>NC_134856.1:66589807-66892307 GCF_049852395.1 Peromyscus maniculatus bairdii
ACCTCTGGTAACCTCTGAGCCATCTCTCCAGCCCCCATGGGCAACTCTTAAAAAGGAAATCATTTTATTGGGACTGGCTAACATTTTAGAGGTTTAGTTCATTATCATGATGGGAAGCATGGTGGCCCACAAGCAGACATGGTGCTGGAAAAGTAGCTGAGAGTTCTTCATCTGGATGGGCAGGCAGCAGGAAGAGAGAGGGAGCTACTGGACCTGGCTTGAGCATCTGAAAAGTCAAAGCCTACCCCCAGTGACACAATTTCTCCATTAAGGCCATATCTACTCCAGCAAGGCCATATGTCCTAATTCTTTCAAATAATGCCTTTGTGCCTATATAGGGGCCATTTTCATTCAAAGCACCACAGTGATCTTGTCTTACCTTTCATCTGCAAAGATCCTGTTTCCAGATAAGATCACCTTTACAAGTCCTGGGGTGATGGGACACGGTTTATACCAGTGTAGCAGTGTTGACTCTCCCTCTTGGATCCTAAATAACTGAAGAACTGGAATGAAAGTGTCGTAAATGTAGGATGAGACATGTGCTTTTAGACATGTTTACTTTATAGCGCTTGAGCTTTGAAGGTAGTCATCTTTAAATGGTATGTACAATGTTTATAAATATCAGATCTAGATTATGTTAATTTTTTCTTTATTCTCTTTCTCCATTTGAAGTGTTATATTAACGCAGCAAGGCACAAGGCATGATGTGGCATACCATCGGTTTTGAGAGTGAGTTTTACTGAATCAAAATGGCTGAGCGAAGTGGGAAGACTGCTGCAGGACAAGTGTATATTGAGGTGGAGTATGATTATGAGTATGAAGCCAAGGACAGGAAGATTGTCATCAGGCAAGGGGAGCGCTACCTCTTAGTGAAGAAGACCAATGACGACTGGTGGCAGGTCAGGCCAGACGAGAATTCCAAAGCGTTTTATGTGCCAGCGCAGTATGTCAAGGAGGTCACCCGCAAAGCGCTGATGCCACCTGTGAAGCAGGCAGCCGGACTGCCAAATCATTCTGTGAAGCCGGTACAGAGTCTTCACCTTCAGAGATCGACAGAAAATGTGAACAAAATGCCTGAGCTTTCAAGTTTTGGAAAGCCACCGTCATCTGTTCAAGGGACAGTTCTTATTCGCGATGCCAATCAGAATTTTGGATCCAGTTATAATTCAGGCCAGACTCTCAATCTAAGCCTGGACCTGACCCATAATAACGGAAAATTTAACAGTGACTCACATTCTCCCAAAGTTTCCAGCCAGAATAGGACACGCTTATTTGGTCACTTTCCCGGGCCAGAGTTCTTGGACGTAGAGAAGACTAGCTTTTCTCAGGAGCAGTCTTGTGACTCAGCCGGAGAAGGCTCTGAAAGAACACACCAGGATTCCGAGTCTGGAGATGAGCTTAGCAGCAGCTCTACTGAGCAGATGAGGGTAAGAGAGAAGTCGGGTGAGATGCGAGCTCGCCTCAGAGAAAATGGCACTTTAATTAAAACCATAGTGTTCAGAGCTGGATGTTTGGCTTTGTATGTTCAGAACACATGAATTCTATCCTGATTTAAATAGGGAAAAAAATGTGAAATAGTTTGTGACATTCTCAGAGGGCTCCTCTGTGATATTCTTAATTCTTACATCTGTGTGGGGCTGGAGCTGCTTTGAGTATGAGAGTGTTTTTCTTCCTACTGATGTGCATTGCATTAGGCGGGAGCTCTCCCTTTAATGGTGGGTGGTGCTTATTTTGGCAGCGAATGTGTTCTGTTTTCTGGTTGTACTCACTTTAACTTGTTTCTAGCAAGTGCTCAGGTGCAATGCATGGCTGTATGAGGAAAGGTGCCACTGGCATGTAGGTGGCTGACCTCCTCATTGAGACTTGCTGCCCTGTAATACCAAGCAGCATAGAGTGGATAGCCCTCCTTCCAGTCATTTGCTGTGTCTTAGGTGTTTCCCCTTGATGGCACTCAATACTGGCAGGGAAAGAAATGTGTTCCTGGTTTGGTTTTTACTTTTTCCCCTACCTGGCTTTCTTTAGATTGTGTATGCTGGTTTATTTTTCAAATGAAGTCATTTTAAAAGCTCATGTATGAAATTGAAACCTCGTGTATTTTGGCAATTCTGATTTTTTAAGTAAATTTTTTATTTCCAGTTTAAAATAAATTTAAACGTAACTTTTTGGCCTGAAGTTGTGCTGCCTTCTGGGTTGTTTGTTTGAGAGTGAAGAGAATCCCCCTCTAACTCCTTTTCCCTTTTTTTTTGGTGCTGGGAACTTAACTCTAGGTCTTGGGCTTAATAGGTAAGCACTCTGCTGCTGAGCTAAACTCTTCTAACCCTTGTAATAAAATTATTCAGGGTCAAGTCAGTGAATAATTAGGCTGCTCTTAGATATGGTCCAGTTGTACAAGTTGTAGCGCTGTTTAGAGCATTTTTGAGTGGATATAGGAAATGAGAGAGTTCTGTAGAGAAACTTCAGTGTTTGAGATCAAGGCATGAAGTAGCACCGCCATCGTCGTCTTCCATGGGCTCTTCAGTTTTAGTGTGATACTTTGATTAGAACATGTAGTGTTCGCTGAGGCTGAATGTGGCGGCGTGCCTTTCATCCTAGCACTCACGAGGCCAGGCAGATCTCTGAGTTGAAGCCAGGATGTCTGTATTGCAAGTTCCATACCAGACAGAACTACATAGTGAGACCTTGTCTTTAAAATACGTGTATATGTTTGCATATACATACATATATATGGAGAGAGATTCTGAAATTTTTATGTGCATTGTTCCTTATGGAGCCTGGAGGGCTAGGGAAAGATGTATTTTCTATTCCATCCAGTCCCAATCCCTGTTTCACAGCTAAAGTTGTACTTTATATTTGTGTTCACAAACAACCCTATGTTCTTTTGGTTATGATAGTCTTCAGTCCCCTGCACTGGAAGTTGGTGGCTCCTGTTCTTCTGTGCCGCAGCACTGTTGGAGAGTCTTAGGAGGAGTTCTTTGGCAGGCTCTTAACTCACCATGGCAATGGTCTCAAATCTTTTGCATTTTCTTCTTTTCGCTGAATCACTTGTACTTTGCTCTGCTCTTATCAGATCACTTTGCCTTATATTTCACAGCAAAAAATAAATCCCCAAACAACACACAAAAAAGCTGTGGTATAGAAATAGGGAGCACATTTGCGCAGTAGTCAATAATGCTGGCTTTCAAACTGTGGACTGGTGGCTGTGGAGCCCCCATGGGACTGGACTAGGCCCTCTGGACATGGAAGACGGTTGTTTGGCTTGAACTGTTTTGGGGGGCACTCATGCAGGGGGATCGGATCCGTCCCTGGTGCATGGGCAGGCTTCTGGGAACCTGGTGCCTGTGGTGTGATGTCTTGCTCCGCCTTGGTGCAGTGGGAAGGGCCTTGGACCTGCCTAGGCTCAGTGAGCTGGGCTCTGCTGACTCCCCATGGGAGACCTCGATTTGGGGGATGTGGGGATGCGGGGTGGCTTGGGAAAGAGGGCTGAGGGGGTGGAGAAGGGAGGAGGGGGGTCTGTGGATAGCATGAGGAGTGAGTAGAAAATTTCTTAATAAAGAAAAATAAAATAAAATAATGCTGGCTTTCATTTTTAATCTGATTTTTAGCATTTGTCAGCTGTGTGAGAATTAGGGGAAATTTACTCATTTTGTAATGCTGTGGGTGAACCCTAGGCCTTGGTGCATGCTAGGCAAACACTCTACCACTGAGCTCATCCCAAATCTAAGGAAATTTCATTGGTTTTATGTGTGTTTTGCCTGCCTGCATGTATGTGCACCATGTGTGTGCCTGGTGCCTGCAGAAGTCAGAAGAGACAGTGGCAGATTGCCTGGCACTGGAGTTATGTATGGGTGTGAGCCACCGTGTGTGCACTGGGAACCAAAGCCTGGGTCCCCTGCAAGAGCTCATAATTCAGCCACTTCTCTGGCCCTGGCCCTGAGGGGGAAATTCCTTAACCTGTGTTAAGGAATAGTCACAGGGATGTTGAGGCACATAATAAGGGCATTGGGTATCTGTTCCTGCTTTTAATTAACTACCAAGTTTATCAGCTTAAAACAGAGAACATGTCTTTTCTCTATTTTTGTGGGTCAGTACATCAGTTGAAGTTTGGGGTCTTTTAAAGTTGTAATCTTAGGCAAACTAAGCTAAGGTGAGGAATTACTTGTAATGGTGCCTTGCTTACAGTGTTGCTAGTGAAGCCTCCTCGCAGCTGTTTGAATATAGCAAGTAGTGAGAACATGGTAGACGCTCCACCATCTTCAGTTCCTGATCTTGGAAATCCCACTGTTGTATCCTGTTGATGATGTAGTCATTCCTCTTTTCTGTTGGAGACTGCACAGGCATATGAGTAACAGGTTTTGAGGATTAGTGAAGAATACCTTGATGGTTGTCTGTTAACAGATACTCAGTAAAACACACTTGCCACTAAGATTGTCCTTTCTACTGTTATTTTCACCATCAAATCTGTAAGTACATCTGTGTTGGCAGTTGCCTTTCTCTTGATACAGTGCAAACATTTCTTGTTCCATTAAAGTGTACTTTCTTCATATTTGCTCTTTTTACTTTTCTCCTAGCTTCTGCAAAATAGGTGTTATGTTCATGGCTTTGGACTCACTGTCAAATCTTTTCTATTAGTGTTATATATATATATATATATATATATATATATGGGTGTGTATATATATTATATATATGGGCGTGTATAATATATATATTGTGTGTGTGAGTGTGTGACCCACATGCAAATGCAAGTCAGAGGACAACCCCAGGTGCTTTGCCTTCCACCTTGTTTTTGAGGCATGGCCTCTTTGTTTGCAACTGTACTGTGTATTTAAGGCTAGCTGACCTGTGAACATCTGAGGAGTTCTCTTGTCTCTGCCTCCCATCTTGCCAAAGAGTGTGCTGGCATAACAGATACTGCTACAGCATCCAGCTTTTTGTTTGTTTCTTTTTTCCAGACAGGGTTTCTCTGTGTAGTCCTGGCTGTCCTGAAACTCACTCTGTAGACCAGGCTGGCTTTGAACTCACAGAGATCTGCCTCTGCCTCCCGAGTGCTGGGATTAAATGAGTGCACCACCTTTTTGGGTGCATCCAGCTTTTTATGTGGGTTCAAAGGATTCAAACTCCAGTCATCAGGCACTCTGGTAGTCAGCATTTTTACCTGCTGAGCCATCTTCCCTAGAATTTAGATTTGCTTGTCTTTTCCCCATTTAGTAGAAGTGTGTAAATCTGCTTTTCCTGTGTTGCGTCATTACTCCTTCCTTTACCGACTGAGCCATCTCCCCAGTCCCCTCACCACCTCCCATTTAAAAGGGAATTTGAGAGTTCTTAGTAGTCTGGAATACTAGTCATCTGTCACATAAATAGATGGCTTGCAAATATTTTATCCTGTTGTGTAACTTTTCTTTTTATCCTTTTGGTTGGCTCTTTCCCAGAACCAGTGTTTCATTTCCATGAACTCCAGTTTATCAGTTCCTTATATGGGTTGTTTTGTCAAGTCTGGGAGCTCATAGCATAGCAATTTTAGGTATATTTGAAGAAACAGAATCACTAGGGTGTGTGTGTGTGTGTGTGTGTGTGTGTGTGTGTGTGTGTGTGTGCGCGCGTGCGCGCATGTGTATTTGTATTTTCTTAAGTACACACATACACAAGGTGGGGGTGTATTTTAAGCACTTGGTTGCATAAGCATGCAGACTTGCAAGTTCAGAATCCATGGGTTTCCTGGCAGGCTGATGCTCCAGGAAACCAGTGTTGTTCTGGTACTTTTGGTGTTGTATCCAAGAATCCATCGCCAAATCTGAGATTGTGAAGATTTACTCTGTGTCTTCTGACAGTTTTATAGTTTAGGTTTTTAATCTTTTTGAGTTACTTTTTAAATAAAGTGTGAAATAAGCATCTAACACATCCCCTGTCCCCGAAACAGAGCTTCTCTGTATAGCCCTGGCTGTCCTGGAACTTGTTTTGTAGACCAGGCTAGCCTCAAACTTGGAAATCTGCTTGCCTCTGCCTCCTGTGAGCTGGGATTAAAGGTGTCTTTAATCATGTCTGCCCTCCAATTAATTTCCTTTTAAAAGTGACTGTCTAGTCCTTCTAGTGCAGTTTGTTTAAATACATCTGCTTCATCAGGTAGCTTAGCACTCCTTGTTGAAAATCAGTTGACCGCAGACACAGTGACTTGTTTCAGGACGTTTAGTGACTGCCTGTTAATTTATTCACTTACATCTGTAGGGACAGTCTTGAGTGCTCTTGTTCTGTAGTATTTTCAAACTGTGAAGTGTTAACCTTCTTCCTTTTTTTTTTTTTCCCTATGAGTTGCATCTTTTCTGGTTCCTTTAACTTCCATGTCAGTATTAGAATTAGCTTGTCAGTTCCTAGAAATAAACTAGCTGAGATCTTGGTAGGGATTGTCTTTGAGGCTGTACAACAATTTGTAGTATCCATTTCTGTTCCTCTTACTCCCCTCAGGCTGAAATCTTCAGACTTATTGGCTCAAGGAAAAGTTATGGCCTGGAGGATGGTTGAATAGGTAAGGATGCATATTGCTCTTGCAGAGGATCTGAGTTCAGTTCCCAGAATGATATTAGGTGGATCACACTTATTTATATCTCCAGTTTCAGGGGATATGACAGCTCTGGCCTCCATGGGCGCCTGTACACACATGCACATACCTACACACAGATACACATATACATAATTAAGATGAAATTTAAAAATAAAGTATTTATGCTTCATGTTGTTATATAATTTTCTAGGTACAGAAATCTTTTTTTTTTGTTTAGTTTTGTTATTTTTCTTTCAAACTTTTCTCTTTTTTAGCATGGTTTCTAGAGAGAAGTATAATTCTTGTCTTTGTTCTTTTATAAAGATTTTTTTTTTGCTATCCTTCAAGATTTTTTTTCATTTTGGATTTTGTAGCTTGAATATGATATGCTTGTGTATAGGTTTTTTGGTTCTCATCCTATTTCCAGTTTGGAAAACTTGGATTGGGATATCATCAAACAGATTCTACTCCCAGCCATGTTCAGTCTGCTGTTCATACCATCAAATCATCTTGTATTTATGTTACAGTTTTTTAACTTCTTGCTTGCATTTTGATTCTTTGGTGGGATTTAAAAAAAAGAAAAAAACTGTTCCTATGACTCATTTGTCTTTGCATATTGTCCACTTTTTCCTTAATAACGTTAAACATATTAACAGTATCTTAAGTTCTCTGTCTTGGTAATTCTAGCATCTTTACTGCATCTGAGTTTGATTGTGTTACTTGCTTTCCTTACTGTGTTTTGTTACCTTTCAGCATGCCTTGCAGTTTTTGGTTGAAAGTCAGATATGTATCAAGTAATAGTAACTGAATTAAATAGGCCTATAGTGTGAGGTGTTAGGCTAATTTGGCCAGAAATTGGTCTGTGTTTAATGTTTATTGTAGTTGTACATACTAGATTCTTGAAATTCAAGTATATGTGAGTTTGGCTCAGTTGCTTTGGGGATTTTTGAGGGTATTCAATTTTTTTTTTTTTTAAACAGTCTCAATGTAGCCCACACTGGCCTCAAACTTGCAAGACTGGCCTTTAACTTCCTCCTGCTTCCCTCCCCCAAATGCTAGGATGACAAGTGTGTGGCATTGTGCTAGTCCCTTCTAAGAGCTTAGGCAGGCACTTCTTGAAGTCTCTCTCTGTGGTCCACTGGAGCCCCCAGTGGGGAGGTGTCATAGTATTCTGTAATCCTGTGGTTAGTCTCAGGCTTTCACTGTTTGCTATTGGGCTGTGAATTTCCTGTCTCTTAGTTTTACCTTTTCCCTTAGGGAAGACCAGAGCCTCTTCTGAGGGCTTTGGATTATGGGGACCATTTTCTCCAGACTGGATAAACTCTGCTGAAGTTTTTTTTTTTTTCCCCTCAGACAACCCGTCTGTATTAGCCAGGACTACCTGGACTTAGATCACTGGGTTACCTTTTCTCCTCTTATCAGAGCCATGAAAATGTTTCTGTTAAACCTTTACTGAAGGAAGCTGGTGGTGGCTTTGGAACTAAACCCCACCAAAGTCCAGGGTCTCTCAGAGAAGCTAGTCCCTCTAGTATGGCCATTAATCCTTCATGCTTCTATTAGGGGTCCAACAAGTTTATAACTCCAGTAGTTTCTGTTTAGTTGCATCTGCTCTGCAACTCTGGATTTACCCTTCCAAATGTTGGGGCAGTAGTTTGCCATGAGAGGTTGTCTGATGGATGCCAGAAATCATGAATTGTTTGATTTTTAGTTTTGTCTTGATGTTAAGGGAGTGATGACTTTGATATTTTCTCCAAGTTAGAACCAAAATTGGAAGTCGATAGGATCATGAGTTAAAAAAAATTAAAATGAGTATGTGTGTTGAGTGAGGGTGTGCATGTGGAGGTTACCTGGGTTTTCTCCTCCACTGTTCTAAGGATCAAATTCAGGCAGTCTCTTGTGGCAAAAACTTATCCACTGAGCCATCTTGTGATTTTGTTGCTGCTTAGCTTATTAATGTATAATATATTGGTTGGTTTTTTAATTCTGACCATCCTTCTTAGCTAATACTATTTTTGGTCATGGTCACATGAATAGTCTAACTGGGTCAATGATCTTAGGTATTGCTGAAATCCGTCTATTAAGTTTTCTTTTGCATTTGTACTAAAAAGATGTTGGTTTGCTTTTTTGGTGCATGATCTGTTTCTAATTAATCAGGATATCAGTGAAATGAGTGGGGAAGTACTCCCTCTTCGTGCTTAGTGAGAGGATGTGTAGTTTTGATAGTGTTTTCCTTTGAATCGTCCTGGGTGTCACGTTTGCTTTCTTTAATAATGTTAGAAACAAAGAATAATGGTGGTATGGGACGCGGGAACATAGGAAAAGTAAATGTAGCTTGGCAAGGCAATGTCTTTTTGTAAAAAGAGTGCACCAGAACCCATTGAGGCTAGCAAGCACACTTGAAAAGATGATTTCTATCTTTTTATCCCTGATGTAGGTGGTGCCTGCAACTTATCCCATTGGTGGAACTTGACTTCACAACCTGATTAGATTGGCAAATCAGTGTCAAGGGGAAGGTTCAAGAACTGTGAGCCCTGCCGGGTTAGTTACTTTTCATAGGAAAAAAAAAAGAACATTTCTTAAAATAGTTATTGAGGTATTAAAAATTATCATTTCATTTTGGGGAGATTAGAACACTGAGGCAGGTCATTGAAGGTATCAAATTTATCCTGTCAGTGTTCTTGCCATTTCCCTATGTAAGGTGTCTTCATTTATGTTTCTAGTTCATTCACCATGTTTGTTTTTCTTTTCTCTCACTTTTCTTTGTTGGTGTTGTAAGGGGTTTGTAAGTTAATGATCTTTTCAAGTAGTGCAGTACTTGTTTCATAGATTTTTGTTTTTGTTTTTTGAGACAGTGTTTCTCTGTATAACAGCCCCAGCTGTCCTGGAACTTGCTTTGTAGACCCAGGTTGACCTCAAATTCAGAGATCCACGGGCTTCTGCCTCCTAAATGCTGGCATTAAAGGTATGCACCATCATGCCTGGCCGCTAGCTGTGATTCTTTTTCATTGGTGTGCTCCTCTTCTACTCCAGTTTCTTGAAGTGGGAGCTTAGTTAATTGGTTTGAAACTTTCCCCATTTCCTAATATGAACATGTAAATCCAGCAAATGTGCTGTCTTTTGTCTTCATACTGTTGAATTCAGTGCATTTTAGAATTCTCAAGACTTGCTTTTATGCTCTTGGGATGCTTGGGGAAGTATCTTATTTAGTTTCCAAGTGTCTGGAGATTTTTTTTTTTCAATTTTGTATTACTGGTTTTATGGTTTGGTTCCTTTGGGTTTGGGTAACAATCTGTGATTCAATTTTTAAAAAAATCTGTTGAGAGTTGTTTAATGTCCAGGAAAGGATCTTGGAATGTATTCTATAGACACTAAAATAGTGTATTATGTTGTTGGTCTGTACTTTTGATGAGACCCTTTAGTTTGATGGTGTTGAGTCTTTTGTAGTCTTGTTGGTTTTATGCCTGCTTGCTGGAAGAGTCCTGCTGGTAGGTGGCTCTGTCTTCTCAAGTCTTTCTGCTTGGGGGGTTCATATATTTTCATCATCATTTCCTGTGGCATACTTTGGTACATACACTTTTCCAGATTATTATGCTTTCCTGTACATTTGTCTTTATAAATATTCATAGTCTGTTTCTGCCAGTTTTCTTTGCTCTCAGATTTACTTTATCTGCTCTTATAAAAACATATAGGTAGGCCTTTTAAATTCTTCCTCTTCAGTCTGTTGTGTCAATCTTTGTCATTCAAGGGCACAGACTGTTCAAATTTAAATAATTATTGATAGCTAACCCTTAAGTCTGCCATTTTACATTTCGTTGTCTGTTTCTTCTTACACTGGCTTTCCTAGGGCATTTTTCAGAGTTCCCTTTTGGATGCTTTGATTTGTGTGGTTTTTAGTGCTTGCTCCACGCATTGTGTGTATGGGCATGGGCTGTCATTCTGCTGGTGTCATATTGCCAGTTTATGAGTTCATGCTCCCTGGATTTTTTTTATTCTACCAATTGTAATTGTCCTGTCTTAAATACAAAAGCCCGTACACTGTATTTTTGTTGTTGTTGTTGCAACTACTAAACATAGTCTAGAAGCTCTAGAGGTGAACTCAGAATTCTTTCTTCTTCCTTTGCCTTCCAGATCCCTCCTTTCATCATTTCTGTCTTGCCTAGAGAAACAGCAAGCTTAATTATTCATTTAGGGTCAGCTCTTCAAAAACACTCATACCTTCTGACTTCTGTGGTTTTTGATGAGAAGCCTCTTGTTGTTGTTTTAACTTTCTCTTATAAACGAGGCCTGTTTCTCTTGTAACTGCTTTTATATTTGTCTTGTTCAGTTTGTGGTGATTTTAGAGTGGATCTCTGTGGGTTTATCCTGTTTGTAGTTTGCTCTATACTCCCCACCCCCATCCCGTTTGGTAAGTTTCTGACATTCTACAATTTTTTATTTCAGCCCTACACTCTCTCATTCTCTCTCCCCTGCTCTCTCTCTTTGGGACTTTGATGATATGAATGAATGTTAGATCACTTATTACGGTTTCATGGGTATTTGAGGCTCTGTTTATTTTTATCTTCTACTTTCTTTTTGTTGATGGGATTGGCTAATTATTGTTAATAGTCAGAATGATCTGGAACTTGAGGCCAGCCTGGGCTGCATAGCTAGGTTCTGTCACAGAAAGCAAGTACTTCAAGTGGGCTCTTCATCTTTCCATCACTCCATTCTGATGTTGAACATTCTGTGTATTGCTTTTGTGATTTTCAGTTCTAAAGTGTCTGTTTCCATTTCTCTCCATATACATATTGTTCTAGTTAGCTTTTTGTTCCTATGATAAAGCACCATGATCAAAAGTAACTTGGGAAGAGAAGGCTTTATTTGGCTTATAGGTTACAGCCCATCATGAGGGGAAGCCAAGGCAGGAGCTCTCAGGAGCTTAAAGCAGAAACCACGGAAGCATGAGGCTTGTTGGCTTGTTTCCCTGGCTTGCTCAGCTACCTTTCTTATACAGCCCAGGCCTGCCTTCCTGCCTAGAGATGGGACCACTTATAGTGGTTTGGGCCCTCCTACACCAGTTAGCAGTTCAAGTATACCGTACAGACATGTCCACAGGTTAATCTGATGGAGTCAATTCCTCCATCGAGGTCTGCCTTCCTGGGTGTGTCAGGTGGTCACATATATATTTTCTTTTTATGTTTTTTTTTTAAATTTAATATTATTTTTGCAGATTTGGGTGTCAAACCAAGGGCCTTGCAGATGCTAAGCAAACACTTTTGTCAGTGAGGGACATTGCCCGCCCTTCTAGATTAGCTGCCTTACTCTGACAGCAGCTATTTCCTTGTTATTACACAGTGAAGGAGGTAGTTCTACTTGTCAGGTTTTGGCATGCCATGTATTTGGCCATGTGACTCTCATTGCTGCTGGTGCTAATAAGAGTTCTACTCTCTGCAAGGCCTTCTCTCTAGTCCACCGAAGAGTGGGAAGAGCTGCTTTTTACTGTCAATTGGAAGTGTAGTCTGGACATGTTTGCGTGCGTGCGTGAGTGCAGTAGATTCTGGTTCCTGCCTCTGCCTTTCTGACACAAGTCTGGCAGTGGTTGGGGTACTTAGTTAGAGCCTGGTGAGTGTAGAAGTCTTTGTCTACTTAGACATTTTGGTAAGGTATGGGTGAGGCTGATTTTTTCCCCCATTCCTTTGTAGCATTTTGCCTGGAGTAGAGTGTTTCTATGTGAAGGCTTTTATTTAGCTAGAACGTCTCTTTTTGGTCTTTGTCTGATAGGGCAGGGGTTTGCTTCAGGGACTTTTAGGTCTTCTATGTCTGTTGGTGTTCCTTTCCAAGTCTTGGATGTAGGAAACCAAGAGTAAATGAAGATGACTATAGTAGGAAGCAGAAACAGAACATGGCATCTCCAGGATGTTATTCAGAGAGGAAGGCACAGTTGTCTACATGTGGTTTGCTTAAACTCACTTAGGTTGGTTTATAAACCAACATCGGTCAATTGAATAACAAAAAAGGAACATTGACTTTTTTACTCTCAGATTTCACTAAAATACCACTCTGTTGCTGGAGAGCTTCTCTCCAGGTTCCCCAAGCCCCGCAGTCCCACAATCCACATATAAAATAATCACTCAGACACTTATATTACTTATAAACTGTATGGCCGTGGCAGGCTTCTTGTTAACTGTTCTTATATCTTAAATTAACCCATTTCTATAAATCTATACCTTGCCACATGGCTGGTGACTTACCGGCATCTTTACATGCTGCTTGTCCTGGCGGTGGCTGCAGTGTCTCCCCTTCTTCTTCCTGTTTCCCCAATTCTCTTCTCTCCTTGTCCCACTTATACTTCCTGGCCATCAGTGTTTTATTTATATAGAGTGGTATCCACAGCACCACTCAAGTAAGATTCAATTTAAATAGAACCAGCTCTTCATTGCATAGAAACCGTGAGCATTCTTGTGAAATATTATGGATCTTTTCTTTCCATCTTACTCCCCCATTAATATTTTCTGTGAACAAAGCAAGGGTAGTAGAGACAATGGAATGGAATTAAAATGTTAATCATTCACATTAACTCAGAGATGCAGTTAAGGAACAATAAAAAAATGAAGAAAATACTAAAAACTCGAAGCCATTTGATTATTCCCTCTTCAGGCTGCACATGAATACTTTTCTTTTTCTTTTCTTTTTTTTTTTGTTTTTTGTTTTTTTCGAGACAGAGTTTCTCTGTGTAGCTTTGTGCCTTTCCTGGAACTCACTTTGGAGACCAGGCTGGCCTCGAATTCACAGAGATCTGCCTGCCTCTGCCTCCTGAGTGCTGGGATTAAAGGCGTGCGCCACCACCACCCGGCACGAATACTTTTATTTTTCTATAGGCAGACATCATTAAAGACTACTACATATATCTTTAATTTCATATCCTTTCATTCTTATTCTGAGTATTTTATTTTTTCAGTTATTTAAAATTAATGCTATGACTGGGGAAATGGCCCAGTGGGTAAGGGCATTTCCACCAAGCCTCATGACCTGAGTTTGATCTCCAGGACCGGCATGGTTGAAGTATTAGACCCTAAGTTAACCTGTAAGCCCAAGGACCAGCTAACTTCCTGGGATTCTGGGAGTTGTGGTTCTTGGAAAATAAGTGCATAGTCTCATGGGAAAGTACGGTGACCTATGAATTTTGTCCATATAAGCTCCACCAATATGTGTCTGGAGGCCACTCACCTGGCAGATTTCCAGGTGATGGTCCTGACCAAGTTCCATTTTGGTCAGTATTCAACACTTTAATAAATACTTGCTTTAATTTGGTTAAAATGGTGGAACTTGTTTTTCTCTGGGGAATTTCAGGATTAATAGAAGGAGAGAACCATTCCTGCAAGTTGTCCTCTGCCTACCATATGTACCGTGGCACATGGGTGGGCAGAGATCTGCTACAGGAGTACTATGGAATAGTACTGAAGCAGCCCTCTCCCTAAAACTAAGACTTCTGACTTTGCACTGGTTCCAAGCAATAAAGCATCATTAAATGGGAAGTTTGTGGAAGGCCAGGCAGATGTCAAGGCACATATCACTAAGCTTTGGGAAAGCCAAGAGTCTCCACTGAGCCCAGTACCCTGGTGGGGAGGACCTAAGAAAAAGATCAGTAGAGAGGAGGATTGGGATGTGTGGTGGTTTGAAAGAAAATGGCCTCCAAAGGGAGTGACACTATTAAGAGGTATGGCCTTGTTGGAGGTAGTATTTCACTGTAGAGGTGGGCTTTGAGGTCTCTCTTGCTCAAGCTTCCCTCAGTGGGACTGTTCTGTCGACTTCCTGTTGGCTGCAAAGACTCTGAGCTATTTCTCCAGCACTGCATCTGCCTGCATGCTGCCATGTTCCCTGCCATGTTCAAATTGTGGAGTCTCTACATTCAATTACTACTTTCAACTCCCATCTAATGTTCTTCTTTAAAGGTTGTGTTCTATCAGGTAGACAAGATGGCTTAGTTACTACAGGCACTTGGACCAGTCCTAACAACTGGTGTTCTATCCCCAGGATCCACATTGTGGAAGTAAAACAATCAATTCCCACAAGTTGTCTTGTGGTCTCCACATGTGTACTGTGGCACATACATACAATAAGTAACGAAGGAAATAACCGTGTTCATAACAGTACTGTTTTCCAAACAGAAGCAAACAGCATTCATCTAGATCTCTTAATCTATCTATTGGTGGCTGGGCAGTTGCAGCACACGCCTTTAATCTCAGTAGTCAGGAGGCAGAGGCAGGCGGACTTCTGTGAGTTCAAGGCCAGCCTGGTCTACAGATCTGAGTTTTAGGACAGGAGGGGCTATACAGAGAAACCCTGCCTGTGTTTGTGGTTTAGTATATCTGTTCTACAGCAGATAATACCAGGTACTACACTACACAACTTAAATACTCAGATAACCAAGTGTGGCCTGGAGATTACAAACTAGTGGAAGAAAGAGAGAGCAGTCACAGCTGTGATGTGCACAGCAGAGGGAAACCACAGGTAGAATGGAAGCTTGCCGTGGAAGGGTGCACTGCAGGAGCTGGGGATAGCAAGCTTGTTAAGAGACCCCCCCCCCCCAAAAAGGTGGAGAAGTGGCTTAGCATTTAAGGGCTATGAGTGCTTGCTCTTTTTGACTGGAGGCTCACAATCACAGGCTCACAACTTTAGCTCCAGGGGGACATAGCACCCTTTTTTGGCTTTTACAAGCATGTACACATGTGTACATACACTCACGCACAAATAAAAATAAGGTTTAAATTTTTGGGTTTAAGCAGTAGTTTCACATGCCTTTAATTCCAGCACTTGGGAGGCAGAGACAGGCGAATGAATCTCTGTGAGTTTGAGGCCAGGCTGAGTTCCAGGACAGCCAGGGCGTCTACATAGAGAAACCCTTCTCAAACAAAAAAAAAACAAATTTATATTTTAAATAGATTATTTCCAATTTCAGGAAGAATAAATGTACTTTTCCCTATTTCCCATTAAATACAACTATAAACTTTGAGATTAACAGATGATACAGACCCACAAATTCTCTTGATAGGAAGAAGACAGACAAAACAATGACATGGGAAAAGTTGTTCATTTGACCAATTTTTGGTTTAAAAACCAACCTAAGTGAGATTAAGCAAACCACATGTAGACAACTGTGCCTTCCTCTCTGAATAGCATCCTGGAGATGCCATGTTCTGTTTCTGTTTCCTGCTGTAGTCATCTTCTTGTCAAATCTTGCTGCTTAATTAAAACAGTAAAGAACAGTGATTCTTAGATTTCTATTTGACTGTGTATTCAGAAAATCAGAAGACTTGAAACTTTATGAAAACTGTGAACTTCTTTCTTAGGGAAGTCATATTTATATCACATTTTACTATAGTCTCAAGGTATCCAGAGACCCAAATTAGAGTGGTTTGGACCAAGTAATTACAGAATAAAAAACAGCAAGACTTCAAGAAAATGGAGGCATAGATGAGTAGGTGGAAGAAAGTTTGGGAGTGAAATAAGACAAACTTGAGATTACATTTGTGTGAGTCTGAAAGGCGAAGCTGACTCAGCTGGAAAGAGTGATCTCTTTCTTTTGGCAACACTTCCCTGCCCCAGGAAGATAACAACTGGGGTCTTTCCACAAGAACTTGTTGATACTAGAACACAAATACTTTAGCCAGCTCCCCCGGAGCAAAAAGCTCCCTTTATTTGGAGATAGCTCTGTTCCTAAGGCTCCTTCCTCACTTAGTTGTGACCTTTTAAAGGATCTAGCACAAAGCTGTGGATTGTCTTCTAAGAGAATGACTCTGTGTGTGTGTGTCTGTTCACACATACGGTTTTATTAGCTCACAGGCCACATGAAAGCCCTCTGTTCTCCCCTACCTCTTCACATTGTGTCAGTGGTCCTTGCTTTTATCTTTCCTCAACATTTACCCCTCCATCCCTGCTTTCCCTTTTTTGGAGACAGAATTTTACAGGATAGTCCTGGTTGGCCTTGAACCTGTGATCCTTCTGCCTCCACCTCCCAAGTGCTGGAATTATAGGCATGCACCATGCCCAATTCATTATCTCTTTGCTGAGCAAACTGGGCTGGTTTATCTTCTAAATTGTACTTGCCCTAGATATAGTTGGTTTTATTTTTATATTTGTTTGTTCCCCCACACCCTCTTTCATATTTGTGTATTAGTCAGAGTGCTTACTAAGTACTAGAAACTTGTTCATGAGTAGTTTAGGGAGAAGAACTTCCTGGTTTCTGAACATGAACTGCGGAATGTGTTTCTTCACCTGTCAGTAGAAGGATCAGAACAGGGACCTGTACACGGTGAGGATTCTCCGTGCTCTTAGCGATGGTCGTCTGTTCGTGATGTTGTTTCATCCCCCGGACTAGAGGCAAGTTGCCAACAACTGCCAGGTATACCCTTAGTTTTTCTGTTCAACAATCTGGTTTTCTTTCCTTAGTTCTAATGGAGCAAACTTTGGAGGAGTCTGGCTTGGCTTGATTTGAGGCAATGCTTGTACTGTTTTTAACAGCCAGAGGTTTGACTTATGTCCAGGGGCATGATTGAAGCGGATCCAAACTGCATAGCTAGAATTTGTAAAAGAGTTCCCCCAAAGAAGCTTGTAGATAGGCTGTTTGCAGAATAAGGAGTGGTGCTAGGCAGACAAAGTGATATTATTGCCTGCACTTCCTAGGTCTTCCCACATTATACTTACTCTGTGCCATGATGGCAGTTGACACTGACTGCTATAAAGGCCAGGGGAGAGTATAGGCAGGAAGTAAAGTTCCCAAGCTTACTCTGGGCCAAATAGGAAAATTTGAAGATATAAGAGTTTAAGTGATATAAAGTAAAAAGAATAAAATACTTTGAATGAATATGTGCATGTCTGACTCCTCAACTTATAAATTTCTCAATGCCAAAGGTTTTGTCCTTTTGATAATCACTATTACAGAATATATTGATTAGCAACACTCAATTTAAAACAACAAACAACCCATAGGGCTGAGGAAGTGGTCAGTTGTTAAAATTTGTGTTGCAAGCATTAGGACTTGAGGTCAATCCCCAGAACACAGGAAAGAAAGCCAAGTGTGGTGGTGCATTTGTAATCTCAGCTCTGGGGAACTGGAGAGAGTGGATTGCAGGGGCCAGGTGGCCAGTACCAGGCCGGTGGAAAACTGTTTCCAAAAAGCAAAACAAAAAATAAGAGGTGAATGGTGCCTGAGTAATGATACTTGAGTTGTTCCCTAGCCTCCACATATAGGCATACATATGTGTACACATACATATCTACATACACAAACATGCACATACATACACATGCAAAGCATCTTAGTATGGTTTGTGTACAGTTGACAGCAAATAAACTTGTGATAGTTTTATGTGCTGACTCATCCGGTCGGCACTGCCCAGATATTTTGATTCATTATTATTCTAGACATTTCTGTGAAGACGTCTCTTGTATGAGAGTAACCTGTATTTAGATTTTCAGTAAAGCATATTACCCTCCATAATGTTTGGGCATCATCCAGTTCTATCCAGAATTCTTGGATAGAACAAAGACTGATTGGGTAGGAAGGAATTCTCTGGACTGTGACTACCCTTGTATTCCCTGGATCTCATCCTGTTTGCAATCCTGCAGATTTTGGATCTGCCAAGATTTTGATCTTGTAAGTCAAATCCTTAAATCCCCTTTCCGGTTGTGTATGTAACATACACATACACTCTCCCTGTTTGGTATGTTTCTCTGGAAACTACCTGATATAGCTGTTGCACACCCTTAAGTTTTTACTACCACAGTTAGGTGCTCAAGAAAGGACCGAAGTTCACATGTAGAATCCTTTGCAGAGACTCCCTATCCTGGTTGATGATGTTACTCTGGTAGACTAGATGAGCACTCAGGAGGGTATGAGGTATGCAGGACAGTGTTATTAGCAGTGTTAATGAACTGTATCAGTTTTGGGAGAGAGCAGATAATCAGAGGAGGGAGTGTGGGGATGGAACCTGTGCAAAAATGATGTGTGTTCATAATAGCACAGTTTTTTTTTTTTTTGCTATGCATTCAGCTACATCTAACATTCAGAATATGGAACCAATATTATTCATTATGTCTTAGGGTTCTTGGATACCTTATAAAGTGATGACATATAAATTTCCTTCACATTCTGATAGATTGGAACAGTCATTGCTTAAACCTGCAATTTAAAAAGTCTAAGATGCTATATTTAAAGGTTGGTTAAAATCACAGTGTCATCTGGAGTTTGATAAATTTCTCATGCACACTCATGTGTTACTAGAGAGCAGCGTTACATCCAGTGCTGTGGGACGGTCTATATGTCAAATTGCTCTGATTGGTCAATAAATAAAACACTGGTTGGCCAGTGGCCAGGCAGGAAGTAGGTGGGACAAGGAGAGAGGAGAATTCTGGGAAGCAGAAGGCTGAGGCGGAGAGACACTGCAGCCGCCGCCATGACCAGCAGCATGTAAAGACGCCGGTAAGCCACCAGCCACGTGGCAAGGTATAGATTTATGGAAATGGTTAATTTAAGATAAAAGAACAGTTAGCAAGAAGCCTGCCACGGCCATACCGTTTGTAAGCAATATAAGTCTCTGTGTTTACTTGGTTGGGTCTGAGCGGCTGTGGGACTGGCAGGTGACAAAGATTTGTCCTGACTGTGGGCAAAGCAGGAAAACTCTAGCTACACATCCAGAGTGTTTAGTGTTGTCTACCTGCCTTCTTCCTGTCTAGGTGACTTGGATCAGCAGAAGCAAACCTCAGGTATGCTCAGAATACCTTCTGCAGGTCTTCGGTAAAGCCAGCCAGATAGTGGAACTTGAATGATCACTTAGATAACGTGACTGCTGTAGTGCATCCAGCACTTCAGGTCTGAGTGTTGCAAAGTGATGAGTGAAATCAGCTGTATGGGATCTGGCTTCTGAGTCAGAGCAGTTGGGTCTCTGGCCAGTGTGCTGTACGGGCACTTGACTTTTGAGACCTTGTCACCTGTGGTTGAACACCAGTTGTTGATTCTGTTTTTTGTCTCGAATCTGAGTTCAGTGACTTAAAGTCATTGGGAGCTGGACGTGGTAGCGCAAGATTGTAATCCCGGCACCTGAGAAGCTGCGGCAGCAGGAACATTCTGTGAGTTTGAGGCTACATCTTGAGTACTAGGCCAGTCAGTGCTGCATAGCAAAACTATCTCCCACTTCCTCCTCAAAAGCCTACAAAACAAATGAACCAACCTAAAAGGGCAGCTGGGTTCTGAAGCAAACACTGAACATCTTGAGTTGTGGCTTCTCAGCTCCTGTGGAGGGAGAGGGAGACATTGGTTTGTTTTTACATTGAATGACAGCTGTGTTCCCAGTTCAGAAGTCAAGAGACTTCTGCAGCATTGACGCTCTTGTTTGTGTGAGCCTGAGCCGAGCCAGCCACTTCACCCATAGAATTGCCAGTCCTACCTGACTGAGTGACAGCAACGCATTGGACATTTCCTCAAAAGTAAAGTAAACTGCCACTTCAAAGAAAATAGTTCACTTGTGTTAAAATTACAAGATTCAAAGTTTGAGTGGAAAAGTAGAATTTTTTTTTTTTTTTTTTAAAAAAAAAAAGACAGGATTTTACTTGGTAGCCCCAGCTGGCCTGGAACTTAATATGGAGATCAGGTTGGCCTCAAATTCACAGTGATCTGCTTGCCTCTGCCTACCCAATACTGGGATTAAAGTCCTGTACTAGCAATGCCTAGCAGAAAGTAGAACTTTTTAAAAGAAGATGATATGTGTGTATGTCACGTTGCAGGTACCCGGGATGGCCAAAGGCCTCCGAGCCCCTGGAGCTGGAGGTACAGGCACTCCTGAGCCCCCAGCGTGGGTGCTGCAGACACACTGAACTTCCTGGAGAAGGAGCCAGTGCTCTTAATGCTGAACTGTCTCCAGTCCCCAGATGGGATTTTGAAAACTTGTATTTGCCATATTTGTAAAGCTTTTCTGATGAAAAAGTGTGATTTTTTTAAGCTTTTTGCTTTTTTTGGTCTCTTTATTACTTGTTTTAGATAGTGAAATTTTAGCAAGTGTGCAGTTTTAATGTGACTGTATAGTTTTTGTGATTTTAGATTCCACCAATCTTAAGAAACTAAGAATGCTCACAATTCTATGAAATGGCAAATAAGATACATTCACATGAGAATATAAGGCTTTTTTTTTTTTTTATAAAATATACTTCAGCCCAGTCAACATACTCCACCAGTTGGAATGTAGAAACAGATATGAGAATCCAGGTGACAAGGAAACACAAACAGAGCCATTATTATTTTAGAGGGAGATGGCCATTTCAAAATATGCTAATATAAACTATGCGGTGGTGTCACACACTTTTGATTCCAGCAACTGGGAGGTGGAGGCAGAGATAGGCTGATCTTTGAGTTCAAGGCCAGCATGGTCTACAGAGCGAGTTCCAGGACAGCCAAGGCTACACAAAGAAACCTTGTTTTGGAGAAACCAAGAGGAAAGTACAGTGTATAAGAATATTCAGTTCATGATGTGAAATGAAGGGCGAGAAGTGAAAGACTCATGTCTTTGGTGAGGAAGACAGAAAGAGAAGACTGAACCAATCTCTGTGCTGGCGTTGGAAGATGGAAAGCTTAAGAAAACGTACTGTATTAGCTTCTTCACCAACTTCCTGTGCAGTGAGGGACGGGGTAGCCAGTGGATAGACTTTCTCCACATAATGTGAATTTCTTTCCTTTTATTAATTTATTGAACAAAAATTTGAAGCAAGTTTAGGTAGTGATTTAGTTATATAAGCCTTAAAGGACTATATAGTTTTTATTTTTTAAAAAATAGATATGTAAAAATTATATGTCTATGGGGTATATACTGTGATGTTTTGTTTGATACATGTGTTAATTGTATGATGTTTGAATCAGGTAAGTACACCTACTAAAATATCTGCCATTTCTTTGTGATGAAAGCATTGTTAATCCTTTGTTCTAGTCTCCCCCTCCCCAATAATTTATTTTTGTGTGGGCGTGGGTGTGCAATTGTGTGGAGGTCAGAGGTCAACCATTTCATTCAGAGGTCAGTCATTTCTCTTCTTGCATCTTGTGTTCCAGAGATTGAACTCAGGTTGTCATACTTGGCAACAAGCGCTTTTACCTACTGGCCCATCTTCCCAGCACCCCCCCCCCCCCTTGAAGTATACAGTGCATTGTTATGTCAATCACTCCACAGTGGGACACAAACTTCTCTTTCTGAGTTAATACTCAATGTAAGCCTTCCCCCTCCCCCTTGTTTCTACTGGCCCCAGCCTTGGTAAACACTATTCTAGTCTCAACTTTTATCAGGTAAATTTTGTAATAAACTGTTTACTTACTTATTTTTTTGCACGTACGTATGTGTCTTGTGTGTGTGTGACATAGCTTGTGTGTGGAGGCCAAAGGACAGCTTGCAGGAGAGAGTCACTTTCCTCCTTCCACCATGTGTGGGGTTCCAAGAACTGACCTCAGGGTATCAGGCTTGGCAACATGTCTGTTTACATGTTGATCCATCTTACTAGCCTGAGAAAAGCTTCAAAACAAAACAAAACAAAACCCTAGATATGACTGAGATCAAGTAATTCTTACCCTTCCGGATAGCTTATTTCACTGAACATAATGTCCTCCAGTCTCATGTATGTTGCTATACAAATGATAGGATTTCCTTTTTATGGCTGAATAAAAATGATGCATATTCACCATATTTTTCAAGGATGAATTGAAATTTCACCACACATAATTTATCTTATTTTCTTTATCCATTTTATCTGTTACTGGACACTGGTTAATTATATTGGCTATTATGACTGATATTAAACACGATAGTGAAGATGTTTCTTCAACTTCCTGAAGTGTGATTGCTGAGTCATGTGGTTGAGGAGTTTCCATATAGTAGCTCTCCTCCCAACTGTGTGTTAGCATTGCGGACTCCTGTCTCCTCACCAGCAGGGCTTACCTGTTCGGTTGTGACTGTGTGTTAGCATTGCGGACTCCTGTCCCCTCACCAGCAGGGCATACCTGTTTGGTTATAACTGTGTGTTAGCATTGCGGACTCCTGCCCCCTCACCAACAGGGCTTACCTGTTTGGTTGTGACTGTGTGTTAGCATTGCAGATTCCTGTCCCCTCACCAGCTGGGCTTACCTGTTTGGTTATGTCTCAGTGTAGCTTTAGTTTGCATTTGTCCTGTGGTTAGTGTCACTCAGCATTCTTCGGTAAACCTATCCCCTTTAAAATTTTTAATTTTTATTTTTTGAGAATTTCATACAATGTATGTTGTGCATGTTTATCTCCAGCTCCCAGATTTCCTTTTCGTTCTTGTTTGTTTTGCTGTGCAGTTTTTTAGTTTT
This sequence comes from Peromyscus maniculatus bairdii, assembly GCF_049852395.1. NCBI lineage: Eukaryota > Metazoa > Chordata > Mammalia > Rodentia > Cricetidae > Peromyscus > Peromyscus maniculatus. The sequence continues at coordinate 66,612,685 of NC_134856.1, forward strand.
ATATAGTCCCTCCTGTGCAAGCCCGTCCATTCCCGTCTTCTGAGTGTAGTGTGACTCAGTTTCAGGTCTCGCACATCTCTAATATATTTTAAATTGGTTTTGTAATTGACGAGAGATAGGATCCTTCTGACTGGATATCCATGGTTGCCAGTACTGTGTTTTGAAGGCTGTCCTCCTTCCATCCTGTGTTCTTCTCACTCCTGACAAAGACCTGTTATGGCTGGTTTACTTCCAGGCCTTCTCTTGTCCTGTTTCAGGCTAATGCTTGCTCTTTGACTTATGCTTCGAGACGTGTTGTGAAGTCACATAGTGTAAAGTTTCCTGCCCCCCCCCCCCCCCATTTCTTGGGTTATTGGGGTTTGTTACATGATTCTCTGGATTTTAAGATTTTTTTTTTTCCTCCCTGGTGTTGAGAAGAATGACACTATTTTGTTAGGCATTGAGCTGAATCTGATCACTTTGGTAGTTTGGACTTTCTAATGTACTGATTTAGTCAGCCAGCCTCTGCCCATTGTAGTCTTTTTTTCTATTCTGTGTTCTCAAGTACTGGGCAGTTCTTGCTGTACAAGGGGCAAACTTAACAGGTCTGTCAATTTGGGGGAGGGACAGAGCTTTTTGTGTAATAAAACAGGAATATTCAGTATCTAATTTCTTTCTAAGTTTTTTGTTTGTTTTGTTTTTGTCTTTTTTTGTTTGTTTGTTTGTTTTTTGACATAGAGTCTCATGTAGCCCAGACTAGCTGTGGACTTCTGATCCTCGTGCTTCTAACTCCCAAGTACCAGGATTGCAGGTATGCTCCATCAGGCTTGGCTTCACTTCTCCTTTATTCGGCTTTCATTGATGGCATGAGGCTGTTTCCCAGCAGAACACACTTCTGCATTGTTAATGATCTTGCTATTACTTTCCATAGCAAAATTAATTGGAGAGTTAGAACATGGTAGATAAAATTCTGTCTTGTCTAGAGTTTCTGCCCCAAAGAACTCATAGTTTCATGAATTTTAGTCCACTCTAAACTTATTTTTAAAAATTTATTATGTTATTTTTGTATGTTTTTGCCTGCATGTGTGTCTGTGCACTGTATGCATACAGTGTCCTTGGAGTCCAGAAGAGGGCGTCAGATCCCCTGACTAGAGTTAACAGTTGTGAACTGTCACGTGGGTGCTGGGAATTGCTAGTGCTCTTAACCACTGAAGCATCTCTCTCTCTCTCTCTCTCTCTCTCTCTCTCTCTCTCTCTCTCTCTCTCTCTCTCTCTCTCTCTCCCTCCCTCCCTCCCTCCCTCCCTCCCTCCCTCCCCCCACAGGTCTATATTATTATGGTTCGTTTGTAATGTGTTCACATATTTAATGTTACTTTGGAGAAAAACAATATACTAAGAAGTACCACTTGCCTGATGGATTGCTGGCTGTTGGGTGTGCTCCGCCTGATATTTTGAGTGTAGATGTAGCTGCAGAGCTTAGGTCTGGTTTTCTTATTTCCAGGCAGCAGTCTACACATCTTAGAAGCTAGCTCTTAAGCTCCAGTCCTGCTGCAAGGTCCCTCCCCATCAGGAAAACTGATTGAGCTGCTCGTGGTAGAAGGGGTTCCACCTGTGTGAGAGACTGTCAGGGTTGCATGTTGTCAGAAATGTGTTTGAAACTCATTTAAAAAGAAATTGGTGAGTCTATCTTGGCAGTTAATTTTGTAATTTCTCAGTTCAAGTATTCTTTGTGATACTGAGGAACCATGAAAATTAATCTTGAGAATTATTTCCATCCTTTTACTAAGAACTAACTAGTGCCTCAACTATGTTAGCTGTCTCCATATTAAGGTGCCAGCAGAACACACTTGGGAAAGTGATAATCATCTTTTGTTTTGCTTACCAAACAAATTGAATGGGAACTCCTGGCACTGATACAGGCTTGCCAGCCATATTTTCCAGACAAAGATAAAAGTTGCTTTGATGACTATGAGAAGTGAGAATGTGCTTTTGGGCACAGGAGAGAATATTTGAGATATGAACTGGCCTGTTGGTTGTCATGCTTACAGAAAGATCATTGCTTAATTATTTGAAATATTATTACCTATATTGTGTCAGACATGTTTGACACAGAAAAATTAAATCTTCTCAAGTCTTTACTAAAAGACAAGCTGAGCTCATGTGAAATGATATAGTACTGGTCTCTGGAGTATTTCTCTAACTACAGGGAAAGAAAAGTATGGGGTTCTTGAATCCTTTACACTGTGGTGATACATGTTCTCAGCACAGTGTGAGAAGTGACTTGTGATAGTTCTGTTCTATTTGGTGGGGCAGTGCAGGTAGTGACTAACAGTCTGGACTTTGGAATGCTTCTGTAACTTCCTCCTAAAGAGGAGTACATGTCTGGATTGTTGAGGCCGTTGGCAAAATAAGTCAGTCAGATTAACCTCAGAGTAAATATTTGATAACATTAACTGTTATTTATTGGTTTTGATCTGGCTAAAAGAAAAATTCAAGACTTTTTGAATTTCTCTTTGAGATCTTTAAAGAAGACTTTCTAACTACTAAGCAAAAACTTTTTAAAATGTAGTTTCTAAGTTAGAATTAATTAATTCATTTTTATATTACCAAGAATGGAGCCCAAGACCTTACATGAGTTTGGGAAGATCTCTTGGTTCGAAAAGCTTCTCAAGGACAGGCCTTGGGTCTGTTACTTCATTCTTAAATTTAAGCAGTGTTGTAATGGACATTTTCCAAATTGGAGAGATGAATGAATGAATGAATGAATGAATATAAAAAACACTAGTAAAGTCAAAAGACTCAAACTGTATTTTCCTTCCCATAATAAGGCATACTCAAACAGGAAGGTTGTTTTATTTTCTGCCTGAAATACTTCTGCTTTTTATGGTCTAATCTGTGATTTTCTGAAGAATTTTTAATTGTGGTATGGTTTAATTCTTATAGCTTATAATCACTAACCTTTTCTAATCACTGTTAATTTTTATATTAAATTCATAGCTTTAATAAACTGTTCATCCTTCAATAAAGTGTTACAGACAATAAGTATAGCATATGGAAGATGGGGGACACAGATTCTGAAGTCAGGTGGCCTGAGTTCCGAGTCTGGATGAATCATTTTCCAGTTTTCTGTCCCTAGGCAAGTAGGTGAACTTTTCTCAACTATTTTTTCCTATCTGTATAATGGGGTTAAGTAGTGACATCCATACAGTGTCCTAGAAACTGTCCTTTTCCTGTGATTAACACCACTCCCCAAAACAACGCGTGGCAGAAAGGGGTTATTTCATCTTTCGCTTCCAGATAACAGCCCATCACCGAGGGTGTCAGGACAGGACCTTGAGGCAGGAACTGAAGCAAGGCCATGGAGGTATACTGCTTACTGGCTTGCTCAGCCTGCTTTCTTTCTTTCTTTCTTTCTTTCTTTCTTTCTTTCTTTCTTTCTTTCTTTCTTTCTTTCTTTCTTTCTTTCTCTCTCTCTCTCTCTCTCTCTCTCTCTCTCTCTCTCTCTCTCTCTCTCTCTCTCTCTCTCTCTCTCCCCCTCCCTCCCTCCCTCCCTCCCTCCCTCCCTCCCTCCCTTCTTTCCTTCTTCCTTCCTTGCTTCCCTCCTCCCCCCCCCCTCCAGAATTTCTCTGTGTAACAGCCCTGGCTGTCCTGGAATGCACTCTACAGACCAGGCTGGCCTCCAACTCACGACTCACGGAGATCCACCTGCCTCTGCTTCCCAAGTGCTGGGACTAAAGGTGTGCACCACCATCTTCAGCTTATCCTGATTTCTTATACACCCTAGAACCACATGCCCAGGGGCAGCACCACACACAGTGGGCTGGGCCCGCCCACGTCAATTATTAATTAAGAAAATGCCCTATAGACTTACATACAGGCCAATCTGATAGAGACCGTTTCTCAGTTGAGGTCTTCTTCCCTGATGACTCTGGTTTGTATTCTGTTGACCAAAACTAACTAGCACATACAGTTTTGTTGAACACTAAGTAATACCAGCTTTTAAAATGGTGGGCAGTTGGCAAAATATGCTATGTAAAGCCTGCCTATGCTCTTCTCTCTCTCTCTCTCTCTCTCTCTCTCTCTCTCTATATATATATATATATATATATATATATATATATATATATATATATAATATTTTGTAATGGAATTCAAGCCATGCAGGCAGCACTAAGATATTCTGTGATATTTTTTGTTTTATTTTTGACATTTTAAATTAAGAATAAAGGATAAATAGCTAAACTGTGTTTTAGTATGTACTGAGAAAGTAAAACTTAGGTTAGTTAGGCTTCAAACCCGGGTCAAAAGGCTAACTGAGGTGCCATTAACATATCAGAGTACATCCTGGCCATCAGGTCTCCCTGCATCCTTCAGTCCTTACCCATTACAGGGCATGGCTGGTACACTACACCCCCTCCCCTTCTCTAGTCCAGGGGCTGGGCTGCCCTTACCCCAGCTACCCTTTCCTGTATAATCCAGCCATTTTGGTTACCTGGTCCTTGGCACATCTCTTGGCCCGGGCTGACCCTCTTGATGAGTGGCCCCTCTCCTCTCTCCCTTACCTTAATTCTCCTCACATGGCCTGCCTCAAGGTAATGTCCACTGTGGACTTTGTCAGATGTCCCTGCCTCTGGCTATGCTCTCCCTTTTATCTACAGTAAACTTTCTCCTCCTTCCTTTTTATTTATTTTATTTTTTTTTTCATTCAAAGTGAGCATATGAATGTAAAAATTACAGGATTGTGGTTTGTATCTGATTGATGTAATAACAGGGACACTCAGAATTTGGTGGTTTCACATTAAGAACTGTGAGACTGTTGTCTTAAGGATCTTTCTAGTGATGTGTATTATAAGACAGTGTTGAAATAGAATCTGTACTCTCCTGTATTTCAGAAAAGTTTGAACCTATCAGTGAAACAGTTTTTTGTTTGCTTGTGTTTGGAATTCACAATCTATTGAGTGCTAGGATTATCTGTATGCTCTACCATGCCTAGCAGGAAGCAAAAATTTTGAACATATAATGTGAACCAAAGGCTTTAAAAGACTGTTAGTTTGTTGTCCTTATATTTGTTAAATATTTTAATGATTTTTTTTTATATTTGGAAAGGAAGAGGAAAATAAAGCAAAAGCTGACTTCAGATTTATTTGAATAATTCATTCATAAATTCATTACATAAATATCTATTGAATATCAGCTATGTATTTTATGTTTTTTTTTTTTTTTTTTCTTCGAGACAGGATTTCTCTGTGTAGCTTTGCACCTTTCCTGGAACTCACTTGGTAGCCTAGGCTGGCCTCGAACTCACAGAGATCCACCTGCCTCTGCCTCCCGAGTGCTGGGATTAAAGGCGTGCGCCACCACTGCCCGGCTATTTTATGGTTTTTTAATTTTTTTGTGAGACAGGGTTTTCACTGTATGAAAACATAGCTGGCCTTCTCCTAATTGTGGTCATCCTGTCCCTACTCCTAGTGCTGGGCTTACCGTTGTGGACCATCAAGCTTAGGAATAGTATTACATTTTGTTTAGGTTTATTTTATATTGTGTGCATGAGTGTTTCACTTGCATGTATGTATGTATGACACATGTCTGCCTATAGATCTGCATGGGTGCCAGGAAGCCAATCCTGGTCCACTTTAAAGTTAGTAAGCACTCTAACTACCGAGCTGTCTCTCCAGACCCAAGATTAGCATTTTTTTAAAAAAGATTATTTATTTATTATGTGTACAACATTCTGCCTCTGTGTATGCCTGCAGGCCAGAAGAGGGCACCAGATCTCATTACAGATGGCTGTGAGCCACCATGTGGTTGCTGGGAATTGAACTCAGGACCTCTGGAACAGTAGGCAGTGCTCTTAACCTCTAAGCCATCTCTCCAGCCCCTAGCATATTTTTTAAGAGGCGCTGTGTTGTGAGTAAATCGTGCCTTTAGTAAAGCAGACAGCGAGCGGCTCATGGGTGCATAGTCTGGTATTAGGAAATTCTACAGAGGCAAGTGCTGTAATGATTTTTTTTGGGGGAGGGAGGTGTTGGGTGTCCTGATTTTTATATCTTAGAAAGTATAAAACAAAATAAAATATCCAAAGTGCAAAGCTGCCAAATCGCTGTCACACAGATAGATGGCACCTTGAGACATCTGCACTGGAAGTCCTGCTGCTGTCCTGCCTGTACTGTGGGAGGAGCTTTGGGAGTTTCACTGTGAAATTCTGAAAGGCAGACTGAAAGTCAGCTGTTGTGTGTGTAAGGTCACCTGTGATTACCTTGTCATTTAAGATAGCTACAGAAGTTACACTTGTGGATGGATTTCTGCATTTCTTCCCTTTAGTTCTCTGTAGTGGCTAACTTACTTTACCCATTGTATTTATATTTCATAATTTAAAGGGGAATGTTCTAGGTAGCTAATATATAGTTTTTCTAGTGATGCAATTGTGGCTTTAAATTTTGTTAATTACTTTTATTTATATATCTTCTTTAAGCACGCTAGATTTTCTTTTATTTATTTTGAATGCTAATGGGGCTGCAGAAACAGCTCAGTGGTTAAGAATGAACACTCCTTTTGCAAAAGACTGGAGTTCGATTCCCAGCACCCACATGGACAGCTCACAATCCTCTGTAGGCTGAGCTCCAGAGCATCCAGTGCCCTCTTTTGTCCTCTTGCAGGCACCTGCGTGCACACGGGCGCACACATAGAGACACAAATAAAAATGGATTTTGACTGCTTGCTTTGAGAGACCTTGTCATAGCTAGTGTTGATGAGCACTCAGGATGTGTACACCCAGGGCTAGAGTGTCAGGGAAGGAGAGCCTGCCCCTCACTTGTCAGCTGACTTCCTCTGTAAAGCTTTGTTAGTGTATTCTTAGTGAGAAGTCTTTTAAGTAGGGTCAGCTTTAAAGATAAAATCAAACAGGAAGGAATGTGATCTTATGATTTAATGCTGTAAGTTTAAAGACAGAAAGGGAATTGGTAGATGTTAGTGTCAACCTAGTAATTGGCGCTCACATGGGACTAGTGCCTGCAGTTTTCTGCTGGCACATCATTTTCATGTTAGTACTGTCACTGGAGACTGTGCAGACTTGTTCTTTCCTGTGAGTAGCACTTCTTCCTTGAAAAGGAACCAGGTGTTTTCATGCCTTTCAGTATTCTTCATGCCAAAGAGCAATGGCAGACCAAAAGGAAATGCTGGGCAAGAAGTATATCTTAGCTGAATTTAAATCTCTGTGCAAGTTTTGCCATTCATGGTGTCTGTGTGTTCAAGTACCATGTGTGCGTATGGACACACACTTGGGTGCCTTGGAAAAAAGACAGTCTTTAATTTGACTTATGAGATGGATGTTTTTTGTCTTTTGATATGTTTCTCAACAAGCCTGAGTTGGGTCAGGCATTGCCTTTAATCCCAGCACTTGGGAGGCAGAGGCAAGCTGATCTCTGTGAGTTGGAGGCCAGCCTGGTCTACAAAGCTGATGCCTGGACTGTTACATAGAGAAACACTGTCTCAAAACCACAAAAACAAAACAGAAGAAAAAAAAAAGAGGCAAACCTGAGTTGAGAGCCAGTTTTTGATGAAAAAGGAAGCTTGTAATAGTCTTAAAAAGATACCAAAGGTCTTGGAAAACAAGTTGCAGTTTTGATCAGACATGACTCCTTATGAAGAGTGGAACATATTTGTTAAATGCACCTGTGTTTCCTGCACTTTTTAATTTCAGTAAGGGTATATGAAGAAGTAGAGAGAAACAACTTAAGTTGCTATGTGTGTGTTAGCAGGGGAGGTTGGAGTGATGCATGTGTGGAGGTATGTTCACCCATGTACTTGTGGTGGCCAGAAGTTAACACACCAGGTTTCTGCCTCCATTACTATCTATTTTTTTTTTGAAGGTTTTCAAGACAGCTTTAGGAAATCTCACTTTAAGAGTATTAACTACACATTCAGTGTGGAATTAATAGATTATCTAAGCAGCTGTGGTCTAGAGTTCTTAAGCAGGCTTGTTAATGAATTGGTACATGTGGTATTCTAGAAAGCCATTTATTAAAGCTTGAAGTAACAGTTTATAAATTCTTTTCCTTAAGCCGTATGATTGAACATTTTTTTGTTTGTTTCAGTATATTTTCATAAAACAAAAGAGATACTCTGTGGACAGAAAAGAAAAGGAATTAAACACATAATATAAAACTGTAGACTAATTTAGGGATTTATAAAATTCTGGGTCTGTCAGAACCCCCAACTTTTAAACTTAGACTTATACATATAGTATGTGTTCAACAAGTAAGTCACAGAAGCCCTTTTTTCCAAATCTGCAATTAACCTTTTAAAAAAGATTTTTTATTACACTTGTTTTGTGTGTGTGTTTGCGTATGTGCGTGTCTTTGTTAATGCAATGTGTGTGCAAGTGCTCAGGGAGGGCAGAAGACGGTGTTGGATTCTCTGGAGCCAGAGTTTACAGGTTCTTGTGAACCACTTGCTATGGGTTCTGGGGGCCAGACTCAGATCCTCTAGAAAGAGCAGTAAGTGCTCTTTACCACTAAGCCATCTTCCAGCCCCCACTATTAGCTTTTAATCCCTAGAAATGTTAGAACAACGTGTCTTTCGTCATTCTCTGAATGCTGATGATGGAGTTACCATTCAAGTCCCTTGGGAGGGAGATTTGTAATTGTGAATGGCAGAGGACCAGGTCATTGTCCACTGCTTCATCAGCGTAAAATAGCAGCTAAGTCTTGCTACCTCAGCATAATGTCCTGTTGTGTGTGCTTTGCAGATGAACAAAGACAAACTTATCTGGATGGTTATTTATTTATTTATTTTTAGCTTATCAATAATGACATGTCATCAGTATATATTTGCTTCTTATAGCCATCTCCTTTGCTTTTATTTTTTTAAATACTCCACGGATTTAGAAAACAGTCAAGGAGAAAATAGGATTCACTAAAGTCTGTTACTTATTTTTGTGTATGTGTACACATGGTTGTGTGAGGGTGTACACATCATAGCACACATTGGAGGCTAGAGGATAAACTCATTCAGCGTGGATCTGAACAGATGGTCAGGCTTGCTCAGCGGATGCTTTTATCCACTGAGCCATCTTCTGGCCCCCAGCTTAAATTTTAAATTTTACTTAATATAAGTTCATTTGTTGGAAAGTTAAGAATTTTGATTAATTCGAGTATGTTGTATTTTCAACTATAAGTTTTATGAAACATAAATATAAGTCATAATGAATCTTTAGGACCTAAATTGAAATATCCTATAAGATGTACACTATTTTAAAAACATAAGTTTAAAAGAAACTGGATATATTTTATGTTGAATATGTAAGGAAATGATAATATTTTGGATATGCTAGAGTAAATAAATATATTATTAGTATCTTTCATTTTAACCTTTTTAATGTGGCTACTGAAAAATTTTAAATTTCATACCTGGCTCTTGGTATATTTCTGTTCGTGTTGTTTCAGATGCACAAGAAACCTGTGTGAATTCTGCTTCTGGAAACAGAGAGTGGCTAGGAGAGTTTGAGCCGGCTTTTTATTTGATTGTCTCCAACCCCAGGGATTTTAGGCTGTTATAGAAACCAGAGCCCGGGGCAGTTGATAGGAAAAACCCTGGGTGGCAGGACATCCTGCAGCTGTATCCAGTTAGGTGAACAGAAGGAGATGAAAGAAATGCATTCTGCAGTGAGCCACACCCCGAGCTTTGTAGTTTATGCATGGTTTGCTGGGAATGAGACTTCAGAGGTAAGGTTTCAAGGTACAGAAGAGTAGCATGGGCTTGCTGGTAGGACTGAGTAGCAAGGGGCGTAGAGCATCGAACACAGAGCACTGCAGTGAGTGGAGGCGGCAAGGAATGGGAGTGCTTAAGAGCTTTAACTTCTGTGTGGGATGTGGACTTAGTTAAGCATGTGAGTAAGAAGGAGCGTGTTTCTAGAAATTAGAAATCTAATTTCTAGAGATTAGCTAGTGGTACTAAGGAGATTGGACAAGACAGAGAAATGGGGTCAGTAGACACCTCACTGCAGGCAGTTGTAGTCATTCCAGCAGAAGGAAGAGGCCTAGACTAGGTAGTTACTTTGGGTAGGGTGGGAAGAATTGAACTGTTATAATGGGAAAACAGTAAAGCTGTTAGTCACAGAATGACCTCAGGCAGTGAGGGTATGTGGTTGACAAGTGCAGTGAGGTAGGATTCTGCAGAAGAGGGTGAGGCAGAGCACACAGTGAGTGCGCAGTAGATGTAAACTGTCAGCCACAGGGTGTCTTCAGACTACTTACCTGTGGCTCAGGAAGGGAGGTGTGTTGGAGGGAAAGATGTTGGTCTTGCTGAAGAAATGGTGATAGGTCAGATTTCCCGTGAAGACTGTAAAGACAGGAAGAGGCATTGATTTTAGACTCTGGTTTCCGCTGTAGCTTCCTGGTTTAACAGCTTCCTTAGTTGTGTAAAAGTAGCTTTCACCTAGGAACATGATGAATGCTTATCTGCATAGATGCTAGCTAGGCTTTGAAGATGAAGGGATAAGCCAGACAGACGCTCTGCCTTAGAGGTAATTGAGTTCCGGAGGGAAAAGCAGACAAGGAGATCTGGGCTGAGCGTGGTCTATTAAGCCTCCTTAGAGTCAGCTACAGAGCAGCGAAGCTGGGGGAAAGGGTGCTTGTGAGGGCATAAGCAGGGGCGCCCAGTGTGTCCTGATCTGAAGGGAGAGTTTTCTTTCATTCCGTCCAGTAAACTGACTGGATAAGCTTCCTGACTGGACACTAACACGTCGGGGATGCGTTGGTCACTAACACCTAGGACTTGCACAGCCACTTCCCCGGGCTTTGGTTTCTGTTGTGGCATGTTGACGGTGTTAGTAATTTGCACCTGTTACTGGGGGTTAATAGCACATAAATGGCTTCATTAGTTTGCTGTAGGATTTCTAGAAATGAGCATTTATTGGGTTTCAGAATTTCTCCTTGGGACCTCTTTGTTAGTGGTGCTTAAATATTAAATAAGTAAACATCAAGAATAGCAGTGTGCTGTGCCGAGCTTGGAGCCTCGGTGAGGCTGTACTTTAAGATAGTGTTTGGATTTATAAGTTTATATTTCAGAATCATTAAATGGGTACTATGCTGTTTTTTCTAATAGTTGCCTTAGGTGAAAAACTTTGCTTTGGAGTTAAAGTTGATAGGTGATTTTTAGTTTTGAAACAAACAGGTCTAGCCATGTTTTTACTGTTGGCTGCTTAGTATGTTTTGTTTGCATGAATTAGAGTTAAAAATAATTTAAATTCAGTTTTGGAGCCTAGTCCTTACCTCCCTCACCCCCATCCTAAATCAATATGATTATTGGCTATAAGGATCTATTCTACTCAGCAGTCTACTCTGCATTTCTAGTAAGGTAAAGATTTAAGGATTATGCTGAGTAGCATATATTGTTTAATAAATGAGGTATTTCTCCTTGGCTGACTTGGATTCTGCCATTCTCTGAAGTTTATTGTAATACAGTTCTTAAGCTGACGTCAGAGGTAAAGAGACAAATAGTACTTCCTGCATTGAAATAGAACTTGAGACGAGTTTAAGTTTAGAGCTGCCTTTAGATGTGCTTCCCAGAGTTCCTTCCTGGAGATCCTTTGAGGATGAAGTAGGACAGGCCAAGTCTTTTTTAAAATATAGAATCGGGTCATGAGCAGTGGTACTAGTCCCAATTCAGTTGTTAATTAACAGCAGATATAGCATACACAATTAACTTTGGGTTTTTTTTGTTCTCCTTTTAAAGGTTGATTTTTTTCCTTGCATGAAAAATTCACCTTTGTTTGTTGGTGACAATATACAAACAAGGTTTTTCTTACAAATGTTAGAAAACTAATCTTACTTTGATTCATATATTTTAAATGATTGTTAATTCTTGCTTTGATTCCTGTGTAGGAAGAGGCAGCTAGAGTGTAGACTGAAGATTGGTGCTTAAATATTTGCTTTTTAGATCAAGGGGACTAAGTCCACTGATTGAGTTTAATCGGTCTTCTGAACAACGTCGTTTTATCATATACGATAATTTATACAGTAGGCTCTTGACTACTCCCACCCCTGTTTGTAATTCTGTGATCCAGTGCAAGAATTGTAACACCCCTAAGTGACTGATACAGATGCTGCATTGACTCTAGTCGTTAGTCGTTACTGTGTTAATCCTGACCCAGCAGGTGCTTGTGTCCCTAGACTCTGGTTCCTAAGCAAGCTCTGTGGGTAATCATCCTCATACTGATAACGTCAGGAGATGAAATGTAGAGAAGGTCTACCTATTACTTAGAGAAAACAGTTTTGGATTTTCTTCATGCTTTCCCGTTTTTAGATGGGACTTACTGTGCAGTTTTATATCCTGTTTTCCTTATCCTCATAATTGTTTTTGCTGTTTTAAATCAATTACACATGGTCTTTTCAAAGCTTATATAATATTACTAAATAGTACTAACCATGCCTTTGTTCTTAGGTATTCAGTTTTACTCTGCTAAGTAACAGTACAGTGAACATCTTTGTTAGGAAAGGATTTTTCTGTAACTGGAATTTTTATTTTTATTTTTGTAAAGGATTCTAAAAATATTTCTAGAGGGCTGGAGAGATGGCTGAGAGGTTAAGAGCACTGCCTGCTCTTCCAAAGGTCCTGAGTTCAATTCCCAGCAACCACATGGTGGCTCACAACCATCTAAAATGAGATCTGGTGCCCTCTTCTTACATGCAGGCAGAACGCTGTATACACAATAAATAAATAAATCTTAAAAAAAAATATTTCTAGAAGTCTTCTTAAAGGAATTATTTTTAAAATTTATAAAAAAAAAATCGAGGGCTGGAGAGATGGCACAGTGCTTTAAAGCACTTGCTGCTTTTGTAGAGGACCCAGGTTCCATTCTGGGGCTTAATGGCAGCTCCAGTACTGGGGGATCTGACACTCTCTTCTGGTCTCCAAGGGCACTGCACACACGTGGCCTAGACATACAATCAGGAGAAACACCCATACATATAAAATAAATAATAATTTTAGCTGGGTGGCACACGACTCTAATCCCAGCACTTGGGAAGCAGAAGTAGGCAGATATCTTGAGTTTGAGGTCAGCCTGGTTGACAGAGCAAGTTCCAGGACAGCTAGGACCACACAGAGAAACCTGTTTTGAGGCCCCCCCCCAAAAAAAAAAGTGATTATTTCATCTGTGTGCTCATGTACATGCTGTGTAGGCACCTGAGCCACTGTGCACATGTGGAGGTCAGAGCACAGTTTTGTGGGGTCAGTCCACACTCCAGGTATCACACTTAGACTTGCTAGGTTCACACAGCAAACATTCCTACCCCCTGAGCTGAGCCATATCTCCAGCTCTCTAGAAGTTCTTGAAGCATCCTGCCCAGCTGCTTCCAAAGTGTTTCTGTACCCACATAGTCATAGAAGAGACCCAGTCCCCGCAGGTTGTCCTCTGACCTCCTCGGCACAAGCACATCCAAACACACAAATAAAATTAAATGTATTTATGTGTGTGTATGTATGTTCGCTAGACAAAATAGTACGTTATTAATCCTTGCTGTAACTAATGCTTGTTTTGGGTACATAACGAAGAATTATTTTGACATTTTATACTAAGTATTTATACCAAGAATTTATTTTTTCAGGAGTTATCAAAATAGTTTGGATGATTTAAAGGATGGTAATTCCTTTAAATTTTCCTATTAGTTTAGGAAGTTAATAGCAAATATATGTAGTTCTTGGATGTTTGAGACTCAGAATTACACAAATTCTGGGTTCTGTTCTTTTTCTATACACTCTGAAAACTTAAGTCTAGTGTGGTGGCACATGCCTCTTATCTCAGTACTCTGGGAGACTGAGGCAGGAGAATTGCTGTGAGTTCAAGACTATGCACGGCTACATAGTTCAGTTCAAGACCATTGTGGACACACAGTGAAATACCACTTCAAAAACTGAAACTAGGGGCTGGAGAGAGGCTCAGCGGTTAGAGTGCTTGCTGTAGAATCATGAGGACCTAAATTCTGATCTTAACATCCACATAAGCTGGATACACATGGATAGCCCCAGTTCTAAGGTAGGCAGAAACATGAGAATTTCTAGGACTTGTTGGCTTCTAGTCTAGCCAATAAAATGTGAGCTCCAGGTTTAGGGAGAGGTTGCCTCAAAGGTCTGGGCAAGTGAATAGTGGAGGACACTTAATACTGTCTTCTATCCTTTACACCTAAGTACGGATGCATGCACCCTACCTCCATCCACGATATGCATATATACTCATCCCCACAATAAATGAATGAGTAATCTTAAAAGAGCAAGTAGATTATGAATATGGAATAAACTGATTAAACAGGGCTAATATTTCTCCTAGAAGCTCTGTGTGTGGAGTATGCATGTATGTTTATATGCATGAGCACTTGTCTGTGTGGGTCCATGTGAAGACCAGAGGTTGGCACTGGAATCTCTCTCAATCATTCTCCGTCTTATTTTGAGACAGGTTCGCAGTGAACCTGGAAGCTCACTGCTTAGGCTAAGCTTACTGCCTGTGAGCCCCAGATCCACCTGTCTCTGATCCACAGTGATGAGGTTACATGTATGCCCCCTTTCATGTGGGGCTGGGGACCTGAACTTAGGTCCTCATACTTAGGTCCACTTGCTCTGCGAGTGGTAGGCCAGATGCTCCCGGCTGATAGCTGACTCTTGGTAATATGTTGATTGCTGAGTCGGGTGACTTCCAGCCCTGCATGTTAAGATCTATGGGTTTGACATGGGGAGCATCCTTAAGAAGCTCCTTCTTTGGCTTTCCAGTGCAGCATTTTGCTGTAGATGTCCCTTACTCCTCATCCCCCCTCACTGGATCCTTTTGCCAGGTCTCATCTGTTACTAGAAGTTACTACCCCTTTGACCATTGATAGCTTTGAACTTGAGTTTGAATAGCCTGTGCTCGCTTGTTCCTGTCTTCTCAGTTTTCTGTGGGTCTCTTATATGTGCTCCTAACTTACTGACCCAGTATCTTTACATTTATAATTTTTGCTTGATTTTGCCCTCAGTTCCCAGTTGATGTATCTAGTCTGAGCATTTCCAGTTATATAATCCAAGGAATGTCTCCTTTTCTTTCCTCTTGCTGTACTGTTCTCCATTGTGACATTAATCTATAATTTAAAAATGTAAAGCAAACTATTTCACATAAATGTAACATCTGCATGATCATTTAACCTGGCTATATCTGGACTCTAGATCCACTTGTGTGTTCCCACCATTTTTATTGCAGTTCTCCTCATCTTCTTTCTGTGCTATTGGTACCCATCTTCCAGCTGATCTCCTGAGAGGGATGTGGGGGAAGGAGACACTGTCTGTCTCTCTCCTTCCTCCCTTCCCTTTCGATAGGGTTGTCCAGGCTGAATTTGAACTTGGTATGTAGCTGCGGATAACTTTGAACTCTTGACCCTGCCTCCTCCTCCCAACTGCTGAGATTACAGGCATACATCACCACATTTGATTTTGTGTTGTGCTGGGAATCAAATCCAGGGCTTTGTTTATGCTAGGCAAGCACTCTACCATTGAGGTACATCCAATATTTGCATTCCTTTTAATGTTATAATAGTTTAGAATGTTCTTTCTGGCTTAAAGCCTTGGTAATTCCTAAATATCACATTGGATGGCATCTATGGTAGTTCTTCTTTCTCCCTTCAAGGGGAATATACTGAGAGTTGAACTCACAGATTTGTGCATGCTAGACAAGTACTTTTGAGTTACACCATTAGCAACATTAATGCTTTAAACATGGCATATAGGGTTGTCTTTATTCTTGTTCTCCTTAGGTCTTCCCCTTGCCTACTCTGTCACACTCTTTGTGGGTTAGTATGAGTCTGTGACAGGTGCCATGCTGTCCTGCCCCCCCCCCTTTTTTTTTTCCTGGAACTCATTGTGTAGATCAAGCTGCCCTCAAACTCACAGAGATTCCCCTACCTCCTTCTCCTGAATTCTGGAATCAAGGTAAGTGCCACTACACCCAGCTTCCCGACATACTGTTTTCTTCACCTGTTTCTGCTGCCTCCCAGCCAGCTCCCTTTAATTTTTTCATCCCAAAGGCCTACTCACTCATGCACTCATGCTCAGGATGCTTCTTTTTGCTTCCATAAGTATCTGTTCCTCGTGTAGTCTCAACATTGTCTATTATTTATTCAGATGATTAGTTTCACTGTTCTTTACTCTGTTCTGAGATCCTAGAAGACAGAATTTTTATTTGTGTTTGTACATGATACTCAATTCATTTGGAGATGTTGCTCAGATAGGGAAACAGTTGGTTGTCCTTCTCCTCAATCTAGAAATGATTGCTCTGTCACCTAAGCAGTTCCAGTTCCTTAGTTTTGGGTTTATTTGTACATTGTTCAGATAATTTTGTTATCTGCTGAGCATGAATGTAATAACCATACTACCCTCTGAGATTGTATATTAATTTGTAGAGAATTACGTGTAACTGAGTTTTGAAATAGGAACAGGGTTTGTGTCTGTTTACATTTCTGTGTGCTGAGGAATGAGTGTGTGGTTTTGTGATTCTAAGCACACACTATATACCACTGAGCCTGTCCTTGGAGGAAAGTTTTCTATGTATTCTCATTTGGTTTTAAGATTTGTTTCTAAGTAGTTAACTCTTCATTTTCCTACAGTGATGGGTGTTTTTTTTCCAATTACATTTTTCAATTACATTCTAATTATTTATTGAATTGAGAGTGATTAGATTATCATGTATCTGACTAAGACTATAAAAATATAGTTTAAAAACTGTCTAGGAGCTGGAGAGGTGGTCTTCCAGAGGACTCACTCATTTCTCACCACCTTCACTGGGCAGCCCACAACACTTGTAACCTTAGCTTCAGGGAGTCCAACACCTTCTAGCATCATGTAGCATACATTCACACAGACATGTACATACACAGAAATAAATCTTAATTGCCTAAAATCTTAGAATTTTAGAGCCAAAGGAAACCTTAGTGGCTTAGTCCCATCCTTTCATTTATGGGTTAAATATTTCACTTTTGGATAGGTGAAGTGGTTTTACCCAGTGTAGTACAACCTTCTCTTCAACAGATCTTGAATAGAGCCTTCAGCTGTCAGTTAATTAACTATTGCTTTCGACGGGAGGGGGATCTGTCAGACACACTTTGGATTCTGTTTGAAGGTACTTATATTTTAAATCTGGCTGTGAATATTAAATCATAGCACTTATGCCCATGCTTTTATATATTTTCATTTTTTCCTTTAAATTTCTCGGTCATTTTCATGTATTGTTTTGAAATACTTACTTGCTCATTTATTTTGTAGTGCTGACAATTCGACCTTGAGCATTCTGGGCAAAGAGCGTATCACAGAACTATACCCCCAGCTCTTGATATTTTCCCCAAGTTTTGAAATACATTAGTATGGTTATTTATAAGTCTCTTAGTGTCATTTTAACTTATAAAATGTTATGCCATTTTAAACATGAAATTTAAATTTTATTTTACAGGCAACCACACCCCCTAATCAAGGCAGGCCAGATTCTCCAGTATATGCTAACCTGCAGGAACTGAAAATATCACAGTCTGCTCTCCCTCCACTTCCTGGGAGCCCAGCAATTCAAGTTCATGGAGAATGGGAAACTCACAAAGACAGTTCAGGCCGTTGCTACTACTACAATCGTGCAACCCAGGAGCGAACCTGGAAGCCACCTCGCTGGGCTCGGGATCCTGGCACAAGCCGAGATTTCCAGAGCCCAGGAGAGCAGGAGGTAGGAGTAAAAAAGAGTCACCCAGTGAGGCTCCCAGGGTTTGTTCATTATTCAGACATAAAAGGAGGGGCTTGGTTTCTTGGTGTCAGTGTGGTGGAACACTTTATCTCCAGATACCAAACCTGTCCCCAAGCTTCTTTCTAACCTCTAACTACTGCACAGATGCTGGGTTTAAGGAGCATTTGATGGCTCCTGGTTTGGGTTAGAGCTGTCCTCTGCCCGGTCCTCTCTTCGCTGCATCAGGAGGCACCAGCACAGCAGATGTGGGCACTTGGGCTCCCAACACTTGGGGGATGGGGCCCTAAAATCACAGTCAGAGCCAGTCATATCAAGTGCATATCCAGTCTGAGGCTGGACCTCTCAATAGCTCCCTCATCCCCAAAAGGATGCTCATTGCATAAGTCAATAAAAAAGAAAGAACGTACCTGACTAGACCTAGCCAGAGCAGTAAACACTTATCAAAGCAATCACCTTCTTTTCCTTGTTAGTTTTTTGTGACCATCAAGCTCTTTCATGTTTTCCTGTCAGTGGGATACAAGGTGACCTTTTAATTCTGATGAAGGGAAGTTATAATTCCCTTGCTGTGGTAGGGTTTGTCGAGTGTGGGGATAATTCCCTCACAATCTCTTTCTCCTAGGGGTGGATAACTGTTCTTCTCCTGCTTTCCTCTCCCCTCGCCACAGGCTCTTAGAGAGAGGTGACTAGTTCATATTTTAGCAAAGTACTCGTTTTTTGTAGCTTAGATGTGTAGGTAAGAGGTGGCTGACATTGGTGGGATGCAGTGAAGCCCTGCCGTTTTGTGCCAGGCCATCCACAGGGACACCAGGTCTCACAGCTAGCTACAGGGATAAGTGCAGAGCTCCAGGAAGGAGCTGGGTCACCTGTCCTGCATTTAGCAGAACCTAAGAGCTTTGTAGCTAGTCTTCCCCTTCTTGTCCTACTTTTCAATTGGTTATTCATAGTTCTCTTTCATGGTGACTTGCACTTTTAATGTCCACAAATGAGAATAAAAATAGAAAAACCATAGCAAAAATGTTCATCTATACTGAGAAAGCTAGGAAACTTGTGTCTGGATTATAACTCTAGAAAGATTTGAAAAGAAACCATCTTGTATATCAATAGTGAAATCTTTATAATTATTAAGGAAAGGTTAAATTACAGAATAGTAGGAAAAAATAGATATACACAGGAAATGTCTATGCATTTCTTGCCTTTCTAATTATATAAATGAAAATAATTTGTCTATCAGGGTCTCAGCTTAAACTTTCAGTGTAAGAATAGGTATTTTCAGAGTTTCTGGAGCATATCTTTTATCACCTCCCTAGAAAAGGGTGCTCATGGAGGTAAAAATGAGACTGTGTATCTGAAAATGCCTTGTTCTGCTTTTGCATTTAACTAATCAAAGGCCAGAGTATAGAATTATAGGTTGGAAATGATTTTCTCTCTCAATTACAAGGTGGTGTGAACTTCACTTGAATTGGATATCTATGTCAATTGCTTTCTCCCCTGTTAGACAGACCCTTTGGGTCTTTCCCTGTGGACTGACTGGTCTCCATAGAGGTCTTCAGTTATTTTGCCTACAATATGGGGGCTTCCAGGGTGTCCACGTCATCATTTAATTCTCAGATACTTCCTTAGTCTCTGCATCCATAGCTTGACTATGTTTTGCTTTAACTGAGGATCTTACTGATTTCCCTCTTGAGGGGATTCACTCCCATAGTTCTGCGGGGAGCATGCCCAGAGGACAGGCATGAAGAAAGTGATTCTGACATCTTTAGCCCTCTTGTCTTTAGTAATCTGACCTTCACCCCAGTTCTGGTGCTGTTGGCTCCTGAACCATCTCCAAATCCTGCTGAGGAAGCTCCCTGTTCTCCGCTGCCCCCACGCCCTTGCCTGCCCGTTTAGACCCTGCTCTCTTCTGCATGGCTAGTTGAGGTGTTTCATCTGCAGACTCTGCTCTCCCTGTTCTTGTGGGTGTGTATCTTTGTAGACATAATTCACTGCAGTTATTTTTGTAAAATTTGAAAGGAAGTAAGTGATCACGCCTCTGTCCTACTTCAGAGCAGTGGTTCTCAACCTTCCTAATGTTGCCATCCTTTAATACAGTTCCTCATGTTGTAGTGACCCCAACCATAAAATTATTTTCATTACTACTTCATAACTGTAATTTTCTACTGTTATGAATCATAATGTAAATAACTGATATGCAGGATATCTAATATACGACTCCCTAAGGGGTCACAACCTACAGGTTGAGAGCCGCTGCTTTAGAAGCTTTTCTAGTGGTTTTCTTAGAACAGTGGTTCTTACCCTGTGACAGTGCTTTGCAGAGCAGATGTGCTTCCCAGGACCTTGGCAGTGTTTGTAGACTGGTCCTCACAGTGAGGGAAGTGCTGTTGTGCCGAGGCCAGAGGTGCTGCTGCTGCCTAACAGCACACGACAGCTGTTCACAGCAGGAAGCTTCTGGCCTGAGGACAGCAGTGCTGCTGCCCGCCGCCGCCCCGGACATCCACGATGTCTGCGTTATCACAGTCCCACCTTTACGTCCCCCGCCCTTAAAGCCAGCTGCTGTATGCTCCTGTTGCTGCATATTTTATTTGTTTGTAGTTTCTCTATTGTGTGTTACAGCTCAACAGTTCATTCTGTTTTATTTTTTCCCCTCAAATTTCTTCTGATTTTAGTATGCTTTTAAATTCCCTTGTGAGCTTTTCTTAGTGATAGAATTTTTTCATTTTCATTTTTTTTTTTGGGTCTGGAAATTATGTGTGTGTATGTGTGTATAATTTTTTTTATTGGCATATGTTTAGCAGACACAGTGTTGAGTTACTTTTATTTAAAGGACTTCTATAGTTCCACGTTGGCTGTTGACTTGGTTATTTTTGGTTTGGTTTGATTTGCTAATTTCATTGTTCTTATGTTTTCTGGCTTCCTTTGTTGATACTGAAAACTCAGCTGTCATTTTATCCTGGAAAGAGTAGTCTGTCTTTTCTTGCTGTTACTTTTCTGTCATCTCACTAGGATGTGAATGGTGAAGATGCCGTTGATAACCATCTTTCTGTTGTGACACCACACTGCAGAAAACCAGACCAAAGCAGGAAGGGTTGTTTGGGCTCCTGTTGTCAGTCTGGTCGGTTGGGTCCTTCATTTCTGGCTGTGTATGGAGAGACTACCATAGTAGAAGACATAGAGCAAGACAGCTGCGAGGGAAGAGAGGAGGATGGGAGACAGTGAGGAGCGAGGGACAAGCTACACCCTTCAAATGCATACTGCCTGCTCCCCGTTTGCTCAAGCAGTCCTACCTTTTAATAGCTCATTCAGCCTTAACCTGGGGATGGATATCTTTAATCTGCATGGTTAGCATCCTCTCAGTGGCACCAAGAGCTGAGAACCAAGCCTTTCACACATAAAAGCCTTCCAGGCTGTTCTGTGTCTAAATGTAACTATTTTTATTTCCTGTCAGAGCTTTTTCCATGATTGCATTAATATGATCAAATAACTTACCATTATTAATTTTACCTCCCTAATTATAATGTACTAAAGACAATTTATTTTGAAAATTAAATATTTTAATATTAGTATATTCAAGATATCCTAGTATTTTTAGTCAAGTAAATTCAGTCTTTTTAGAGTCTCACTTACTGCATATTTGTATTGAAAGAAGAAAAATCCTTGTGTTTCTGACTGTTTGTAGCCTTTTTCATCAGAAGAAAACCACTACAGCAGTTGTTACAGCCAGTCAGATAGTCAGTGTGGTTCTCCTCCAAGGGGTTGGTCAGAAGAGTTGGATGAACGTGGGCATACCTTATATACCAGTGACTATACTAAGGAAAAGGTACTTCTCTTTTTCTTCTTTTCTTATCTAGTATACCTTGGCAGAATCCTCTCATGAGATAATTGTGTGCTGAGTTTTAATAGCAATAAAATAAACTTATAAGTTGGTAAGGAGGTACATGTTTATAATCCAGCGCTTGGGAGGCAGAGATGGCGGTGAGGGGTTGAGTTTGAGGTTAGTCTGAATTGATCAGCAAGGCTCTTTCTTCAGAAAATCTCATGGGAAGTATTCCTCATGGTAATTTTACAATAGAGTACTTAGTAATACTACGGATTCATGGTTTTGTTTGTTTGTGTAGCTGGGGATGGAATACTGGACTTCACACATGATAAGCACTCTACCACCGAGCTGCACTATGATCCCTGTTTGTTTGTCTATTTTTGGTTTTTTTGAGACAGGGTTTCTCTTTGTAGTTTTGGTGCCTGTCCTGGATCTTGCTCTGTAGACCAGGCTGGCCTCGAACTCACAGAGATCCCCCTGCCTCTGCCTCCCGAGTGCTGGGATTAAAGGCGTACGTCACCACCGCCGGCCGGCTTCTTCCCAGTTTAATGGGCTACAGCAGTGGTGATTTTGTGGCACTGACAACCCGCCCGGATGGATCTCTGAGGGCTGGCCTGCTGTCATTTGCTTAGGCTTCTTCACTAAAACTATTTGTATTTCTCTTGGGAAAGTTCAGGGTTTTTTTCAATGATTTTTCTCAACCTGAAGTTCTTACACACTCTCACACTGGTTATATTCCTTTTTCCAATAGGACCAAATCTGTAAAACAAAAACCATGAATCTAGTATTTTGTGATTAATTAGTTTATAAATGAATGACAGATTTTATTCCTCACCTGTGAAGTCATTTTAAATGGTAGCTAACTGGTTTGCTAGTTAAGGGTAGGGGGGTAGGCAGATAGCTATCTTCCTTGCTTCACTTACTTAGCTCCAGAATACATAGAAGCTAGTGTTTTAGTCTTCTATAATAAGAAAGATGATATAGTCATGCAGCAGTAGTCTTTTTCCCTTCATGTCCTGTGTTAGATTGTGTGCAGTTCTCTTGTTGTTGTTACTTAAAGTGCATTGAGTACAATGCACTGGCTAAGGGAAATAATAAGGATTTGTGTAAAATAAGGCCTAAGTTGTAAAATTTTATATCTAAATATTGAAAATAATTTTTTAATGTTTCAAACCTGTTTTCAAGATGGATTGTACTCTATGCTAGCAAACGTGTGTCTCCATGTATCTTTATGTCATATGTTTCTTATTATGTCGTTAAGTGATATTTGAATTACTACCTAACATTTGAGGAAGGAGAAATCGATAATATAGTGAGTATTATACTCACCGAACTTAAGTACAATTTGTTAATGTGATAAGCTTGTTGAACTCATTTATTGACTTATTAGTTTGTTGCAAATAGGATGAAATTCCTGAGAATAATATCTAATAACTCTTATAGTAGCCATTTAAAGTAGCCTTTATTTAAAATAAATAAAAACCTGTTGTGTTTTTATAGTGGCTCAAGCATGTTGATGATCAAGGTAGACAGTATTACTACAGTGCAGATGGATCTCGGTCAGAATGGGAATTGCCAAAGGTAAGAAGCTTAATGTTGACCTTATGTGCATAATGAATGTCTGAAGACAGTTATACTGACTCGGTTTACTTTTTACTCTGTAGCTCAGGCTTGTCTGAAGCTCTCTGTGTAGACTAGGGTAGCTTTAGACTTATTTTGCAAATTCATTCTTCACTTTGTTTTCTTCATTAAAAAGCAGCTAGACTACTGGTCTTGGAGTTCATTTGCAACCTTGTGATTCCCTAACATTGTCAGAGATGCACATTTATCACTTCTTCATTCTGGTTATTCTCACTTAGGAAATCTTCTGATTTAGCTTGAAACTGATCTCTTATCCCTAGAAATAAGAGTTTTACTTAGTGCCAGTAGTGCTAGCCTGTGTCTAGTTATCTGAGGTTCTTATGTGGAATTGGCCTTGTATTTAGTTCTTTTTAGGAGAAAGGACAGTGATGTTACTCAAGATCGTCATCAATGAAGGTGTCTATAAGTGAATCAGTCACTGACCTCTCTCTCCCTTCCCCCTTTTCACCCCCCCCACCCCACATTTGCCACTGCCAGGTATTGATGAACATAGGATGTTGTGCAGTGTGTCACATTTTGCTGCAGTATTATAAATTGGTATTAATATGTCAAACATGCCCATGGTGACACAAAGGCAAGACTGTACAGTATATTATGTGTGTAATGTGTTATAACATAAGTAAAAACATTCAAGATCAATTTTTAAAAAAAAGATTTAAGTATGTGTGAAACGATTTGCTTATCTACATGGGCATTACGTTTTGAGTATTGCCTGTGGAGGCCAGAAGAGGGTGCTGGATCTCTATAATTACAGGCCATGACAATCTCCTCCATATGGGTACTGGGAACTGAACCTGGGCCATCTACAAGCACCCTTAACCCCTGAGCCATCTCTCCAGCTCCGTGAGATAGATTTTTTTAAAGCATCATGAAAAGTTAATCAATTTAGAGAATGATAATTATATTATATAAAATATTGAAACTTAAAAATATATTGATACTAAGATTTTTATCAAAATATGAGATGCATGTGGATGATGAACATTGAGTTCATCATATAGTATAGCTAAGAAGGGAAGGAGAGACCTGGTATCTGGAAGTTGTATTCAGAAGGCATCAAATGTGTGTTCCTCTTACTATGTTTCTTTAGAAAAATCACTAGAAACAAGTAGCTTATGTTAAAGTATTAAAACTCAGTGCTAGGTTTTTTTTTTTTTTTTTTTTTTTTTTTAATTTTATGTGCTTTGGTGTTTTATTTGTGTGTCTGTGTGAGGGAGTCAAATCCCCAGAAACTGGAGTTATGGACAGAAGAGCAGCCAGAGCTCTTAACTGCTGAGCCATCTCTCCAGCCCACTAGGTTCTTATTATAGTCTATTTTTATGTATCTGTTTAAAATAAGTCACAATAAGATTTTAGTTGAGCTTTTAAATTTTTTTTTATGGGAATTAGGAACATGTTAAGGTTTGGCCATCTTTTTAAACTAAGGGTGTTTAAATTGTGGGGTTTCTCTTGTGTTTTTCTTTGATATGTGTACTTTATCATCATCGAACATTTCATTGTGCTCTTTGCTTCTGTGACTATTTTGCACCTAGTAAATTGTGAGCACATTTAAAATTATGGTTATTACCCATATTAATTTTACATTATTTTTGTGGCTACATAGAAAGACTTACCTAAATTGTAGTAATTACAAGCTCAAAAGCTAGGCAGAGTCCTATGAAATTTCATATACAAGTTGACACAAAACCACACAGTGATTGCTAGTAATGATTGTGTTTCAGAGAAGCCCTGTGTAACAGTTGGGTCCCTTTACATTTGAAATGTCTGGCACAGGATTTTGGTGGTCTTTCAGCAGC
Source organism: Peromyscus maniculatus bairdii (assembly GCF_049852395.1). Classification (NCBI taxonomy): domain Eukaryota; kingdom Metazoa; phylum Chordata; class Mammalia; order Rodentia; family Cricetidae; genus Peromyscus; species Peromyscus maniculatus. The sequence continues at coordinate 66,637,658 of NC_134856.1, forward strand.
ATCATTGTTTAGTCTAGAAATGATAATCTAAAAACTGCTGTTTGTCAGAAAAGGCTGACTTGAAAACAAACACCCATATGTGTTGACATCTTTGCCCAATTTTAGTGTGAAGAAAGAGTAACAGCTTTGTTAGATGGCTTGTATGCATTCAGTTTGGAGAGTCAAAAAATAACATATTGTGCAGGGAAAACATACTCCAAATATAATTGTTGAAATCATAATCAAAGCCATTAAAAGCTAAGTTTTGCTGGACTATTTTTAGGGCCGAGGGGAGTGATACAAGGTTTCTTTCAGTTTCAGGAGAAGAATGCACCTATTTAGAAGTTGACTGCTATTGTTATTTTATTACAACTTAAAGCATTTAAGTTGCCTACATAAGACGGCACAAAGCTCAAAGCTTTATAGTTCTCCATCTTTCTTGTGTGCTCTGCATAACTTTCCAGATTCCTCCGTGGTTTACTACTGCACTGAGAACACATTAACTTCACATGAAGTTTTCTTTTGGCAGCGATTGCCTGTCCTGTTCTTTCTACACAATTAGTATGTTCAGATCTCTGTGAGTCTGAGGCTAGCCTGGTCTACAGAGCGAGATCCAGATACGGAGCCAGGACAGGCACCAAAACTATACAGAGAAAACCTGTCTCGAAAAACCAAAAACAAACAAACAAACAAACAAATAAATAAACAATAAAAATAAAAAACCTTCTTTAAACCTTATGATAATTATAGTAGTGTTTAGGAAGAACCAGGTGTTTCTACTTCATTTGCACTTAGAGCAACTCGGTGAGGTGACAGGTCTGCTCTGTCTTTTTTTGCAACTGAAGAACAGTTTATGAGGAGCAAATATTTTACAAAAGATAACAGCAGTTGGGTATATCCAGCTGTAGAATCTAGAATCTTAGTTATGCCACAAGGCTGCTCAGTAAGGAAATAGACCAGACAATTCTTAGTGGTGTTCACTTGAACATTGCCTAGTGATCATGTGTCATTAGGAGCCACAATAGATTCACATTTGTATCTTTTACTTATGGAGTGTTTTGTTTTCTTTAGTACAATGCTTCATCCCAGCAACAAAGAGAAATAATTAAAAGTAGGAGCTTGGACAGGCGACTGCAAGAACCAATAGTGTTAACGAAGTGGAGACATAGCACCATAGTGTTGGACACCAATGACAAGGTAAGAGCTTGGAGAAAATGTGTGGAGAAGTTCAGCAAGGGTTTTGGGAATTGCATTGTTCACAGTGAGTTCTAGCCATTTGTACTCACGTTTATGTAGTACTTTACTGTTGTTAAATGCAATTCTTGGCGAAATATTGACTTCCTTTGAGTACATGTTAATGTTTTATTTTTCCGTTTTGATTATATCGCCCCCTTACTAGCCTTTCTTGTACTGTTCCCACTGAATCCCTTCTCTTTTTTTATTATGTATACAGCATGTATGACAGCAGGTCAGAAGAGGGCACCAGATCTCACTACAGATGGTTGTGAGCCACCATGTGGTTGCTGGGAATTGAACTCAGGACCTCTGGAAGAGCAGTCAGTGCTCTTAACCTCTGAGCCATCTCTTCAGTCCCACTGAATCCCTTCTCAACAAATCTCCCTACTTTCATTTGTTTGCTTTTACAGCCTGTTACATATAATTAGGGTTTCTTGAATGAGCTTGGGTGATACTTGGGCAAGGGCAACTTATCAGTGGCTACACCCCTGAGACTATGATACTTCCTCACCCCCAGTCATTAGCTGCCCTTATTCCCTCAGTGAGGGGTGAGTCTTCATGGATTGATGCCTAGACTTGTCAAGGCTTTATGCAGGCACTCGCTATTGCTTTGAGTTTTTGGATGCAACAGCCACTTCATATCCAGAAGTTTCATATCAGTTCTCCCCATCCTCTGACTCTGAGTTCTTTCTGTCCTCTCTTCCCTGATGTTCCCTGAGCCTTGGAGGAGTGGTGCAGTTATTCTATTTAGGACAGAGCACTTGATAGTCGTTAAGTTCTTGCATGCAAGTTAGTGTTTTTGTCAACATGCACTGTGAAAATATTTTCTTCTTAACTAAATGGCGTTCATTTGTATTTAGCATCAGCTTATTATATAGTAGTTTTTGGCTTATAGTATTCTCAGATTTTGTACAATAGACCAACTTTTTGAGACCTACTGAGGTCTGATGTATGTACTTGACACATTTGAGCTTGTGTGTGTGTGTGTGTGTGTGTGTGTGTGTGTGTGTGTGTGTGTGTGTGTATGCTCATACTATACTGCATATGTGTTCATACATTACACTACACATATACACACACTCTTACAGTATTTTAAAGCCACTTTTGCTATCTTTAATCTCTAGGAAGGTTCATACAACAGTAAAGATTTCATTTTCTCTGTCCCTAGAAAGGCTAGGATCCTACTTGCTTTATTTTCTCACATAGTATTGCTTTCATCAATCTGAGAAGTTATGTTCTTTGATTCTAAGAGGGGATGAATTTTGATACAGGTTTTAGAAAAGATGCTTTTTAAACTTCTTCAGTTACACATAGAATATGGTTTCCTTTCAGGGCATGGTGGACATTTATTGTGCATTTGTAGAACATCAGCCATACCCCTGTTAGAAGATGATGGAAATGATAACATTTTAAACTGAAACACATTACCTTCAAAAGATCTCAGTTTCTGGGGACTCTTTTCTTCCTCTGTAAAGCCACTATCACTTTTCTCTTGTAGAATAATTAACAGGTTTTTCCACGGTCTTGCTCCTTTTCTTTCTTTTGAAGCAGGATCTTTCTCTGTAGCGTAGACTGACTTGGAACTTGGTGACTATCTTAGTAACTTTTCTATTGCTGTGAAGAGACACCATGATGAAGGCAACCTTATAAAAGAAAGCATTTAAATTAGGGGCTCAAGATTAAGAGAGCTATATTCTATGATCATCATGCTGGGGAGCATGGCAGCAGGCAGACATGGTGCTGGAGTAGTAGCTGAGAACTTACAACTGATCCACAAGCACAAGGCAGAGAGAGAGAGTGGGAGGGAGGGACCGACAGACCTGTTGGCAGTAACACACCTCCTCCAGTGAGGCCACATCTCCTAATCTTTCCCAAACACTTCAGCCTACTGGGGACCAAGCTTTTAAATATATGATCATGCCCACGAGGGCAGGTTTCATTCACGGCACCACAGTGACCTTTCTGCCTTGGCCTCCAGAGTGCTAAGATTGTAGGTGTACACCACTGTGCCTGGCTGAAATGAACTTTGTTGGTACAACTTTGTTGGTACTTTCCCCCCATGTTTGGCTACTTTTAGTCTTAAATCCTTTTATAAACAATGTGATTTCATTCAGTTCAAAAGAAGAGGTTGTGTTAGTGCAATTGAGTGTAAATTAGTCTTTGTATGTAAAGCAAGGTAGATTTTTAAAGTGATGTACACACTTTCTATATTTATAATGTGGACTTACAGAACAATAATGAAAGTAGACCAATTTCTGGTTTTTATTTTCAAGAATATTTTATAACTAAATGCAGAAGTCTAGAAGACACACTAAATAAATCACATTTTTAGAATCAGTGTTATTGAAGATGTATTTGAAAATTTATTAGTATTGAGATTGGCCTAGGCAAGTAAGATTTCCCAGAGTTGTTTAATGGGAAATACAGTCAACTCCAGGAACTGGATTATATTTCTAGGTCTATAGAAAACTCGTTGACAAAAGCCATTGTTGAACTACCTCCACTACCTCTTCCAATGAGAATAAAAAGGAATATTTTGGTAAGATATACTTAGAGTTCCTATTTTCAAATATTCTGTCATGTTCAAGGGTGCATGTGCACACAGGCATACACATTTCTGTGAGGTTCAGCTTTAATCTGATCCTTGAAGTCACCTTTACCAAGTATTACTTCATGTCCTTTTTCATAATTGCCCTCAGGCAGCAGCAATGTGACTGTTCCGAGAACAGACATTTACTTATTTTTAGTAGAAATCTCTCTCTTCCAGTTTGCCCTTTGAAATAGATTCACAGCTAATTGCTTCATCAAGTAAATATTTCCATTTCTTTTTATCACCCTAAATATTCCTTCTTAAAATAGGGCAGTCTTTGAGGTTATGAAAAAGGACTGCACTAGAACAAGCTTGTACATAATGGGCATATATAACTTACATTGAATAAACCCACTATTGTGTGGCAAGTGTTGTTACAACGACATGGATCCTAGTTCAGCTGGCAGAAAACCTTGAAAGGAGTAGTTGTGGGTATGACTATGTTTAGTACATCTATGTGGATTTCCTTGATTCTGCTTATGTATGATTCCTACTAAAACTTTTCATGGATGTGAAAGATGTATGTATACATACATACTTACAAAGGTACATAAGTGTACACTTGCTTCTTTACTGTAGTTATAATTATATATTATTACTCATAATTGTGGATTTTATGTATGTAGGACCTATGTTGCTTTTCTTCAATTGCTTTATAGTTTTATGGTTCATTAAATCTTTACTTTTTGAGGCTGTTTTACACATAGAAGTAATGTGACTGAAGTCAGAAAAATTACTCAAATGAGGTGAACTGAAATTTGGATAAGCTTAGTTTGTTTTTCTAGAATTTGGGATAGAATTTGAATATTTTGTCCATCAGTGGTGTTAGCTTTGGTTGTTTGGTTGTAAGATTGTCCTTTCAAAGATTCTTCTCAGTCTTGAATGCTGCATAGCTTCTGTGGATATAAATTGTACCAGGTGCAAACTGAAGATGTTTTTCTAAGTGAATGAGTGTTGAGAACAGAGTTTTGCATTGTTACTTACATTCCTAGGTTTGTTGTCAGAATCTTCCAGTTTCATAAGTGTAGACGTTGGGATGAACAAATGTGGAGATGAATGTTTAGAGGCATTGTTTGGTTGGATTGGAAATTAGTAAGAGATATTGGCATGGCTTTTCTCATTCTCTTTTCCTCAAATTATTGAAAGCATCTAGGAGAATGAAGAAGATTTAAGTAGAAGTAGGTGTTGATACAAAAACTACTTTTCAGTCTTATCCTTCATCAGAAATACTTATCTTTTAGTTTTGACCCTCTTGCTCATTTGCTCCTAGGATATTCTTGTAAACTTAAACATGAAAACATTACCCCTAGTGCATCACTAATCTTTAAATGCTAGATTTCTGTGGTATATGTTTTTATCTTTATATATAATTATTGGAAAGTAACTATAAATTCCTTGAAATACGGATAACAATTAAATTTATTTTCTGATTACTTTAGACTAAAAATTCCATTGTGTCAGTTACATGTAATTCTTGTGAATGTTTCTAGCACAGCCCTCAATAATCGTGTCTATCATACTAATAGCATCTTATATGGTGACTAGTGCATAAGTAATTTTAAATAGGGTTAATTAAAAGGGATACACTATTTTAGTCAACATAGTTGCTATAAAACATGCCATAGTTTCAACTTTAATAAAATCTGTAGTGTTCAGCTCAGTGCTATCCTACTTTTAGAGCTGAGATACAATAACAAGGAAACAGTTATTTTGTTTGCCTTGCTAAGCTCTCCCATGTGAAACAGGCAGAAACAGACATGTTTAAAATAGAGTAACGTTTTTCATTACTTATTTCTTGTAGGATTCTCCAACTACCACAAAACTCTGCTTACCTGAAAATGAATCTTCTCCTACCTCATCAAAGCATCAAGATCCAGTTAGTATATTAGAAACATACAAAATAAATAGCCTAGTGTTTTCAATCACTTTCAGTAAATTAATTTTTTAAAAATATAATGTTGAATTATCTCTTGTGCCTCTATTAAATTTTATTGGCCTTTTAGAAAAATATAATTAGTTTTAAGAATCAAATTTTAATTTGTTTTAAAGCCCCTTTTGTGCAAAATACAGTATTATATGCCATATTTCTAAGTGACAAATTTATGCTTGATTTTTAAAAAGAAAAATTTCCAATCCTGGCAGTGGTGGCACATGCCTTTAATCCCAGCACTTGGGAGACAGAGGCAGGTGGATCTCTGTGAGTTCGAGGTCAGCCTGGTCTACAGAATGAGTTCCAGGACAGCCAGGGCTATACAGAGAAATCTGTCTTGAAAAAACAAAAACAAACAGCAACAGAAAATATTACAATTACATTTCACTTTCTTTCCCAGGCCAGCAGTCTAAAGGTAAGACATATGTCCTTCCTTCTGAGCAGCATGGCTGCCCTTGTGCGTCTGTGAAGTGGAAGGCCTTCAGTGTGGCCAGGGAACCCTGGAGATAAGTCGCCTGACTGGAAACCTCCGAGCAGCTCTTCTTACAGTGTACCTGGTGTCCACCTGATGTTCACACTCTCTGGCTCTTCATGTCACACCCATCTGCTGTTGGCCTGGACCACTATCTCTTACTGGGTGACCTTTAACATTTTTAAGGACAGGACAGCAAGACTACATGCTTGGGCTCCTGGCTGTGTCTCTAGCTCATGCTTCCTGTGTCTTCTTCCCCCACACTACCATAACACTTTGGTTAGTCTCTCAACTTCTCCTCCGCCACTGAGACTCCCCCACACCTCTCTGCCTGGCACCCTGTGCATATTCACCAGAATGAAGTTCAGACATCACTTCCACAGCGAATGTAGGCCAATCCCCTGGGCTAGGTGAAGTTTCTCTGTGATACTCTTCATAGCATAAGTTCTATTTACTTATTTTGTGAAATGAAGAGCAGTATCGGCACCCTCTGTGATCAGCTCTGTCTCTGACTGTCTTTCCCACCGAGGGGTGCTACTGGCAGAACCGGGAATACCCATTCCTGCTGCAGAGCCACGTGGTCACTGCTCAGCAATAAATAAAGCTTTAACATTTTAAAAAGACAAACTTTCATCGCCACTATTTGATGGAAATTATGTTGATTCTGTACAGGCCTGGATTTCCAGACATGCCTCACTTCTTCCCAATCATTCTGACCTTTGTTTTTCTCTTTTCCACATATTTTTGTGGAAATATATGCATGTTTTTTAATTGTTGTTCTCTTTCTTATATTTTGTGGTTCCCATTATGTTATATACTTCCTTTTTATTTTTAATTAGCACTAAGTAAGCTAAGAGATAAGGATGTAAAAGTAGAACATTGTCTTTAAACCCGTTTTTAAATGTAGGTAATACATAGTTCACAGAAACTTCCTCATAGACTATGTTTTAATAGAAACAAATTTCTAAGTAATTGTAGAAACAAGAGTTTGTAAATCTACATACAGTTTCAAAGCACTGTTTGCCAATTTTCTCCCTGTCCATTTGACATCCATTAACCTGTCCTAGATGCAGGGTGCCCTCTGATGGCCACCATAGGAACTGCCTCGCCAGTGTGCCTTCTGTTGGAATCCTCTGTTAACACAGAACAGCTGTGTTGACTCTGCCAGGACCACTATGTTTCCACATAAACAGGGTGCTGCTTTCCTTCCCTGTGCACTCTTCTGCTCTCTTGCCTCCCACCGAGACTGTTACCCCTTTGACCTTTCTCCTGGGTGTCTACTCTCAAGGCCCCTCCTCCTCTGCCTGCCCTGCTTCTAAGGCCTACCTGCTTGTCTCTTCCGTTCATACCTGTTCCCCCTTCTCCCTCTGTGTGAGTTAAAGTCTTGGTGTAAATGTTTAGTGGAAATGAAGGTACAGTTTAGGAGGTTTTCTGAAAATGTGACATTGAAACAGATTCTGCTGTCTACCTAGGTGTTTAAACGTGGCACTTTCCCTGGTATCCTCCATTTCCCCTGTGTGTCATCCCTGTCCCCTCACGTCCTGTGTCTCTCTGGAATGTAGCCTCTTTCTCACTACTCTTGGTCGAGCCCAGAACCTTGGCATTTCTTAGTGTGTCAGGAGATGGGTGTGGCTTTCTCAGCCACACCGCAGACTCTTAATGCCTCTCTTCTTGCTGCATAATTGGAGGGCCCTGGGGTGTGCTCTTTGCTTTTAATTTTTACCTCCTGTCTCCATCTTGTTGACTGCACTTGTTAGTTCAAGGGGCGGCTCCTCAAGGATGCTGCTCTTGATTCTGTTCTTTCTCTTCCAGGGTGAATTCAGTTCTTTTGTCCAGGTTGAGATAGGTGTCTATTTCTCATAACACTCAACATGCTGTGTGATGATTGGTTTGGGGTACTTTCTATACAGTTGGATGTAGCAAGTTTTGTTCTTTTATAGTCAAATGAGAGTACTTAATACTTAGAGCATCGGTACTTCTGTCCTACTCCCTGTGGAAAGTTGCTGACCCCTTTTGAACAGCGCCTAAACAAATGCAGCTTTCTGTTTGTCTGTTTTGTTTCTAGTCAGTTTTATCCATCCGTTGACCCTGGTAGGAATCCCTGATTTTTGTTCTTTCTCATTCCTGCATATACACTGTCTGTCTCTACTGCTGTTCATTTTCCCTCTTTATTTTCATACCTGTATCTGTCCTGCTGCTGCTGCTGCTGCTGCTTTTGTGCTATTCCAGCTGTGGCTCTAAAAAATATCCCAGACTCTCTTCTGTCAATTCACATTAAGTGGCCCGTTCAGAAGGGTTAATGTTGTCACTCTCGTTCTTTGGAAAATTTCTCTGTATCTGATGGAAGGACAATAAATTCAGAAGGCTCTTATTTAATATCTTACACATACTTAAAATTGCATTTATGTAATATCTTGTACATACTTAAAATTGTGTCATTGACATTCTGGTTGAAAGGCAAGAGGATTCTTATCAAATTTGCATATCTGAGATCAAACAGAGTTATGCATTATAAAATAATTGAGGTAAAATTATGACTACATTATTTCCAAGTTTTCAATATGCCAAAAATAGAAGTTAACAAATTTTCAGCTAGAGATGCAATGTTTCAAACATCTTGTATACATTGCAAAGATATTTAATATTATGTTTATTTGCCATACAAAAAAGATTCATATTTTGATGAATTTGCTGAGGAATCAGTCAAATAGAAATAAATTTTGGGGCTGGAGAGATGGATCAGTGGTTAGCATTGCTTGCTGCTCGTGCAGAGGTCCTGAGTTTGGTTCCCAGCACTCATATCAGGCAGTTCACACTGCCTGTGATTCCAGCACCAAGAAACCTGACACCCACTGCTGGCTTCTGCAGGCCTCTGCTTATGTGTGCACATACCCACAGACAGACACATATGCATAATTGGAAATAAAAGAAAATTTTTAAAAAAGAAATTCTGAATTTATTTTCTCTGTATATGTGTTTCAGTTGAGTTATATAATTGCTTGTTGTCTCGTGTACATATTTGGAGTGTTGATAATTATAATAGCCACCAACTCATTTTGGTTAATCCTGTTTATGTAGGAAACTAATACGGTGAGAAAGTATTACTTCATTTTTATCTGCAAGACTTTTAAGATAACATCAACTAGTGATGGTTAACGATAAAGCTAGTGTCACTTTTTCTGGCAAATAAATCTAGTATTTTGAGGGCCCAGATCACGTGGTAATATGTTTAATGAAGAACATACTGGCGCTTCTTCATAGCACATTAAAGTCTATGTAGCATACTAGGTACTTCTGAGTAATTATCAGGCCCTTCATTTGTTCTGTCTAGTCATTATTATGTTCTGACAAGATTAGTACGTTATTTTTCATGTTAATTTTTGTACTATTTATCATCATAACATCACGTTCTTTGAACAGGAAGATGTAAACTTTTTCTGGTGGTTATTTGTGAAACTCTTCATTGCTAGCAAAGTATCTGATGGCTGCTGTGACTTAGGGGAAAAAGGTGTTTTGCTGGATGTGGTTGGGCATGTCTATGATCCTCTACTACCTGTGAATGGTAGAGGAAGGAGGGGCAGGCATTCAAGGCTAGGCTTGGGTTTATAGCAAATTACAGGCCAGCTTGGGCTGCAGGAGCCCTTTCTCAAAAAAAAAAAAAAAGGTCTTTTATTATAAATTACTGACAATACATTAGAAAAATGTGAAATGATTAAAGCACTTTAATAATAGGTGTGCTATATACTAACTGATCTTTTAAGTTTTTAGACTGAAAGACCATTTGGATTCCATTGATTATTATAATTTGAATATTATTGTCTATATGAATGCCTCAAAAAAGTATCACTTTGTTCCATAGGGTCAGGAGAAATATGGATTGTTAAATGTAACAAAAATTACTGAAAATGGCAAAAAGGTTCGGTAAGTATAAAGTCTTTAGTAGTCTTGATGTTTATCTGATTGAAGTAAATGAACATTCTAGTAGAACTGATAAAACGGGTTAGAGCAATTTTCAATAATGTGTTTTCTAGTTTTTTCCATATTCTCTTTGTTAACATCTTTAAAAAGTAATATTCAGAAACAAGAGGACCCTGAAGAAACATTTGCTTTCTTTAGATATTTTTTTTCTTTCAACAGGCAGTTAGTGGTGGTACATAATAAAAAACAAAGATACAGCCGGGCGGTGGTACACGCCTTTAATCCCAGTACTGGGAGGCAGAGGCAGGCAGATTTCCGAGTTTAAGGTCAGCCTGGTCTACAGAGTGAATTCCAGGACAGGCTCCAAAGCTACACAGAAACCCTGTCTCAAAAAACCAACCAACCAATCAAAGACACACTGAGCACTGTAGGAAAAGCCTTCACCGGCTGTGTTCCTGGCTCAGGTCCCCTGAGCAGTAGTGCTTTCTTCCAGAGAGGATTTACATGTGGATGTTTGTATGCACTTAGGTGACATTTTTGAACGTGCTCTGTTTTACATTTGTCTTGGAGATGGTTCTGCTTCATTGCATCAGAGCTGGCACAGCATGTGCTGCTGCAGTATAGTTAGTCACTAGTGAGTTAATCATTATTTATCTACAAGAATGTAACTAGGCCCGCTGTTGGCAGGCATTTAGGGTGCTTACAGTTTTTGCTGTTACACACAGTATCACATTGAGTGTTTTGCATAGATAATTTTGAAAGTGTATAAATGGTTCAGTGGGTAGAAGTGCTTGCTTTGCAAATACCAAGTTCAAATACCCACTACCTATATATAAAAGCCAGATAGGACCATGTGGTGGTAGTGGCCCCCCGCACGCCTTTAATCCCAGCACTCAGGAGGCAGAGGCAGGCTTGGCCTACAGAGTGAGCTCTGGACAGCCAGGCCTACACAGAGAAACCCTGTCTTGGAAAAACAAAACAAAAAAGCCAGGTGGGGCTGCATGTACCTGCCCCCCCCCCAGCATTACAGGGGTTGGAAATAGGCAGATCCCAAGGTCTCACTGGTCAGATAGCCAGTATGACCAACATGAGTTCCTGTTGAGTGAGGCATCCTGTCTCAAGACAGTGAGGCAGAGAGTGATGGAAGAAGTCATTCAGTGTCAGGCTCTGGCTTCTGCATGTGCGTACATAATCGTGTGCACCTGTACACTTGCATGCAAGTACCATACACACACACACACACACACACACACACACACACACACACACACACACACACACCGTTCCCTCTCTCCCTCCCTCCTTCTTTTTCTCCCTTCATTCCTTCTTCCCTCTCTCTTTCTTTTTTTCCTGTCTACAACTGGCTCTGTAGACCAGGCTGGCCTTGAACCCAGAGATCCTCTGCCTCCCAAGTGCTGGGATTAAAGGTGTGTGCCACAACCATTGGGCACATATAATACTTTTTTAAAGAAAGGAAAAGAATTCTCCCATTACAGCTAAAGTTGGAAAGGGAGGAAAACATCTTAGTAGAGAAGGGAGACCAGTAGATGACATGCAAAGAAGTAGAAGCTCCAGTATGAAACAGGCTCACAGATCAATGAAAGCCCCTCAAAACAGCATAAAAGAGTTCCACACAAAATGAAATCGAAAGCAAATTTTAATAACAGTGCTAGAATCTGCACTATATCTAACATGCACATAGACTATTTGGATCTCCTAAAAGAGTGAGTTCTCAGATTGAAAGACAGGGCTGTGTTTAAAAACAGCCTAAAGTGGTTTAGAACTATGAGACTATGAGCAGGGATGTTAAAGTGTGAAAGATAAAGTAGGCGTAGGAACCCAGTAAAGGGGAAGAGCATTTGAAGCATTACAAACACGGATACTGTAAAATGGCAAAGCAGGGAGCTAGCGAGGTGGCTCAGTGGGTGTGAGTGCCTCTTGCACAACCCCGAGGACCTGAGTTTGAATCCCAGCACCCTGTAACAAGCCAAGCATGGTCTCACCACATACCCATAACCCCTGTGCAATAGGGGCAGAGACAGGAGGATCACTAGGATTTGCTGGCTGCCAGCCTAGCCCCAAACAAGAGCTTCAGGTTTAGGGAGAGACCTTGCCCCAGAGGAATAAAATGGAGTGTGATCGATCCTATGATAGAGTGGTGATGCTCTCTTCTAGTCTGTGGGCGTGCACAGGTGCATGCACTTACGCACATGTACATATGCTATACTTACATATGCACATACATACATGTGTGCATAAAATAACAGCTTTGTGAACCGGTTCATGGTTCATGAGTAATAACCATGGATGGGCTAGGGATGTAGCTCAGTTGTAGTGTGTGTTCCACTTACACAAAGCTCTGGGTTTAATCCCCAGCCACAGGTGGAGAGAGGATCAGAAAAAAGTTCAAGGTTGTCCTTGGCTAAGCCCTGGGACACGTTACACTTTATAACGCTTAATTACAGTTTATTATGCTTAATTACACTCTATTGAAAATGGAAAAGTAAAAAACTTTATCTATGAAATTCAAGTATGTATAAAAAGTGATAAAGTAGATCTCATTGATAGGTATTGAATTCTACATTACGAAAAGTAAGCCAGCGTGCATCCTTGCAGGGTTCCCACAGAGCTGGCTGTGTGTAACTGGAAGGGGAGGGAAGCCATACTAAATCTATAGCACTTGGAGTTAACGTTCTTTCTACCTCCCCCAGCAACTGAATTCTCATAATTTTATCTTCTTATTTGTAAATACTGATCTATGTTTGCTATATGAAAAGAAATTTTCTAGGCTTGAAATAGATACAAAAGTAAATTCTGAAGTAATGTAAGACTCACTCCAATGGGAGAAACATGTAAGCAAAAAAATCTTTATTGGAAAATTTAAGATAACAAAGCAGGGAAGTTGAGTTAATTCTGACGAGTATAACACAGTCAGCTTTAAAGTTATTAGTAGGAACATTAGTTGTATTACACATACTTATTGTGAACTTTACCTGTGTATCTGGAGATAGGACAGTAAATCAGTGGGTAGTCTCTTTTAAATTTTTTATTTCATCTTAGGAGCATTTTGTCTGCATGTATATATGTGCACTGTGTGCATACTGATGTCCAAGGATGTCAGGAGAGGACGCTGGGTCCTCTGGAACTGGGGTTACAGATGGTCATGAACCACCGTGTGGTTAGTGGGAGTTGAACCTAGGTCTTCTGCAAGGACAAAAAATGCTTTCAACCATTGATTACCTTTGGGATGTGGACTGGAAGAGAAATGGGAGCCTTTTCCTTTACACCAGCGGCTCTCAGCCTTCTAATGCCGTGACCCGTGAATACAGTTCCTCATGCTGTGGTGACCCCGGCCTTAGAATTATTCTCGTTACCGCTTCATTAACAGTAATTTTGCCACTGTCAAGCATTGTAATAGAAATACCTGTGTTTTCCCCTGGTCTTAGGCAACTTTATGAGAGGTCGTCCAACTACCAAAGGGGTTGCTACCCACAGGTTGAGAACCACTGCTTTACACATTTTGACAGTGATTTGACATGGAGGTTGGAGAATTGTGGGAACTTTTTCTTTACAATGTGTGGGTCCCAGGGATTGAACTCAGGTCATCGAGCTTAGCAGGTGTCTTTACCTTAGCCATCTCACTAGGCTGCCCTTTACACATTTTTTATATTCGGAGTTTTTACAAATATGTGTTGCCTTTGTAATTTAGAAATTTTTAAAATTTTCATCTTAGTGAGCAGTCAGTAATTATGTACTTTTAATGTATTTGATAAACTGCCTGTTGTTCTAAGTATGTTTTATCTGTGTGAAAACAGTTGGGTATTTGGTTATAGGTATTTTGATTATTTACATTTTTGACTAACCTCATTTGTTTTGGGGTGCTTATATGTCAGATTGAGGCACTAAAATGACTATAGATGCCATTAGAATCATCTATCTAGTATAAATAGTTAAGGACTAATCACTAAATTGTGGATAATAGTGATGAGTGCTAAGTAGGTTTTGGTTTCTGAAGTTTGATTGACAGTGTTCCTTTTCATCCTTTTCATGTATAATTGCAGAAAGAACTGGTTGTCTTCTTGGGCAGTGTTGCAGGGTTCATCTTTACTTTTTACCAAAACTCAAGGAAGTAGTACAAGCTGGGTAAGTGTTTTTCCTCTGTATACATGTTATACACTTAAATTATATGAGCGTATAATATCTAAATGTCAAGAGTCTGAATTTCCGAAGTCTTTGAAGCTCATGTGCATATAAAAATAAAAGATGTTTTCCTAAAGATGCATTTTGACTTGCAGGAAACTATTAGAAAAGTCTGGCTGGCCGTGTTAAATTCAGCAGTTGGCTTTATCATTTGAACCAACACCTCACAATTTCAGCATTGCAGAATATTGACTCCTTTTCAGGATGTGAAAGCTTTTTTATTTATAATTATTATTTCAGATCCTTATTTGGAAAGTGGGTGGTCATATGCTGGGCCCACCTTTGCTTGTCTGACCCTTTGTAACTAGGGGGTGACTCAGATGTCCATGTCTAAGTCAGGCAGCTTTTAGGAGACAAAGAAACAGGCTTTCTTTGTGAGTTATTGACACTTTTTATTTTAGTGTTTTATTGGTGTTGTTACTCAGTTACATACAGTGCTACCAAGTTGTGACATAAATTGTTAATGTTGAATGTTGGGGTGGGTCAGCTGTTCTGAATGCAAAGGGTTAGGTGTGTCTTATCCTCTATTCCTAGACAGCCGTTTCTCTTGTTCTTTTTTCCTGTCATAGGTGAGAAATCGAGGTATCAAACATTCAAGTAACTTTAAGACTTTACAAATACTAAGCCACAAATCTGGGTTTAGAACATTGGAATTGGCTCCAGAGTTCACACTCTGGATAGTTCTAGAACTCTTGGTAATTGCAATTAAAGTATCAGTATCCAAGTAAATAAAATTGAAAAATGAAATTATCATGCTGGGCGTGGTGGCGCACGCCTTTAATCCCAGCACTCGGGAGGCAGAGCCAGGCGGATCTTTGTGAGTTCGAGGCCAGCCTGGGCTACCAAGTGAGCTCCAGGAAAGGCGCAAAGCTACACAGAGAAACCCTGTCTCGAAAAAACCAAAAAAAAAAAGAAAAATGAAATTATCCTAAATGTATCTGGAGTGTGTTATATCCAACACTGACCAGCATTTTCTGACAAATACTGTTTTTTTTTCAAATTGGTATAGGATCAGCTTTTCATTCTGTACATCTGTGATGCAGCCATTTAGAGCTGTGCTGAACCTGCTAAGCTACAAGTCCTCAAGCTTGTTAATTCTCAGCCTCTCTAATAGTGCGCTCTAGAAATCCAGATCAGTTGTACAGGAATGTGAGCATTCTAGAATATTTTTTCTTTTTGTGCCTCACTAACCCTTGAATTTGTTCTCTGTTTAGCGGGAAATGTTGGTTTGACTTGTCTTTCTTGCAGTAGATTGATAATTACGTCTTCTTCCTTTTCCCACTGAAATAAAGTGCATGGTGCTCTTTGTGTTAATGCATTTCTGAGGAATTGTGTAATTGTTATTATTTTTTTGTACTTGTGGCTCAACTTTATTAGAAACTGACTGAAGAAAATGAATGAATGAAAGAAATGGAGAAGCAGTTAAGATTAATAAGTAATAACCTAGTGCCTGAAACAGGTTGCATAGCATTCATTTGACAGTTAAGTGAGGCCTAACTGTGGTAGATAAGGTGCAAGTAGACAGGCCAGTGTGGTGGTGGAGGTCATTTAGACAGGTGGGTTTGTATGTGATAAAGTTTTTCTGTTTGAAAGAGAGAGAGAGTGCACATGCTTACAGGTGCCCTAATTTGAATGTGGCACCAGAGGACAACCTGGTAGAATTGGCTACCAGGCTTGTGCTGCACTCCCACTGAGCCATCTCATCAACCTGTATGTGATTTTTTGCAAAATGTAAACAACTTTGGAAATGACATGTCAGGTGAACACAACAACACAGTCATTCATTCATGGGAATCTTGTATTTTGTTTGAAGTTTTTGCTACAGAACACTTGGACACAATTCAGAATTAGTTATTAGTGTGTTAATACTGGCAAATGCAGGTGTGGGATGGATACAATTCATTACTAAGAGAATAAAAGCAGAGTTAAGTGGTCCAGTAAATACAAGTAATCATATTTAAATAGGAAGTATATGAGTCTGTATAATGTACTTTGCAAAAGCTTCATAAATAGCAAGGTTTGGCAGGGTATGCAAAATACCTCTTAGGATTACTGGACATGACTTGAAAGAATTGTAGTTTTGTTTCTCTGCCCCGTCAGCAGGTAGAGTGGACATGGGAAAATGTGTCCCTTTCTTCAGTGGAATCGCGCCTACCTGAGATGAGAGTCTGAGACTGGAAAGGGCCCGAGAGACAGGGACAGGGATGGTGGAAACAGCGTCTCAGTGCCTCTTAGAAGGTGCAGTGCTGGGGCCGAGCTCCGTCACTGCCATCTGCAGTTCCCCATTGCTGTTTTACGTTGAGCTTGAGGTGTACGTAAAGGGTTGCATTGGAAGAGTACAAGATCTAAGCGTTCTAAAAATCCCAAGAGGTCACTGGAAGAAACAGCAGGCTCTCAAACTTACACTCATCCAGACACATGCTCACCCACACTCTTTACATTTCTTTTTTTTACATTTTTAAACCATCATGCTCTTAATGTTTTTCAAAGAGTAGTTACAGTTGAATAAACGAAATACCTGCATTCCACCTGCAATTGAGAAAGCTGCACACATACACTCAAATAAGAGACCCTGCAAATATCAGTAGTTACTGAAGCATTCTTTTAAAAATTATTTGGGAGGGAGACTGACTATGAGAATGTAGGTGCACACGGAGGGCAGAGTTCTAGGGACCGAACTCTGGTCGTCAGGCCTACACAGCGAGCACCTTTATTCACTGAGCCATCTCACTAGCCCGTGAACCATTCTTCTGTACTTTAAAAATTTCCCAAAGTAGAATCGTTTTAGGACATGCATTTCTGTTGTGAATGACTGTCCTATGAACTGAGGTGTTAGCAGATGACTGGCACCTCCACTCTCACTAGGACTTGACATGGTCAGCTGTCTCACAGAGGACAAAGGTCACTTTTGTCCTGGTATTGTAGAGAAAGGGGAAGGCAAGCTGCATTAGACCACATGCAGGAGCTGACTTGGAAGGGGCCACAGGACACTGGCAAGTAGTCCTCAGGAGGAAGGCCAGGGGGTTCTGAGCAGAGAGGCTGGCAAGGTGGCAAAGAGCCAGGTGTGAGTCCTTTCTATTAACTCCACCATGCTCTTTTGTGATGGACCTACTTAGGATGAATTATGTAAACGATTCATCGTAAAAATAAACATGATTTCTGTAATTACAAAATCCTCTAAGTTTTAGGTCCTTGGCAAACGTATTTGGGAGGTTAGCGTGCTAGTGTAGTGTCTGCTTACAGGATTGGCTTCTTAGGCTGCCTGGTTCCTTTGTGCACTTTCTTGTGTGCGCCATTACCCTGTTGGGTGTTGTTAGGAAATCATTTCCTTTCCTTGCCCATCAAGTCCTTCTGCCAACAGGGTTCAGTCTAGGAGTTCTTGCTTTCTTCTTGGAGAAGATCTGTTCATCATCAGATGTACAGTCTTATTCTGTCACTGTTTGTCTTCTAGTTGCGCCCCTTACACCGGTTGGGGTTTTGTTTATTTTGTTTTTGGTGCCCTAAATACATTGACAGGGAGGTGATTTCAGTAAAGTGGTACTATGTTTTGAAAAAGAATGAGAATAATATGTTGTCAAACATAAAGATTCTATTTTTCTGTCATTTTTCATCTCACTGTTACATTTAACTTTTTATTTATATGTGATCTTAGATCATCCTCATCGTCTACAAAACATACTAGCAACTGATTAAATACCTGGTTTTGTTTTACTAACTATATTCAAGCTCTACAACATTTAGGATTTCTCAGTTCTGTCTAGAATGTCTGTTGTAGCTTTATGGTAGATTGTTTGAGTTATAAAGGTAGAAATGTTAAAAATAAAAGTTAACCTTATTTTTGTTTTAGTGATTTCAGTAATAAATTCCATTTGGTCCTATTTCTTGTTTTGTTATAACAAGCACATTTATATAAGTCTGTATTTCTTACTGAAAAACAGAAGAAAAATGAAGTAGTTGAAGCCTGGTCATTTCTCCGCGCAAGGCTGCTAAGTAGAGGACTGCTGTTAGAGCAGTCGGTTATCTACCATGGTGGGTGGGCATGGTTCCAAAGGCAAGTGCAAACTGGCATGACAACTTGGAACAAATGGAACTTCTTCTATAAATTCAGGAAATACCTATAAGCTTTATTACTTGTAGATTGTAGTTCTTCAGTTTTAAAGTAAGAAGCCATCGCAGTACCATAGGTATACTGGTTTTCTATTCTTATGTAGCAGACTAAGTAGGAATTTTAATTTATCCGAGGCATGTCAACAGAATAAGTATGTATTTAATGCACATTTTATTTCTGCTAATCCCTTTCTTGCTTAGTTAACGAAACATAATAAATAGCTAAGTGCTTTTTCCTAACTACCCATGCTACCTGTTTTCCTGTTCGTCTTATAGATCTTATCACGTTGCTAGAGGCTTTTCAGCATCTGACTTATAATTTCTAGCAAAATCTTGAGTAAATGATGTGGCTTATGGTTTTGTGTTTTTGTAAGTCATTAGTTATTGGCAACATAAATAGTTGATTAGGAGGTGAGTCTTGAAAGCACAAAACAGGATTAGGGGATGTTTTTTAGAAAATGTGCCTGGCATCTGCTTGTGACTTACATGTCTGAGAGTCTGGCATTGCCTTTCAAACATAATCTTATATATAGCCACATAGGGTCTGGCATAGTTCCAAGAAACAGAACTGTGAAGCTGCAGTATACCCAAGTCCGCCTGTTTACAAATAACAGCATTACCCGAGTTCCTTCTCTAGGAGTTAACCGTGATCATAGATTGGAGCTGAGGTCTATTAGTTTACAGGTTCGTCAGATTTGGATATACTTAAACTTTTTTAAATCTGAAAAGAGAAGGATTTAAGATCATCTGTTTATTATACATGTTAGTCTTCTTTTTGAATACATATATGCATGTATATCACATAGTCCTTTCTCTTTTTCTGAAATGAAGTTTGGGAGTAATCAGTCCAAACCAGAATTCACAGTGGACCTGAAGGGGGCAACAATTGAGATGGCATCCAAGGACAAATCCAGCAAGAAGAATGTATTTGAGGTAATACATCGTTTCCTAAATAACTCACATTCTTGGCTTTAGTATGTATGTTTTGTTTTAGTGTTTTGCTGTGACAAATTTAGGCAAAGTTTGTAACTAAGTCATCTGTAACATAATGCTGTAAGGGCTCTGTGTGTGTGTGTGTGTGTGTGTGTGTGTGAGAGAGAGAGAGAGAGAGTGTGTGTGTGAGAGAGTGTGTGTGTGTGAGTGTGTGTGTGTGTGTGTGTGTGTGTGTGTGAGTGTGTGTGTGTGTGTGAGAAGTCAGCTTCATTTGCATGTTACAAGAAGTGAGGGTTTCAGGCCTTTGTTTCACAGATTTTCTCTTTACTAGTAGTAACAAAAAGACATGATTCCCTAATATTAGAAAATAACTTTAGGGAGGTATTTCTTGGAGAGCTGTGTGTGTGTGGGGGGGACATCTCATGCCTTCTTCTTAGTGTTGCTGTGGCCCTAGAACTATTCTGCAGAAATGAAGCCTCTCTTCCTGTTGCCCCAGCCCTTCCACTGCAGTTCGCCGTCTTGTGTCAGTCATCACAGTATAGCAGACCACTCCCAAGCTCAACAGCTTTGCAGAAGGGCCCACGCTTGCTGCAGTTAGTTGGGGATGAGAGAATGGCTGGTGTGCTCTCACCCTGGACTCTTCCTGAGACTCGGAGAGAGTGGCTGTTAGCGCTGACCTCATTTATTGGCTAAAGCTAATGGAAGGCTTCCTTCTCCCTAAGACCTCTCTTTTTCAAGAAAGCTTACACAGGCTTCTCCACATGCAGTCAGGGTTCCAGTAGAGTGAGAGATGACCAGGCTCCTCAAAGCCTAGACTTGGATGTCGACCTACCTGCAGTGTACTCTTCTAACACGGCTCAGAAGTCTAGCTCCTCCTGTGCAGGGCCCTGGGTACTAAGAGTTCACCTGGGATGGGAACAGTGAAGTCAGTCCCGTTGCAGAAGGCTGGAGGAAATCTGGATGTGTCTGTAAGCTGTCTTGTAGCTCCCGTCCTTTATTGCCTTCCATGCATTGTAGACCAGGCACTTTGGCTTCGTCAATGTTTTCCAAGGAGAACCTACCTGGTGATTACTCTTTTTTGTCACGTGTTGGGTCATGGGTACTCTGCCTCTCAAATGCAGGGTATCCAAGACTCAAAACAAATGCTACAACAAGGATGCTACTTTAAAAAGACAAAACCTTAAATTTGTATTTTAGTGTACTTTGCCTTTAGCATCATTTGTAAATTTTCCTAGATTATATCAGTCTTTAGGTTATTAAAGTGGTTAGCTTTGTTTTGCTTTAAGAAACGATTTTAACTTTGATTAGGATCCCCTCCCCTGTCTGCAGCATCGTACATTCAGTGTGGGAGGGAGAAGGATGGGGGTGAGGGTGCTGGCTTGACCACTGGTCTAGAAACATGCATGAGAGGATGTCATTACTTCCTGAACCAGCTGTGCAGTTTGAGAGGCTGGTTTCTGAATGAATAAAGAATCCATGGCGAAATACATTTTGGAAATAGTATGTATTTATCCCTCTTTTAGACAATTTTAGTGTTCTCCAGATTGTCAAGTTCCTGAGAACTCTTAAAGGAGAGCATCTTGTTAGACTTCTTTAATCCAGCACTTCCCAGGTTAATATTTCATCATATTTTAAGTTTAGTTTTCGAGGAATAGCTTTATTAAATATTACTTGGGAAATTATGGGGGAAATGATTCTCAGAACATTGTTGGGGAGGAAAATGCCAAATGTTCCTCTAGAAAAACAAACTCAGTTACTAGCCAGGAAATGTGAGGGATACTTTCACAGTTCACAGATATTTCTTTGAAGTATAAAAATTGAGGTCAAAGAGATGTAAGTTGTTTTGGGTTTCATATAAAATAATGGATATCCATACTTGTTCATGATTGGACAATTAGTAATATTTCTGCTCAGAAGGGGTATGAAGGTTGTTGAGCTAGCTCAACAGGTAAAGGCACTTGCTGCCAAGCCCGATGACTTGAGTTCAGTCCCTGGGACTGGCATGGTGGAGGAAGGAACTGACTAGTTGTCCTCTCACCTCCATACGTAGGCCACGGTACACATGTCAACACACACAATAAATAAATGAATTAAGTTAATAGATAGGTGTATAAATTTGATGTATACATTTTTAAAGGGATATGACATTTTCATTTGTGCCTTGTCTTCCTACTCAGCCATCATTGTCTGTTAAGTAGGAAATACTGAAAACCTAACATTTATATAGTCTTTTTCTATATTTATATTCATAACCAGACCAAAACAAATCTCAGGCTGTGAAAAAATTCTTAAGCTGTATGAAATACCACAGACTTCTATTTCTTTGCAGATGTTTCAGTTTTAATTGTAAATGCATTACTTTGGTACTTGGGTTTATTTTTAAATGACAAATTATATTACTTTGGAATCCTGGATTATTAGATTTTTATTCAGAATTTATTACAAAAATCAGCCTCATGCTCTAAAACAATTAGACTGGCATTCCTAGCTGCCTAGGTACCTCTGTTGCTATCAGTGTGAGACCCAGTGCACTGGAGACTGCAAGCTTTGAAGTGCATGTTCTCATTTGTTGTGTTGAAAGCACTGACGTGTTCTTCCCTCACCCTTCTTTTCTCTAAAGCTGAAAACCCGCCAAGGAACAGAACTGCTAATTCAGTCTGATAATGATGCTGTTATTAACGATTGGTTTAAAGTTCTTAGTAGTACTATCAATAACCAGGTATGTATTTGATTTAAGTAAAAATTTTTTCTGTAATTTTTGTTACATTTATTTATGGGAAGTGAGCTTGCTGTGGCACTCTTTTTTTTTTTTTTTTTTTTTTTTTTTTTAATGTGCATTGGTGTTTTGCCTGCGTGTATGTCTGTAAGGATGTCAGATCCTCTGGAACTGGAATTACAGACAGTTGTAAGCTGCCATGTGGGTGCTGGGAAGTGAACCCAGGTTTTTTGGAAGAGCAGCCAGTGCTCTTAACTGCTGAGTCATCTCTCCAGCCCCTTAGTAAAATTTTTATTGCAGAGCCAGGTGTGGTAGCACATGCCTTTAATCCTAGCGTTTGGGAGGCAGACGCAGGTGGATCTCTGAATTTGAGCCTAGCCTGGTCTATATAGAGAGTTCCAGGATAGCCAGAGCTACTTTGTGAGACTCTTTCTCAATTTCTTTCTTTATTCTTTCTTTCTTTTTTTTTCTTTTTTGTTTTGAGATAGGGTTTCCCTGTGTAGCTTAGGAGCCTTTGCTGGAACTCACTCTGTAGCCCAGGCTGGCCTGGAACTCACAGAGATCTGCCTGCCTCTGCCTCCTGAGTGCTAGGATTAAAGGCGTGCCCCACTACCTCCTGGCTCTCAATTTTCTTTAATTGCATAGCTGTTTTGTAATTGCTTATTATATATGCAAGTTTCAATTTACAGATGGAAAGACTGAATGTGTGCATGTATGTGCTAACCCAGGTGGGAAAGGCAAACTTTAGCAATCTGTGTCTAGTGATGTGATTCAACATTCTCACTTATAAAACATTTGTGGATTTGCAGCAGTGTTTATATTAGGCATTGGTTCATGAAGAAAGGGACTGACAGCGCTTAGTGCATAGTCCTTACTCAGTTCCAGAGTTGTTGGAAGGGATGCTATTTGATGGAGAGAGGCCAGAGGTCGAGTTTGAAGTGTATGCAGCAGTAGCCTCATCCATGTGTTTCTAGTGATGTTTTGTCTGCCTTTCTGCTCCTTCTCTTCTGAGGGTGTTCCTTGTTTCCACATTGGGCTGCCAAGGACTGTGTGTTCCCTGCATTCTGAACCACCTCTCACGTTGAGGGTCATCTAGCTGAGAGAAATACAAGATAACACTTACTAAGGGAGAGGCTAGCTTTTCTAGCAGATAGATCATGAACTATATATAGTGTAATATTGTGTAATGTATATTTTTACTTTTATACCTTTCTATTTATCTCTGAAACCATGACTGACTTTTATTTTAATACCAAAATAAGAATAACCTTCTAAATCTTTTTCCTAATTTAACATACTGATCTTTTTGTCTCTCTCTGGGTTTGCTATGCTTGTTTTTGGTAGTGTGGATCAGCCTAGGGCCTGTGTATGCTTCCACGGAGCTCACCCTTAAAGTCTAAATGTTTTTGGTGGCCAGTGGTTCATTCCTAGAAACCTCCTATGACCTTCATTAAAATCTAGCAGCTTGAGCCCTGTCTCCATCCACTTGGGTATGTCCTTTTCTCTAGCCCATGTAGGTTCAGTTGTAACCACAGTACATGCATCCTTGTGTTTAGTAAGTACACGCGTGCTTGTGTACTAGGCAGCAAGCAGTACTGTAACACAACTTTCTCTGCCAAAGTTACAAGCAAAGACAGAATAACCAAAGAGGGTAACTGTACATGCAGTCATATGTAATGTACTGTAGTGATGAGGGAATGTAGCATACTGCACAAACATGAAGAAGGGCTAGTCTAGGAAGGCACTGCAGGGCAGTGCTGTGTGTTTTGTTTTGTAGTTGAGATCTCCAGAAACAGGGAATGAGACAAGGGAAGAGAGAAGAGCATATGTATTTACCGTGAAATGGGAAAGTACCTGCTGTTTTCATAGTGCCAGAAAATAAAGAAGAGCAAATGCCGTTTGTTTCTGGAATCCCAGCCCTTGGAGTGAGGCAGGGAGACTGCTGTGAGTGCAAGCCCAGCCGGGGAGAGAGCTGATCTGAAGAAACACTTACAGTGTCACTGAGAGACACTGAGTCCAGAAGACTCAATGATGTAAAGATGTGTTTCCTAAACGATTTCTAGATTGGAGAATTTTGATTCTCATTAAAATTCCAAGTTTTTCTGGTAGAATTTGAGAACCTTATTCTAAAATTCCTTTAGAGATAAAAAAAAAAGGGGGGGGGGCTAAAAATATGCAAGACTTACTTGAAGAAGACCTGATGTATTGCAGATTAGGACTTGATAACCTGTATTAAACAATGAAGCTGCCTGTTTAAGCAGGGGTAGATATACAGATCCGTGGAACAGAGTGAAGTGCCAGATACAGCATTGTGGAGTATATGCTTTGTAGTAAACAGTACTGGTGCAGCTGGGATCCAAGGAGAAAAGGGAGCTAGCTGTTCCTTATATCAGAAACAGACCCCAGTGAGAAGGACGAGACAAAGTCCTTAGCTTTGGGAATTCAGTCCACCCTTTCATGCTATGCAAGTTACATTAGTGAGTCCTAGAAGAGTACTGGGTGCTTTTCAGCACCTAATACCTATGAGCATTAAGCCTGTCTTCCAGTTGTTTCCACAGTGTAATAATGTGCTCTTAAACTGCTGTCACAGGCAACATGGCTGTCCTGGCCAGGAGTGTAAGTCTGACCCTGTTGTAGTGCAGAAAGTAGCCGCTTTGTCTTTTCTCGCCCCGACTTCCTAACTGCTGTGTGCACCACCCACATGTAATGTCAGTGAGGCAGGTATACCTCGCGTTCTGTGAGTTATCACCGCTAATTTTTTTTAGAAGTGAAAGTTAATGTCATTAAAGGAAAACATACTTGTAAAGACTGATCAAATACCTAAATCATACATACTACATACTGTTTCCTAAAATCACTGGTAAGAGTCAATTATGGTTCATTCTGAAAATTATGCCGTTCAGCTACAGCAGTACTAGAAGTGACGTGTGTGGAAAACCTCTCACCAACAGGCAGCAGCAGAGGCTGATGAAGCAGTTGAAGAGGAGGCACCAGATTCGCCGGGCGTAGAAAAGCAGGATAAAGAAAAGGACCAGAAGGAGCTTAAAAAACTGCGCTGTAAGCTGTTCCCTCATTTGCTGGTGGTGGATCCTAGGTTTTAAATAAATGCCCATATAAAAATGCAGTTTCCAGTATTAGAAAAGTGACAGGGCCAAGTACTGTCTTGTTCTTCATTGTTTTTAACCACAGTGTTCATCCATATGATGTCCTCATATTCTACAGTACACTTCCCTTGAAGCCTCTAGGAAGCTGGACTTTGTTAAGTTAGAAATATATAGTTTTGCATAGAGGCTTAGGCGTGTGGAAGCCCATAGTCAAGGGAAAATTGTTCTACCCCTACCCCAGGCCCCAGGCGGCCCACGGTCATGTGCTCATGCACACAGGCATGCGCTCAGATCTCCAGAGCACGGACAGGCGAGAGCAGAGCTAAGCCAGCAGTTTTAAGAAGGACAGTTTTGAGCACAGAAGTGTATTACTGATGTTGGCCATTAGCTGTGACTCTACACCTTTTCCAGTTTCTCTTAACTCATCCATGTGCTTAACTAAGGATTTCCTGACCTCCTAATTAAATGATTAGAAAGTCAGTTCTACTTTTGTTTTCCAACAATATAATGAAGATTTTACACACACATCATCACCACCACACAGCAATGTTAACACAAAATTTTGTGATTTGTAAGGGCTTCTATGTGGTCCAGGCTGTCGCTAAGCTCCCTGTGAAGCCAAGACTGGCCTTGAGCTCTTGATCCTCTTGCCTCCATGTCTCATAGAGTGGGATTATAGGCATATGTCACCAAGCCTGTCTTAAAATTTTTATTCTTGATTAATATATTCTTTGCCGTTCTCTAAGCATAGTTATTTTTAACAAATAAATTTCATGTTAGTGTAGCTCATAAATCAGGATCAAAGGTATTATAGAACAGGCTTTGTATGCTCCATTCTTATGTCAGAGTACAGATAATTATAAAAGCATCAGATACAAATATGTGGACTTTTCAGACTCTTAAGCAGTTCAATAGAATAGGAATTTTGGTTTATGTTGTGAATTTTGTGTATGTGGTCTTTTACCTCTGACACTGATGGAAAAGTAAAATCACTTGTTAAGATCTTGACTCATACCAAAGAAAGTATAGGTGTAGCCTGCTTTTAGTGATAAAAATGATAATTTTGATTAAAATTAAAATAACCATTTCTTCTGTGATGTTTGTTTATTTGTTTAATTTTGGGGCCATGGATTGATATATTTTGAGTCATCTGTGGAAAGTTAGAAAAGTTTCCTGAAATAACCTAATATCTGTTTGTCTAAAGCAATGAAAGGATCCAGCATGGATTCTTCAGAGCAGAAGAAAACTAAGAAAAACTTAAAGAAGTTTCTTACCCGACGCCCCACATTGCAAGCTGTTCGTGAGAAAGGTTATATCAAAGGTATGTATAAGAAGTGGTATTTACAATAATGAACGTTAGCGGAATCAGAAAATAAGGTGTTTGAAGTTAAAACTGAACATTTTTAACGTTTTCATTTTTTTTATCCCTTAAGTTTTCAACTACACAGATGAAGGCATTTGAATAATTACCATTGATTTTTTTTAAAAAATGCATTTGTAAAGTGTAACTAAAACATGGAACCAGGCATAAATTCCAAACTACATTTTTTGAAGCCCATTATCAGAGAAGGACAGATGAGATGTGTGCTGGATGGGCATTGGAGTCCTTAGATGTCATGAAAAATTTTGATTTTGCGTTGCAGAGATCAGAAGTTAGAAATGTGACAGACAACCACAAACAGCATGAGAGCAAACAGGAACGAATAGTTCTGTTCCTGATTGTTTGCTTTTAGTCTAATTTAAGGTAATTTTAAAATTGGTAAAAGATGTTTCCCCCAATTGTATGTTTCTTAATTCATTTTTGATCACTGTAATGCACCAGCAAGTAGGAAAGTATTTCTTAAAAGCACATATGTCTTCGTATATCTACAGTTCTTATAACTGTGTTTAACACCGAAGATTACAATTTTAAATTTGTGACTCATGTCACTGGCATTTATTCAGAAATAAAGGTGAAGGTAATATATAATGTGCATGTATGAGTCTGGTTATGAGGTTTGTAACAGAGACTCTCACCGGAAATCTGTTTGCAAAGCATCTTCTCAGTTGAAAAGCATTAAGGATAGATGTAAGACTTCTAAAATATGTAAGAATTGACTGATTCACATTAGCAACTGTGCCTGGGTTTAGTGGGACACATCTATATTCCTAATGCTTGGGAGGTGAAAGTATATAGATCAGAAGTTTAAGGTTATCCTCAGATGTATAACTCAGCATGGTTGAGATCATGTTTCAAAAAACAGACAAGCAAAAACAGAAAAATGTGGCTCAAGAGATGAGTCAGTGGTTAAGAATGTGTACTGCTCCTGCAGAGGACCACTGTTTTGTTCCCAGCACCCTAGGAGGCTTACAACCTCCTGTAACTACAGCTCCAGGGGATCCAGTGCCTTTGACCTCTATGGACACATGCCCATACCCATGCACAGACACAAAATAAAAATAATTAAAACCCCAACAAAACAAAACGAAGTAACAATCTGTCTTAGTGTTTCTATTGTTGTGGAGAGACACCATGACCACAGTAACTCTTATAAAGGAAAATGTTTAATTGGGGATGGCTTACAGTGTTAGAGGTTGTGGGACATGGTACCGTACAGGCAGACATGGTACTAGAGAAGGAGCTGAGAGTTCTACATCCTGATCTGTAGGAGCAGAATGAGAGACTGCCACATTGGGTGTGGCTTAAACACGTATGAGACCTCAAAGCCCACCTTGATAGTGACACACTTCTTCCAACAAGGTCACACCTCCCAATAGTGCTACTCTGTATGGGCCGAACATTCAAACACATGAGTCTGTGGGGACCATAACCATTCAAACCACCATACAATCTTAGGGGTTACAAAGAAGTTCTAATGGATAAAGCATGTAGGTTGGTTTGTTGGTTAGAACCTTCAAAAAAGAGACAGAGGAGGGTCATAGAAACAACTAAGTTTGTCAGGCTTTGTGGAGTTACAGCTCTTCAGAAGTTTTATTATCGTCAGTACTCAGCATATATACGCAGGGTCCAAAGTGTTTGTTTAAAAGATTAATGGAACAGCTTTTGAAACACATTTTGTGGAATTGGGTGTCAGCACAAGAAGAGTACATAGCTTGTTTTGGTGGTTTTTAAATTATTTGGGTATTTTCTAAGTGCTATGCATGAGCATAGGAGCCGTGAGCCCTTGCTGGTAAGAACTGCAAGGTTCTCACCCTCAGGATTTACTGGAATGGCAGGCAGACGGGGTAATAATGTGAACAGTGGGGAATACTGCGAGCCTTTTCCAGTAATCCAGTAGGAAGTGATTGGAATTGGTTATCTTAGGAAAGGATAGTCGGATTTTTCTAAGGAGGTGATTTTTGCCTGAGACCAGGGGTAAAGAAAGAGAGCCAACCATATTTAGGGACCATGCTCTCTGCAGGAGGAATAAAAACACAAAGCCTTCTCGGCAAGAGTGAATTGTAGTCTTAGAGTTTGTTTATTCGGGAAGATTGATGTGAGGTTGGAGGAGGCACGTGTGTGCATGCTGAAGAATTTAGCCGTTTCTGAACTGACGTTCAGCAGTGTGATACATTTGAAAAATCTCTTTCAGATCAGGTATTTGGATCTAATCTTGCTAATCTGTGTCAGAGAGAGAATGGGACAGTGCCAAAATTTGTGAAGTTATGCATTGAGCACGTCGAAGAACATGGTAAGAGGATGCTTCCAAGTTTTGTCTTTCACGTTAAGCAAAACAGCTCATTGTTTGAGCACCAGAATCCCTAGGGCTGGGCCAGCAAGGTGACTCAGCCGGTAACATGCTAGCCACCAGGCCGAGGACCTGAGAGAAAAGGAACCATTTTCTACAGGGTCCTTTGACCTTCACACAAGTACTGTGGCACCCCTCGCACGTAGGCATAGTAAATAAGTATAACAAAAGCTCTTAGAAGATTTTATGATTTTTGAGTGAGGCAACCAGAAATTCCTTATGGTCCTGAAAGTATAAAAAGAAATGAAGCATTTGTGTGCGGAAATATTACATAATTTCACCTGTTTTAAATTATGGCCTTCAGGCATCATTCAGTGTTTGATATGTTACTGTGGTATCAGCCCAAGTCATTTGGAGTTACCAGTGCTTAATGAAGGCAGTGGTGACTGAGGCTAAGTTCAGGGACTGATGTGCTGGTGGGGTTGCTCAAGGAACTAGACATTGTTTAGGTATTTGTTACTTGTATGTATTGTGTAGAGTTATTGTACTTTTGTATATAGTTTTTCTTATGCTAGTTATAAGCTTTTTCCTTTTTTCTTTTTATTAAAATAGAAAAGGGGAAATATGGTGATACTTTATTTGTATTAAAATGTTATTTGTATGTTAATAAAGTTGCTCGAGTTCACTCAACGAGAGAATGCTTGTGTTAGGATAGAAAGGAGAGCTCAACTACAGAGTATCGGAATGCGTACGTCCTTATAGGTCATTTCCCGAGAGTACGACTAACTAATTAGTATTTTATTTAACTTTAACATATACTTATTCTAGCTCCTTCCGTCTTATGACTGACAGTGTATTGGCTGTAGTCACAGCATCTGTGTGTATCAGAAGCATCTGGCACAGTTAGCAGCTTGTGTTACTTCATTTGGAACTTCTGCCAGTTTCGGATCTTTGGCCCATTGACTCTGTCAGTGTGGCAGTCAAGGCTTCACACTGTTTACTTGCTTTATTTGAGGCTAAATAATTAATAGTTATTATAAATGTGCTTTGTTCAGTATTTGTTCAGCTTTGTTATTTAATAAATATTAATTTTTTTGGTTTAATTATATGAGTTTCAAATGATTCTGGCCATACCTGAAAGAATAAGTATTATCACACGATTTGCTCTCTATAGAACCACTAGTGACGAGCTTTTGATAAGTCTGCCATAAGCAATCGGTGTGACAGACACTGGAAAAGAGTGCCGGCTTCTTTCGTATGTGCATTTACATTTTAAAGTTGTGTACAAAAATGGATCAAAACATTTGCTTTTTAAACCATCCTCAGTTTATCTCAGCCTTTGGTATTTCGAGTTTTATGAGATGTTTTGCATGAGCAAAGCTACAGTGTACTTGACAAACAGTAGAATTTCTGGTGTTTATTAAACAGAATTCATAGTAAATTGCCACCTCATTCCCCTGCCAAGAGTCTAGAAAGCCATTTAGAGAAAGAGAATATTTGTCCGTTTCCTTTTCGGCTAATGCCGAGAGTAAGTACGACTTCTGAAGCCGGATGCAGTGTGTCTGTAGCTCCAGCTGCTGGGGCAGCTGAAGCAAAGGACTGCTTGAGCCCAGGATATTGAGGCCAGCCTGGTCAACATTGTAGAATCCCCAAATGGAGACATTTATGCATCTTTAGAAGCAGCAATGAGTTTCTTTCAAACATGAACTATTATTTCCTTGTAGGTTTAGATGTTGATGGTATCTACAGAGTAAGTGGCAACCTTGCAGTCATTCAGAAGCTGAGATTTGCAGTCAATCATGGTAAGAGGGCACGCCCTACTGTTACATCCACCAGCACTGCCCAGAACTTTAAGAACTGGTTCAAAGCAGCTTTTAAAATGTCTTGTCCCCCTGTTTTCAGATGAGAAATTGGATCTGAATGACAGTAAATGGGAAGACATTCATGTCATCACTGGAGCACTCAAAATGTTTTTTCGAGAATTACCAGAACCCCTTTTTACGTTTAATCATTTCAATGACTTTGTGAATGCAATTAGTAAGTATATTGTTTACTCAGTCCCCCCTCCCCCCCTTAATACTGAAAATCACTTTACAAATTAAGCTGTTGGGTGGTTTGGTCTTTCAAACAAGTTTTTTCAGTGGGTTGTATAACTCCAGAGATTTTATGTGTGACCACCAGATGTCACTGTGTATCACCAAAAACGAGCTTCCCAACTATGTCTGTCACTGCCTCTCATTCTACTTCCTACTGTTTCAGAACAAGACCCAAGGCAGCGCGTCACTGCCGTTAAGGACCTAATCAGACAGTTGCCAAAGCCAAATCAGGATACAATGCAGATTCTGTTTAGACACCTCAAAAGGTAAGAAACTGCATGGGCAGGAAGTGTGGGGTGGTACAGTGGAGGGAGCCCGAGGGGCAGGGAACCCAGACCATTCCGTTCCTAGATGGGTCACTTGCTGTCATTTTAAGTAAAAGAAACTCAACTTGTAGCATTTATTTCTTCTAGTAAAAGCGTTAGTGTGAAGACTTGGTTAAAGTTGGTGTTTTCTGTAAAGTGTCTATATAATGCTCACCACACAGGGGGTGTTCTGACAAGACTGAAGTCAATTGACACCAAGATGAGATGCCTAAGTGAGGCATTGTTTAAAGTGTTACATTGTTTTAAAACAGAACTCTCATGGCTCTGGATTACTGCTTCACAGCTACTTGAATACATGATTTTGTTCATCTTTGGCACATGGATATAGTAAAGCAGGGCTGGCGAGATGGCTCAGCGTGGAAAGGCTGGTGCCAGTGAATCTGAGGATCTGTGTTCGGTCCCCAGGACCCACACAATAGAAAGAGATAACTGGTTCTCACAAGTTGTCCTCCTGACTTCCACATGTGCACTGTGGCTCGTGTACGTACACGCACACACACTAAATAAGTGTGAAAATAATAAAATATTAAAGTACCAATTAGAGACAATTTTTTAATAATATTAAATTGGAAGTTGTAATTTTTATTCGCTGATGAAATACTCTCCCCATGTAGAAGATAGATCACTGTTACCTGAATTACAACACACATTTAAGTCTATATCCTATTCTGAAAACGAAGCTAAAATACCACACATTTAAAGTTTGCTACAGTATGTATAATGCTGACCTTTCAGCTGTTAATTAAGAACCTGGCTCCATGTAGCAGCCAGGTTGAAGTTACATGGGTAAGCCTTGCCTGTCTCTCTTTCTAAATGCAGACTGTTGGGTTTGTAATACAATCAAAGTTCTCCTCTGTTTTTTAAACACATTTGTTTTCTCTTTCTAGGGTTATAGAAAATGGAGAAAAAAACCGAATGACCTATCAGAGTATAGCCATTGTTTTTGGCCCCACTCTGCTAAAGCCAGAAAGAGAGACTGGTAATATAGCGGTTCATACTGTGTATCAAAACCAGATTGTAGAGCTGATTCTCCTGGAATTAAGCACTGTCTTTGGACGCTGACTCATGAGAAACAACCTGTGGAATAGAAGCTGGATTCCAGAGATTTCAAGTCTTATCCATGGTGTGTTTCATTTTGGACCAAGCAGAGACTGATTTTGCACTTTTTTGAGGGTCAGAGAGGAAGAGGAGAGCGGAGATGCCAGCAGGGCCCTCATTTGCTGCTTAGTTGCAAGCAAACAGCAAGCTATGACTGTGTGTAATTTTGGGTTCATTTTATCCTGGATGCTTGCATTTCATACTCTGAATATCAGTGAAAATCAAAACTCAGAATTCTAACCAGTCCTTTACACTGGATAATTTGGTAAGGAAAACTGTGTGGGTCCCTGTGTTGTTGCCCTTGCTGTCCCCAAACTGGATAATGTAGATTCCTTCTCATGCTCTGTAAGCTCTTTACTTGGTACAATGATAGTCACTGTCATTTTTAAAAACGCTCCTGGGCGTTGAAAACAAATGAAGTTGATCTATTTGAGACCTGTGTACTGCCTTTTTCAGGGTTTCTGCGTGAGTGCTGAAGCTCATAACCCAGGTAGATCCCTGGGTGAAGGTTTGCTGTCTGATTTTGCTGTCTCACGGCATCCTTGCTGGAACCTTAGTTGCTTGTTGGGACAGCACACTGACAGTACTTAAAACACTGTGATATACTGGAGTTCTGGTTAGTCTAAGTCAAATCAGGGTATTTGGTACCTGTCTTGCTGTTCTGAATTATAGCTAACAATCCTGATTATATTTAGTGCCATATTGAGTTCTTGGTATGACCCTGTGGAAACAGATGTTGTTTGATGTAAATATGGGCTAAGGACGTAATATAATTTAGCTTATGTATATACCTGTGTTGTCTAGAGTACATCTAACCCGATGTGTCTAATCATGACATTGGTAACCGTTTCCATGGATACTAGGCTTTCTCCAGAAATAGGCCATTATTTGGGAAAGTTAAACTGTGCACTTTTAGGTTTTAATTATATTTACAGGCAGATCACTGCAATGAGAATGGTACTGGGAAATACTGACTGAATAGACTTGCTAAATAGTGAACACACTACAAGAGGAGCTTTTTAGGTTATTTAATATGTACAGAAGACATTAGGAAAATCATTATAGAATTCTAACCCCCACTTGAATAGTGGAAACCTGTGTAAATTAGATGGATGTTGGATAGAAAATGACACTGCGAAATTTGAGTATTTTCTTTTTACATTACTAATGTAGATTGATTTGTATAATAAAACAGGGTTTGGAAGGTTTTGTTACAGGGAGGCATGGTCTGTTGAAGATTTTTAAATGTATTTTTCTAGATTAACTGCTGTATATGAAATGTCTAATCTAATAAAGGAAACTATAATATGCTTAGAGTTTTTTTCCATTGGAGATGTTCATTTTGGTTCTTAATTTTTTGTTGTTGTTTTATTTACTGACATACTTTTATACCTCACTTCAGAAAATCAACCAAACCCATATTTCCTGTGGCCGATCAACTTCCCCACTCCTCTGTGTTCTGTTCTTTCTGTACCAACAGCTCCCTAGAACCACACACTTCTTCATCAGCGTTTGGAAGGAAATGATTTGTGACCATGATTCTCTTTATAATTTCCAGATTGCCTTCCTGGGGAACAATTTATGTGTGTGTGTACGATCTGTGCAGAACCTTTTTCCTAAGTCTTGTGGCTAAGATACGTCTGTGCTGTAATCTTCTTAAATACACAACAAACTAAGCTGCTTGCCAGCGGACGCAGATTGCTTCGGGTGGGGAGGCGTTCCAGGTCAGCGCGTGAGGAACTGCAGCTGCCGTTTGTAACGCAGTGGGCTCTTGTGGCTTGACTATGTACCAGTTAGACTCAAGTCTGTGATCTGTGGTGTTCTTCCTCTTGGTGGTCATGAACATGTCAAAGGGTTAAAATTGTCCTGTGTTTCTTGTTTCAAAGTACATGTGTGTATGCAAAGTCCTTAATGTTGTATTGGTCTATCACTAATAATTGTATTGTAATAGTAGTGTATGTACAATGAGATCAGTGTCTTGTGTTTTCATCCTTTGTGAATTAAAAATTATCAATTGTTTTTGTAATAACAAAACCAGTAATATTTTCCTGTCTTGACAACTTGATTTTTTAGCAGAAAATATATTAAAAGCTAAAAATAAATGTTATCAGTGGAATTTCATTTACTAACAGGCCTTTCTTCAAAATATCACAAAAGAGACAATGGAAAGAAAAAGTGTATTCAAATCACTATTAAAATTCTAGTTGAAAAATACTTCCTTAAGTTTTGTATCAATGAGGTATTTTACCTTTTACTCTGAAGAATATGAAATATCTCTGAAAAGATGTTGTTTTAGGTAGTGGTGAATCCAGTTAATTTTTTTTTTCTTTTGTGAAGACTATAAATAAAATAATGAATTCAGCCCAACTTCAGACTTAATGGCCGAGAGGCCATGTTCATAGAAATAAATCCATACATAAGTACGTGTATAGTTTTTGCCCATGGACGTGAAACTCACTAAAAATAGTAGTGGCTGATGCCTGGAGACCTGTGACTATTCTAACGGCAGCACTTTCAACTTTGAAAGTCACAATACTGGATAGTAAGTCTGTAGCAGCAGAAAAAGTTACCCCCTACTTGTGCCAAGAATGTTCTTTTCCACCTAGTGAGAGAAGCTTCTAACGAAAGTAAATGTGGAATTTCCTAGGAGTTAGTACTCCTCAGACGTCTGTATAGGAATATACAGCAGTGTCCAGAATACTTAGAGGACAACCTGCTCTCACTGGTAGGAAAAATCACATGTTCTAATGCTGCCTTCGGACAGATGTGTGGAAGTGCTTAGAAAGTAGGATTTTGTGTAGTTCACTTTGTGTCTAAACTCTAGCCCTCAGCCCTGATCTGACGGTCCTCATTCAGGAAATGCACCTCCAGACTAGAAAAGGTATTTAATATGCCCGATGTTCAGTTTATGTCTCATTAGTGTTGGAAATGGAGCACATTTTAAAAAAAAAAACATTTTCTAGTACAACTAATAGAGTCCTCTTAAATGTGACTTTTAGTTTGAAATAAAAGAAAAAAAATAAGCAAATGGGTACAGAAAACCAGCAGACTTATGACAATGGTGTATTGAAGTCTCCTGGAAATCCATGAGCTTTAAAGTCAGGCCGAGCCAAGCCAGACTGCTTATTGGAGAAAGGGGAGGCACAGGATGCCTGATGAGATGGTCTCTAACTGCCAGGGCAAGTGAGTCTCCCGAGGAATCCCAATGAGTCTCCTCCGTGCAGCTCTGGAGTCCAAGGGTGGTGGTGAGTGTATTCAGCTTGGCTGCACTTTCACACAGTAGCCGTATGTGGGTCTGGCACTTGAGTGGACCCTTTGGTTTCCTTCTGTGCTGCCCTTCTCCCATGGCACCCCGTGAGCAGAAGCACTTTCAGTGCTCACACACAGCAGTTGCAGAACAAGGTAATGACTGGACAAACCACAGTACACTTAGCAAAGTCTGATTTCTTTTCCTTCCTACGCTCCCGTTATTTTACTTCCTGCCAGTGTACTCAGATAAGCATGCTTTGGTAAAGATGTTTAATGACTGAGGCTGGTAGTCAGCGCTTCCAAGTAGTTTTGATACTTGTGGTTCATGGCCAGTGACACTGAGACTTGTCCTGAGCCGTACACTACTGATGAAAAAACATCAGAATGACATCCAGTGCTGAGTGAGCAAGCTATAGCAGCAGGCCCTTCTCGGGGAGGAAGTGGCTCAGTGACCTGGAGGTTCTGCATGACATTCAAGGCCTTCGATCCCTCTGGGGCATTTTGAAAGTTCACATTTGGGCAAGTGCAATGGGAAACAGTGTTTTGAACTGATAAATGAAAGGCTAGTAGGAGCCTTCATAGCCATGGGGGATTTGTTTTAACAGGCCTGGATTGCTTATGAATGCCCCAAATTACAAAGCATACTCATCAACTAAAGCCTGAGGCTGAAAGGAACTAGTTCCCCCTGTCAATAAAAATTCTATTAAGTATATTAATAAACTCTGGGCTGTTTGATCAAAGTTATTTTTATTAACATTTTCATTATATGATATATTTTGATCATGTTTTACTATTCCAGATTCTCCCTGCTTCCCTACACACCAAACTTCATGTTCCTTATCTCTCAAAAAAAGAACAAAACAAAAAAAAATGAAAATCAAAACAACCAATAAGACAAAAAAAAAAGACAAAATAAAATGAAAAAAAAAAAAAACCACAAAACAAATAGACAAAAGTACCACATGGAGTTCATTTTGTGTTGGCCAGCTTCTCTTGGGCATGGGACGTTCTCTGATACGAGCTTGCTATGCCCAGTGAGACTCCATTGGAGGAAACTGGTTCTTCCTTTGCCAGTGGATAGCAATTGCAGATAGCTTCTTAGTACAGGGTCGAAGCCTGTGTCCATTGTCCCTGCCCCCCATTTCAGTGCTGGGACCCCATCTGGCTTGAACACTTGTAGGTCTTACTTAGGCTGCTACAGTCTCTGTGAGTTGACACGTGTATCAGCCCGTTGTGTCTGTATGACACTTGAAGTTACCCACCACCTCTGGCTCTTAGAATCTTCTCTTCTGCAGAGATCCTGAGCCCTGAGGGGAGGGTTTTGATGCAGATGTTTCCTCTAGGACTGAGTGCTCCAAGGTTTCTCCCTCTCTTTACATTGTCCAGTTGTGTGTCTCTTGATTTCCTTCTCATGGAAGAAGCAGCTTCTCTGATGAGGGTTGAGCAATGCACTGAACTATGGGGTAAAGCAGCAAGTCATTAGGAGTCATCCTATTGCTGTGAGGAACTGCTTTTGATTGCTAGTTTAACATCAGTTTGAGTTGTGCCTTATTCATAAATGATCACCTTGGGGGATGCCTAAAGCCTTGGACAGTACCAAACTATTTATTCCTATCTATATTTATCCATCCATTTACATATATTTGTCTCTTCTTACGTGTGGGCTCTGTATTTGTGGATTCAGCCAATCAGCGATCAAAAATATCCAGCATAGCAAATATTTACATTTTGTAAGTGATCAAGATGACTTATATGGGAACATGCGTAGGCTCAAAACTAATACAGTAAATACTGTAGTGTTAAAGCTTCTGTGGATTCTAGTGTCTGCCAGGGAAGACAGCCTTAGAACTGAGAGACCAAGGCACTGTTTTCCAGTGTAGCCTGCAACATTGTCATGGACAACCAGCGTTAATCTGTCCTTCCGTGTTTTGTTTGTATAACTCACTTTTTTTTAAATCACTACACTTGCACTGTGGGGGCCATCATTAAGTATAAGAAGTTAACTTGAAAGCAAAACACTGGTATATCGCCGTTCATCTGATAGCCCCAGATAACTACCGGGGGATACAAGTCATGTATACAGTGTGGCTTCGCCAAACAAAAGGATGCTTTGTCTCAGGCAGGATAGAGATTTCATCTTTCTACTCAGAACAGTGAACAAATTTATCAACTAATTTTTTGATTTTCCATTTAATAATTTAGAACTACCGCTGTACAGTTTTGTCACAAGCAGCTGTAATCACAGGAAGAAAGTTCAGGAAGGGAGGGGTTATTGTAAGGCACATTCTAGATCTAGATCAATACTACCGTTTGGGTGGGGGGTATAACTTGTTTCTTTTTTTTGTTTTGTTTTTCGAGACAGGGTTTCTCTGTGTAGTTTTGGTGCCTGTCCTGGATCTCGCTCTGCAGACCAGGCTGACCTCGAACTCACAGATTCGCCTGGCTCTGCCTCCCGAGTGCTGGGATTAAAGGCGTGTGCCACCACTGCCCGGCTCATTTTGTGGTCTTATTGTCAGACTAAGATAATTTTATGTGACATTGAAATTCTCCTCTTTTATACATTATGTAGGTGGCATGGGCTGGGGCCTGGCTTCTATCTCTTCATTCTGGCTGAAGAGAAAATAAACCAGCATCTCTTTCTCTCCCACTCCCTCCTTCTCTCCCTCCCTCCCTCCCTGGCAAAGAAGACTCAAGTGTTCTGTTTGCACGCATTGGCGTTCCTGGACAGGCCATTGTGTATTCGTCTCTTCAGTGTGTGGACTTTCAGTTAGTTCTATATGACAGAGCTGTCCAAATGCTGTAGGTGTCAGCCACATGTAAAAGTTCTTTGTGGTAAAACACAGTTAAGATTTGCTACTTTAAGCAGGGAACTGCATGGCTGAACAGTGATCGTGTGCAGCCATGTGCGCCTCCATCTCCACAGCTTCACCTGACCGAGACTTGCCCCCTTATTGAACAACGACACCCACTCCACCTCAAGCCCTTGGCCTATACATTTCTGTTTTCTGTCTCTGCAGTTGCCTTTTTATGACTGGCTCTCCATTTCCTCGTGTCTTTAAGGTACTTTCATTTATAGTATATGGTGGGGTTCCCATCTTTTTACAGGTTGAATAACATTTGTTTTTTTCACTCATTGTTCATCTGTAGGCAAGGTGGTTCCCACATCTTGGTCACTGTGGATAATACTGTTAGAAGACAGCATGGATAACTATCTTTTTACATCCCAGCACTTGGTGGGAAGCAGAAGCAGGAGGATCTCTGTGAGTTAGCAGCCAAGCCTGTGCTACAGAATAAGAACCAGCCTTGTGAGGCCCTGATTGACAGCAGCAAAAAAGACTTTTGGCAGTGGTGTTGAATCTGACCCCAAAGATGACAAGACAAATTGTCATGACATTTTGTGTTTAAAAGAAATTTTAAAAGTGGAGCAGGGGGACCTACAAAGATGGATAGAATAT
Source organism: Peromyscus maniculatus bairdii (assembly GCF_049852395.1). Classification (NCBI taxonomy): domain Eukaryota; kingdom Metazoa; phylum Chordata; class Mammalia; order Rodentia; family Cricetidae; genus Peromyscus; species Peromyscus maniculatus. The sequence continues at coordinate 66,676,735 of NC_134856.1, forward strand.
TTACAATTATATCTGGTTAAGGAACTGAGATGCAAAACTCAAAAACCCAATTCAAAACAAGCAAAGGACTTGAATATTTCCCCCCAAATACAGGGATAGCCATTGAGCCTGTGAAAAGAAGCCCAGTGTCTGGTCAAAGAAGTCAGTTTGGAAAGATTTCAGCTCACACCCATAGGACGGCTGCTTGCAGGAAAGGTCGATGTAAGGATGTGGAGAGACTGCACTGCTTGCACCAATTAGCAGTCTCCTGTTGAGGATGCAAAACCACTGTCGTTTCAGAAGACTTATTCTTCTCAATAACCCCTTAGTATAGTAACCTGTGGTGACATATTATGTCCCCCAATATATTGTGTACCCTAATAAAACTTACCTGGGGCCAGTGAACAGAACAGCCACTAGATTAGACATAGGGGCCAGACTGGTGGCACACACCCTTAATCCTAGCATTCTGAGGCAGGGATCCATCTGGATCCCTGTGAGTTCAAGGCCACACTGGAAACAGAGCCAGGCATGGTGACACACACCTTTAATCCCAGGAAATGATGGCAGGAAGCAGAAAGGTATATAAGGTGTGAGGACCAGGAATTAGAGGCTTTTAAACTTTTAGGCTTTTTAGCAGCAGTTCAGCTGAGACATTTTGGGTGAGGACTCAGAGGCTTCCAGTCTGAAGAAACAGTATCTGATGAGTTGTCAAGGTGAGGGTGGCTGTGGCTTGTTCCTATTCCTCTGATCTTTCAGAATTTACCCAAATATCTGGCTCCGGGTTTATTATTATTATTATTTTAAGACCATTTAGCAATTTGTGTTACAGTAACCACATTTCAGATGCCCATCTTATGGCCAGCATTATCTCATCCTCAGAGAACATTTCTAAAGATTGATTGTGAAGAATAAATAATTACAAAATTTTTTTTTTTTTTACCAAATTCTTAGGTAAAAGAACTAAGGCATGGAATGTTTGGTTGTTGCCCAAGACAGTAGAGTTTAACGTTAGGGAGGGAATATAGTTTATATAGAGGCTTTCCAAGCCTGAGGACCTCTCACAGCATGGACCTATCTATGCATTAGGGCTACCAGAGAAGGCAGAATGTAGTGTGATTTCCAGTTACAGCTTCATCAAAAAAGGGTTTAAAAAAAGGCACATTGGAACTGTCTTAAAAGAAACCTCATTCTTGTCACGGGTGGGCTGCACTGAGAACCTTCTCAGAAACTGTGTTACAAACTTATATTTAAATGTTAGGAGTTGGTGGGAAAGATTTTCTAGATCCTATTTTAGGGACTCTGTAGAAGCAGTGAAAGCCTTGGGATCTGAGCTGCTTCACTCCATCCCTGCAGACTGCAGGGGTGTCCTGGAGAGAGCAGGGAGGTCTCTGGGTGCCTGCCTGCCATCCACCCTCTGCAGACTGCAGGGGTGTCCTGGAGAGAGCAGGGAGATCTCTGGGTGCCTGCCTGCCATCCACCCTCTGCAGACTGCAGGGGTGTCCTGGAGAGAGCAGGGAGATCTCTGGGTGCCTGCCTGCCATCCACCCTCTGCAGACTGCAGGGGTGTTCTGGAGATAGCAGGGGGCGGGGGTGGTCTCTGGGTGCCTAACATCCAGGCATGAATGGAAGAATGTTGGTATTCTGGAAACAAGTCACTGGGTCTGCACGTGATTGCATCAGCTGCCTGCTGAAGTATGGATTAAACTTCACAGGAAGAGCCCCCAGAACAGGTGGGCCATTCGTATTTTTGTTTTTCATCAATTACTGTTTGGTTTATTTTAAGAGTGCAGGCCATGCTCCCCTCCCCCGCCCGCCCCCCAGAGGTAATACTCATGCATAGTTAACATACAATGTTCTAGTTGAAGAAGCTGTTATGGATATATTTTTAACCTTGTTCTAAAGGCTTTCTATGAATAAGGTTCTTTAAGTTCTGGAAAGGGAGTGTGGTTCCCTTCAATCCAGCTTATTGTGTTTCAGTTCAGACTGAGATCATGGGAATTCGGCTTCGCCCTCTAGAGCGGTGCGCTCACCCCTGCTTCTCCCCAAGAGCCCAGGGACAGGAAGCTTCTTGTCAGCCTTCTCCCTTCCTACTCTGTTCCCATTGTTTGCTTTCACAGTTGAGTTGCTCCCCTGGAGCTGTGATAGGACTTCCTAAGGACCGTTCAAGTGTCCAGCTTTTCCTGGAGAAGATGGACTCAAGTGACAAAGGCATGGGGTGGGGGGAGGCGGTGTGTGCCAAAAAAGCCAACACCACCATGTTGAGAAAGAAACTAGATCATTTCGGTCAAGCAAGAATCCTAGCGTCCTTGGGTAATAGTTCTATGTGTTCTGTGAATCCCGCCTTCGGCTTAAAGAACCAATCTAAAGGAACATTCCTGATACACAGTTACTGACCTATAGTTACATCCTGTCTCCCGACCCACTGTTAGTCAAGCTGGTCCTCGAGCATTGCCAGTGACCGTGGCTGGGCATCCTTAGCCATGACTGTTTTTGTCAGTGTCCTGCTGCCATCAAATTCCACAAAACAAACACCACCCGGTATGAGGTGGCTCTTTTAAACCATGTGTCCAGAAGCACCCATGGGAAGAGTGTCAACAACCTACCAGGAAGTCCTCCCTTACTCACTGAACAAATTTTGTGCATTTGTTTGATGTTTAGGATTATGCTGTCCTCTGGGGCTACAATCGTGACCAGGACAAACAGGGCTGCTCACACATTCCCAGTCAAAACTGACGTTGGCTGCTGCATCTCGGATGTATTGAAGAGGACCAGTTGCCGTAGCTCTTTTAAAAGTCCCTCAGGGCCGAGCATGGTGGTTCATGTCTCTAAAGGATGACCAGTAACTCTGCAGAGTTCCAGGATGGAGCCTTGCACTAGAGAAAATGTGCTGAAATTAAGAGAGTGGGATGGAGGCGGTAACCAAGCTGACGTGGATCAAAGTGGGAAAGAGAAGACCCCACAAGCCAGCTGCAGGCTATTTTAATAGAGGGTACAAACAGCACCAGGATGAACTCTGAAGGTGACAGGAACCTGGTCTAGTCTCATCTCAACACTTTGGGGAACTAATTTTGCATAAAAATAAGCAAAAATAGTATCAAGATCACATCCGTAATGGAAAAGGGAGCAGATTAGCACGTGGGGAATTCAAGCACACCAGAAACACCCAGGAAACTGCAGCTCACAATAGCACAACAATGGCACGGAATATCTAGGGTTAGAAATGGGCAGTAAGATGGCTCAGCAGTAGAAACACCCGCCACTAAGCGTGATAACTGGAGTTTGATTCCCAGGATCCACTTAGTGGAAGGATCGACTCCCACAAGTTGTTCTCTGGCCTAACATGCACCATGGCATACACCCCCACCCCCTACACACCATAATAATTAAATATTTAGAATTAGATTAAGAGAACTCAGAAAAGATTTAGAGATTAAAATTCAGAATTGCAGAGCAGAAACATAAGAGCAGGTACAATGATGCTTCAAAAGAGAAGCCGCAAAGGGGATATTAAAACAAAACAAAACAAAACACAAGTTCCAGGGACCGCACTTAGAGGCACGCAGAGTGGTCCAGCGTTTGGCAGGCTGTCGTAGGTTTCCTATGATACATCTTCTAACAAAACTTTGTCATCCCAAACCCCTGGTCATAGGATTGTTTACCTTTCTTCCAAACTTATGAGAAGGTTTATTTTGGCTCAGGATTCCGGGAGTTCTAGTCCACCATCTGGAAGCAGCTTTGGGACTCTGGCAAGGGCTGCACACCCTGCCAAGAGCATGAGAGAGAGAAAACGTCCCCCAGAGCCAAGCAGTGGAGATGGGGCTCCACAGCTCCCTTCAGGGGCACCCTAGTCACATAAGCATCTCTGCTAGGTCCCAACCCTACCCCAAAGCATCACCCTGGGGACCAGCTTTTATACCCTGTCTGTGGAGGATACTCATCCAAATCATAGGCCCTGAACATGAGATATTTAATTGCTCAGAGAAATAAGAACTTTATGAGGGAGAAATTATGCTACATACTGTCACAGAATTGAAAATTTTGTAGTTTTTACAATGAATACACATTTAAAAAATGTTTTCAGCATCATTTGGTATCGTCTCTGTGGTGTATATGTAATATGAAATTGAGCAAGTATGTTCACGTGGGATATTTGGGTTTTATCCAGATTCTCAGAATGGAATAAAGGAGCTACAGCAGTCAAGCTAAAACAAAACTCTCGACTACTGAATTTCAATTGGCAGTCACAGAAGGATTCATAAGCCATATTGTGTATGGAAAAGAACACACAGTAAGTTATTAACCGTGGCTACCAAAGAGCCCTCCAAAGCATGATCAGCTAAAGGAGAATCACTAGCACCTGCCCTTTGAAGTCCCCTTCTCATTAAATGACAGCACAGCCTGTGGACATAAAGCTGATTCCAGGGGTGAAGCAAAAAGGATACAGATGATCCTGCAAGGTCAGGTCACGGCAAAGAACCTACTGAATGTGACGAGGTTTTTGTCAAAAGCGTCGTGACGGCGGCTTGAATACCACAGGCAAAAGTAGGACAGTTTCAGCTTCAGCGATAACTGCGACAAATCGAAACCTGTTCCTATGTTCAAATGCACAGCTTCATTTCAAACTAGATCGGTCACGTTGGGGTGGGGAGAGGGAATCTTGCCATCTTGTAAGTAAAGGGAGAAAATCCAGTTCATCCTACCCACGGTGTACCAGAGACCAATGGCAGATGAGCTAATGATGGACAAGGAAGTGAGAAAATACCAGGTATTCAGTTACAACCCATTGAATTAACATGCTGCAAGAAACCGCTATTGGCAGCATTCAGAGATAACCAGTGTACAGGGATCCTGGGGGAAGGAAGCAAGACCTCTTTGATTTTATCACACAGGAAGTGGACCTTGAGTCTGGGTCAGGGTCTGAATTCAGCTCCCAGCAAACTCAAAGGCTAGAGGACCACATCATGAGCCCCTATCAGAAATATCAGAAATATCCAGACTGTGCGAACTGTAGGAAAAGAACATGTGGAGAAGAAGATCATGATAAATGTATCTTTTTTCTCAGTTAAGACTTAAGCATGGTTTAGAAACAAAGTCAATGGCCAAAATTTAATTATTTGGCATTTTATTACATTTTCTTATTATCTGCACTTTTCTATTGTTCTTTATTGTTGTTTGTTTTTGAGACAGAGTCTAAGTAGCTTTGGCTGACCTGGAACACTCTATGTAGACCAGGCTGGCCTCAAGCTCACAGAGATGCACCTGCCTTGGTCTCTCCAGTGCTGGGCTCAAAGACTTTGAACCTTGTCTAGCTTATCTGCACTTGGAGGACATACTGTATGTGCTGGAATTCCTCTATGATTTGGACACCCCATATGGTTCCCCTAATCAGTGTGTAGTGACATCACGTTAGCATTGAGACCAACTTGGATGCCTGGATTGTTTGGTTGACTTGTCAAAACAGCCGATGGAAGGAGTGTTGATGCTGATGAGGGCTGAGAACATGCCTGTCTGCTTCACACTGTGAGCAGCACAAAAACCGACAGAATAGTCTCCTAGTACTCCAAGACGGTGACTTCATTCAGTAGAGAAAGACGGATCACCCACAAGGGGAGTGCTGACACATGCCTTAATTGTCCTCTTTTGTTTTCTTGTTGATGCAAATGAAATATCCGCCAACAAGCATGCCAGATTACATTCATTAATCAATTGTAACCGTGGGATGGCTGCAGGGACGAGAATTTTTGGGAAAAGTCAATAAAAACACTGAGAATAAATTGTTCATGTGGAATTTGCCATAAAGAGTGTTATAAATAAAATATGCATCACTAAATTCATTTATGTATGTGTATTTTGTACTAGCTATTAAACAGCACATTTCTGGAAATGTAAATGTTAGTAATAAATGTTAGTTGCTTTTGCTATTAGCACCTTATAGAATTATTACAGCCACAGAGGAGCAAGCTAGCACAAGAACATGGAGTTTTGCTACAATGAAGCATGATACAAACATAGTGCCACCCACATAGGAGGAGGACTGGGGTCTGTTTACTCAGTATGGACTACACAACATGCTCAGATATGATTCATAGAGTCAAGGACCTCCATTCATCCTGACAGAGTAGAAGTTTGAAATCAAGTCCCACCCCGCTGCTAACCTTCAGAAGGGCGCAGCTATGTGGTTACTTTTAGCAATGTTAGTGTGGGCGTGGAAATGAGAGGAAACTTGGGAGGCCAGGATCCCTTTCTTCTGAAGTTCATAGGAAATGGAACAAGGTGCTAGACCTAGCCAGCTCTGCGGAGTCTGATCTCAGCAAACTCAGGGGCCTGAGAGTTTCAAAGCATTCAGGAGGGGAGATTACAGACACACTTTTAATGAGAGCAGGGGTGGGAGAAGAGCGAGGACACAAAGAGGTGTGCCTGTCTGGGATGCTCTGACCGACGCAGGTGACAGCAAGAACAATGTCCCCTCGTGGAGCACATCATCAAGATGCCCACGCAACAGTACGGCTTTATGAGGGTGTTAGGAATTCTTCGTGAAGGTTAAGAAAGCTGCTTAGGAGAAGGCGCTTCTGAACTATAGCCAGAGTCCCAGCAAGCAGTGCTGGGTAAAACAAGGCAGAGATGGTTGGATCCCAGAGCCAAGGAAAGCCATGGAAATAAGCCAGCAGTTCAGATGGGCTCATCTCCAGACCAGACCGACTCTGGTGCACTTCTCTCTCTAGAAGAACCTGTCGACAGAAACCCAAAACATCTTCCATGATGCCGGGGTAGGAGTGAAGAGAGCATCCATAAGCATCAGTTTAGGAAGGAAAACTATCGAGCATGGTGCTGGGCACATGTAATCCCAGAGCTATGGAAGTTGAGGCAGGATGACTAAGTTTGAGCCTAGCCTGGGCTGCATAGTGAGGCCCTGAAAAAAAAAAAGATTTGAAAAATCTTTTGTTGTAATCAACAAAGCCTTGTATGAAACTGCACCCAATGTCTTAGATAACACTTAGCCCCTGGTACTTCTTGGTGTAATAGCTGCCACAAATATAAATAAATGGTTTCATGGGGGCTGTGCTGGTATTAACGAAGCTGACCAGTTTGCTGCTTTATACACTGGATGTGTCAGCACTGGAAAGATGTACACTCGGTGAGCCTACACCATCCAGTGAAGACCAGTGTATTGAAGACAGAGGAATGAAGGTAGTTGTGAGATCTCTTCAAGGTGCAAGGTAGATTTTAATTCGCAAGTAAAGGAAACTTCGACTTGTACTTGCCATGTTCTGGTGTAGTGTGAAAGAACGCTGCCTACGATGATCAGGAAAAGTGGTTTAAACACTCCTCTCTCCAGCTACGGGAGGTTAAAGGGCCCCAAACAATCAGAGCAACAGATCAAATGCTGAACTGGACCCAACAACCCCTGGCTCCTGTTGGTCCAGGTATTAATGAACTTTAGAGATTTATAAAAGAATAGCTGTGTTGTTTTGAAAACATACTTATTTTCATAAGACACGACCTGAACTAGATTTATTTTTGATAGTATTTTAAGCTCTGTGTCTTTGCTTTTAATATGATGAACAGCAATAGATAGAATCCAGAGAAGCGATTTTCTTTCTGAGCAATCTTACAGTGCAACCCAGGTGACCTGGAGCTTGCAACATCCCTGCCTCAGCCTCCCAAGGGCTGGAATCATAGGTATGAACTTCATGGTATGAACTTCATGTGTGAACAACTTCATGGTGTGAGTAGTAGTCTTTTTTTTTTTTTTCTCTTCAAGGTCTGATCATTTATTTGTTGCTTTTAGATTCATTGGCTTTTACTGGATTCAGAAGCAGAAGCTCTCAGGGAGGACAACCTCTGTCTCTTGGCAACCCATTACTGGTGTTTTCTTTGGCTTCCTTCATTCACTTGACCAAAAGTTTAGCATATTCCACAGCCTCTTCATTTTTCTTAGTGTGTTGTAACAAGCTGCTGCATCTTGCCTGCTTTGGTCCTGCTTCTTACCCTCTTTAAGGGCTTTCTGACCACGTGCTGGTGGACATCATCTGTAGAGAGACTGGAAAGCTTTCAGACTCTGCTGGTTCTTGTGGGCCCCAACTGCTGAGCACAGTGCTATCTGTCAGTCCAGAATTTTCTTTCTCTCCTTTGTTTCTCCCACAGTAACCAATTTGAGAGCACTCAGCTTGGCATCCACAATTCATCCCCTAACAGATTTGCACTTCCTCTCTCTAGTTCTCCTTGGTCTAGAACGAGAATGCCCTTCATTCACCAGCACTCTAGAGGGTCAAGACACCTTATTTCATGGGCAAATCTTGCTTGTCATTCCCACCGCTGATTCAGACCACATAACTCTCCTACTCTTCACCCAGAGTATCAGCAGCTACTTCTTCTCATGGAAAGCATGACATTTGTGGTCATTGTCCACTTCCGTGAGTTCCTGACAGCTGGTGGCTGCAAAGAGATATTCAGCTTCATCTTGAGGCAGCTGATGCCTAGGAGGTCCCATGAAAAAGGAACTGAAATGGTTTGTTTTGTTTTGTTTTTTTGTCAATTGATTTTTCTTAGCATTTTAATCCTATTTATCTTAATTTTTACATAGCTGATTTTAAAATTATTTTATTTTGTGTGTATGAAGTGCATGCCTGTTGCCTATGGAAGCAAAGGGAGGGCATTGGCTTCCCAGAAACTGGAGTTAGAGATGGTTGTGAGCTGCCATGTGGATGCTGAGAACCAAACCCAAGTCCTCTGCAAGAGCAGAAAGTGCTCTTACCTGCTGCACCGTCTCTCAAGCCCCAAATAAGCTATTTTTCTAAGTGATCGTGATGCCACTGACTTGAGATGACACCTTTATCATATACTGAATTCTGTGCGTATTTTGCCTTTGGACATTTTCTCTGTGTCATTGGTCTATCAATTCATGTGTGCCTGTTGAAATTTGAGGTATAGTTTTATTGACCTGCTTTCCTCTTTCCTGTGATCTCTCCTTTCAACAACCGCCTTGGTTTACTTGCTTATACTTTTCAAGTGAATTTTGGGGACCACAGGTCAGCTTCCCTTGTATGCTTGCCTCGGATAGGGGAACGTGTGTCTCAGCCTGTGTTTTGCTGCCAGCTCAGTCACCAGCTAAGATGGCTATGATCAGAGCTGTAAGAAGCTGTGGCATGCAGAGGGAAACTTTTCCTGGCTCATGCCAATGTGACACAAGATGTGAGAACTGAGTAATCTGCGGGTGGTGTCATCCTGTATAAGTATTGCTTTGTTTGTATTATGGCAGCAGAGGGTAAAATTAGAATACAGTATTTATTATTATTATTGTTATTATTATTATTATTATCATCATCATCATAATCGAATTCAATGTAGTTCAGTGAAGAAGTTCCACCAACCTAAATTCATAGGAGCCTGCTTCTTGAGATGGTTCTGTGTTCTCTTACTGGACCAGTGTCCTGTCCCACCAGGTAGTTACTGTCTTGACCGAGAGATGGCTTTGCTCTGATAGTCTGAGAGAGAGTTTGTGTGTGTGTGTGTGTGTGTGTATGTGTGTATGTGTATGTGTGTGTGTATGTGTGTGTATGTGTGTGTATGTGTGTGTGTGTGTATGTGTGTGTATGTGTGCGCGTGTGTATGTGTGTGTGTATGTGTGTGTGTGTGTGTGTGTGTGTGTGTGTGTGTGTGTGTGTATGTGCATGTAGAAACTGGAGGACAACTCACCGAAGTCATCTCTCTCCTTTCACCACATAGGCTCTGGGGCTGGAGCTCGTCCTCGGCTTGGTGGCAAGTGTACCTGGTGGCCATCTCGCCAGCCCTGCTGTCCTTATTATCATACCATCCCTCTCATAGGTTCGTCTCTGAGGTAGGACGAGCCGGGACTAACCTTCTTATGCTTCGGGACATAATTGAACTTCACAGAGAAGGACATCTGAAAGACCCTCCCTGCTGACATCAGACCACATGGACCTCTTGGGGGGCCCTCCCTGTTACCCAGGTCTTCACAGAATGGTTTGACCAAAACTTTTCACACAAGTGTAATGATCTAGTTCCCAACTGTGACAGCCAGCTCTACTGTTCTTCGTGAGATGACTTACAAAGAGAAAGGGTGCTCTTGACTCGCCATTGTGAGGTCACAGTTGGTGGTAGCTGGCCTACTGTCTTTGGGTGTGCATTTACTTATTCTTTCAGAATAAATATTAGAAATAAAAACTTCCCATCTGAAAAAACTATTTGGGGGCTAGGGAGAAGGTTCAGTTGATAAAGTGCAGGCTACATAAGAAAGAGGACCTGAGTTTGATCTCCAGCACCCACTTAAAAAAAAAAAAGAAGCTGTGTGTGGTGGCATTCAATAGCTGAGGAGGTGGACATGGGCAAATCCTGGGCCTAATCAGTAAGCCTAGTGAGAAACTCTCTCAAAACCGTGGTGGATGGCTCCTGAGCAATGATGACTAATGTTCTCTGGTCTCTCATGTGTGTGTACACACTTGTGTGCACAGTAGTTTTGGTGCCTGTCCTGGATCTTGCTCTGTAGACCAGGCTGGCCTCGAACTCACAGAGATCCACCTGTCTCTGCCTCCTGAGTGCTGGGATCAAAGGCGTGCACCACCACCGCCCCGCTAACATAGCATTTTCAATGACGTACTCCTGTGTAGTTATGGGTTGGCATAACCAGTACAGAGCTGTTAACTCAGTTAAAATGTCAACATTTTGCTCAACATTCAAAAGGAAAGGAGAGAAACATCTCTTGCTGCGTGAATACACAGTATGCCGGCTTTTCTGCTTCCCCTAAATGCAGTGACTAGTGTCATATCTGTTGTCAAGAAGATGCATACTGTCTTAGGGTTTCTATTACTGTGATAAAAACACCGTGAGCAAAGGGAGGAAAGGGCTCATTTCCATTTTCTACTCATTAATGCAAGACAGGAACTCAAGGCAGGGACCTGGAGGCAGGAACTGAAACAGAGACCCCAGAGGACCACTGCTTACTGGCTTGCTCCTCGCGGCTTGCTTCGCCTGCTTTCTTATATATCCCAGGACCACCTGCTCCAGAGTGGCACCATCCACAGAGGGTTGGAATGCCCCATATCAGTCACTAATTAAGCTTTCCATAAGGCAATCTGATGGAGGCATTGTCTCAGCGTGGTTCCCTCTCCCCAGATTAGTCTAGCTGATGTCAAGTGGACAAAAAGATAAAGCAGGTCACACACTGTGTTCTCCAAGATGTCAAGCCTGCTTAAAACTTTATAATACTGTTTTTATTATTGGGCTGCTTAAACTTTTCCTCTTAGATAATGGTATATTTTGTTGAGAATGATTGTGCTGTCAGGTAAAAGAAAATAATCATTAAACACTGATGCTATCTTCTTGACTTGTCTAATTTCCCCGGTTCATAATGCGCCGAGGCTCGGCTGATGAAATCAAGCAGGAATGGTAAATTACCTGTCAGAGCTATTTGTCTGCTCTGCTCATTATCTTTAGTACCAAACACCCTGAGATGACTGCATACGTGTGTCTGCTTCTGCATGCGCGTGCGCACGCCTGTGTGTGTGTGTGTGTGTGTGTGTGTGTGTACACGTGTGTGTGTGTGTGTGCATGAACACGTGTGTGTGTGTGTGTGTGTGTGTGTGTGTGTGTGTGTGTGTGTGTGTATCTTTTAATTTTAAGGAATGTAAGACAGTACCTGGAAATATCTCTTTGCAGAAGGAAACTTGGTATATATAGCCTAAAGCTAGCCATGCATAATTGAGTTCCACATTCAAAACTGATCGTCAAGTTCAGTTTTTTTAGCTTTGATGGTTTCTTCTGATTGTCACTATTTTTCTTTTTTCTTTTTTTTTTTCCAGACAGGGTTTTTTTTTTTTTTTTTTTTTTTTTTTTTTTTTTTTTTTTTTTTTTTGTGTGTGTGTGTGTGTGTGTGTGTGTGTGTGTAAACTTGGCTGTCTTGGAACTCACTCTGTAGACCAGGTTGGCCTCAAACTCACAGAGATCCACTTGCCTCTGCCTCCTGAGTGCACTGTTTTTCTTAAGGAACTTTACGTATATGCATGAACACATTACCAGGCCAGGCACCAAACACAAGGTTTTCTCTGTTCTTTACATAATCGAAATTGAAAAACACATTGTCAAATGTGCTTAAAGCTTTCTAAAGCACAAAATAGCATCTGTAAATCAACTCCATAATAACTAAAGTTTTTTTTTTAAAAAGCTTAGGCAACACTGCCTTTGGATGCAGAGACAATGACAAAAATTTTAAAACATTTTTAAGATTGGTCATCTTAAAATTATAGTCAGTTTTCTGTTAAGGAAACGAGATGCCTGATGCCATCAATTCATTAAGAGATTATTTTTTTGATTTTGAGTTTTAGTCAATGGTCAGGTAGAGTCATATTCTGGGAGCCTGTGTTGAAGCATCTCCCATAGCCGGGAACCTCTGGCGGCACCCAGTTCATGTCATGAAGCAGAGAAGGGGGAGGCTTAGAGTCATTGAATGTGGACCCCTCCCCCATGATTAATTTTGGGGCCACCTTCTGTCTCATTGACATCTCTGTACTCTTAAAGATGGAGAAATCATCACAAGTGGTCTTAGAATTCTGAGTGGCTCAGCAGCTATGGGTACCAGCTGCTCCTCCAAAGGACCCGGGTTTGATTCCCTCAAGGCCGCTCACAATCATCTGTAACTCCAGTTCCACGGGACCCAACTCCTGCTTCTGGCTTCCACAGGCACCAGACGTATCTTACATAAGTTAAATAAATTAAAGAAAAAAAGAATTCTAAATACCATGAAACAGGAGGGAGGGACATCACAGCCAGTCTTGTCTCTAAAATCTCAGGCAGAAGGGAGAAGGTGGAGGTTGCAGGCTTTGGTCGGGATCGGCGGAAAGATTATTTACTCCTGCTAAGGTGTGGCTATTTCAGAGACGTCTGCATTTGTTTTTCTTAATTAATTTTTTTCATTTATTTTCCATCCTGACCGAAGCTTCCCCTCTCCCTCCTCTCATTCCCTCCCCCCTCCTCTCTTCTCCCCCCCCCACTTCCAATCCACCCCTCCTCTATCTCTGTTCAGAAAGGCGCAGGTCTCCCATGGGTGCCAACAAAGAATCTACCCTGTTACACGATTTCTGGTCAGGAGAATAGGATTTGAGTTGTGACTCAGGTCCTGGGTGGAGATGTGACATTCTAAACTGCCATTGTCCCCTCCCTTTCTCCCTCCCTCCCTCCCTCCCTCCCTCCCTCCCTCCCTCCCTCCCTCCCTCCCTCCAGAGTTCACCCAAACCTGCCTGTCAGTCACCCGGATGGGAAGCTGTATCTTACGGAAACATGACTTGCTAGAGAGGGTATTAACATTGGGAGGATAGCTGTCTCCCTGGCGGGCTGTGTGTCTACAGACCGTGGACCCCCTCCCTCCCTCTGTACAGTTTCTTATGTCTTCCCAGCTCGGCCAGCCTGCTTTTCTGAGTTCTAACTCAGCAAACATAGCTTCTGCTTTTCCCTCTTTCTACCTTTCTTTTCAGACACTGGTCCAAATCCTGTCTACTTGTTCTGACACTGGACGCCCCCTCTTTAAAGAAGTCTCCTCACCAAGCTGGGTGCAGAACTCCAAGGCTGAACCTGCCCACTTCCCGGTCTCTAGATCAGGCATCATGGCTCTCTTCTCCACCTGTGCGGCTCCCTTTTCTCCGCAGCGCGCCTGCAATGCTGTTTTAATTTCCCAAACTCCATTAACGGAGTCTGTGTGTGTTTTAAAAGTCTCCTTTCTATGAGACTCAGCACTTGCAAAAGAGACTATTTCCTGGTGACAGACCTAGTGGCTCCACTTTCTCTGGCCAGCCAGGCCCACCTCTTAAAGGTTCCTCCCCTGCCCAGCTTGCACACTGGGGACCAGACTTCTCATGGGGCCTTTGGGCACACTTCAGATCCAAGCTATCAGAGGCTTGAGATGATTTTTAAAACCTTCCTTTAGTGTCAGTTCCTTCCTGCCCGATCTTTCTACATTGGAGGACTCTTATCCTGAGTCCATTGTGGAAGGCAAGAGTGCTGTGGGATGTTAATGTATGTCCTGTGGGAGCCCGTTCTTGGGTTCCTTGTGGCGTTACCCAGCAGGTTTGCATAGAGGATGATTAGGACCATGGGCCTGAGTGCAGGTGTCTGAGATGGTCTGCACTTGGCTGTACTGGGGGATGGTCTGTATGTCAAGTTGCTCTGATTGGTCAATAAATAAAACCTGATTGGTCATGGCTAGGCAGGAAGTATAGGCGGGACTAACAGAGGAGAAATAAAAGAACAGGAAGGCAGAAGGAGACACTGCCAGCCACTGCCAGGACAAGCAGCATGTGAAGATGCTGGTAAGCCACGAGCCACGTGGCAAGGTATAGATTTGTAGAAATGCGTTACTTTAAGATATAAGAACAGTTAACAAGAAGCCTGCCACGGCCATACAGTTTGTAAGCAATATAAGTCTCTGTGTTTACTTGGTTGGGTCTGAGCGGCTGTGGGACTGGCGAGTGACAGAGATTTGTCCTGACTGTGGGCAAGGCAGGAAAACTCTAGCTACACAAGAGTGAAGCCATTATGAAACAAAGCAGATCATAGGCAAGACGGATGGTCACCAAACTTGTGGGAGAAGCACTGTGAGGTGACGGGTCAGGATGTACTGTGGTCTGGGTGTTGTTGAACTGTATGTGTCCCAGGGACCGTTGTGGCTGAAGCCTTGGTTTTGCAGATGTTGCTATTGGGAAGTGACAGAATGTTTGAGCATGAGGTCTGGTGAGGGTCCCTCAGTCCTTGGGGCTGTGTCCTTCCATGGGACTTGTCTTTCTTTCTCTCTGCCCCAGTTCAAGCGGGGCCTCGGGTCCTCATCCATATTCTTTCCCCCGTGTGCTACCATCTGTCCTCACTATAGACCAAACCAAGTGAGGCTATCCAGTCTCGGACTTTGAACTAAAGATGTCTTTCTTAGGAGGAATTTCATCTCAGTAACTCAAACTGGCTTTCTCTGCCAAACCCAGGTTCTTGCCAAATTACCTTCACAGCTGTGCTCTGGTAAACTCCTGGTGATTTTGGGAGGTCACAGATAGAAGAGGACCTCTGCTGCCCAACCAAGTGGTCACTTCCAAGATGGATGCTCGGCCTCAGGGAAGTCCTGGGTGAAGTGGTACCCCAGGGCAGGCACAGCTACAGGGTGCACACCTGAAATCCTGGCACTGGGGAGGCTGAGACAGGAGGATTGTGAGTTCAAGGACAGCTGGGCTATATAGTCATATCCTGTCTGTGATGTGATAACTATGTAAGTAAATATGTAAATGTGTATGGTTCCTGAGGCAGATGGAGTATATGCAGATTCCAGTTTTTAATTACAGCTGAAGCAAATTGCTTGCATTTTAAAAAGATTTATTCAAAGAACTTAAGAAACTAAACATCAAGAAAACAAACAACCCAGTTTTAAAAATGACCTTTGGGATGAAGCAGAACGTTCTTAAAAGAAAAAATACAAGTGACTAAAAAACATTTTTTAAAAAACATGCTCAACATCTTTAGCCAGCAGGGAAATAAAAATTAAATCACCTTTGAGATTCTGTCCTATCCTAGTCAGAATGGCTAGTCTCAAGAAAATAAACAACAACACGTGTTGGTGAGGATTCGGGGAAAGGAGACACTTTATGTATTGATTGTGGGAATGTGAACTGTGCAGCCACTATGGCAGTTAGTGTGGAGGTTTCTCAAAAAGCTAAAAATAAAGCCACCATGTGAGCCAGCTTTAATACTCCTGGGCAAATACCCAAAGGACTTCATGTTTTACTATAGGGGTTTGCACATCCATGTTCACTGCTGCTCTGTAGGAATAGAATCAACCTAGATGTCCACCAGTTGATGAATGGATGATGGAAACATGGCACATACACACAATAGAATTTTATTCAACTATAAAAATAAGAATGAAATGATGAGTTTTACAGGCAAATGGATGGACCTAGGAAATATTATCTCAAATGAAGTAACCAAGGCTCAGAAAGACAAACACCACATGTTCTCTCACATGCATGGACCCATGCTTCAAATGTCTAAACACTGATGTGTGTGCTTACATGGGGCTTCTATAGAGGTCAGGAAACTAGAGAGGGTACACAAGGGGGAGGGGAAGAGGCCTTAATGGGGAAGGAGGTGCAGAACACATAGGACCTGGGAGTGTGAAGTAGGTTCTGGGAATCAAAGGTTGGAGTGGAAACAAGGGAAGGGGGAGAGGGGAGAGGAGGGGGTGAGAAAGGGGTTGACTAAAACCGAGGAATGAAAAGGACGTATGGAAACCTACTTTAAAAATACAATGTCCACAGGTACAGTAGTGGCATGACCATTATGGGGATGACCAACCACTTTCCTAGTGGGTTTGAAGCCTGCTCAACATGGGGAATGTTTTGCCTAGTACTGGAAACCTGGTGGAAAGCCAATGGCTAGGGAGAGCAAAGGCTTGGTGCGTGCGTGCGTGCGTGTGTTGCTTTGCTAAACGAACATGTTGTCAAACATGCTTTTCTACCCACAGGTGGTGCAGCTCTCAACGTTGGTCGAGAGGCTTCTCTCTGGAGTAGGAAGCAGTTATTGCAGAGACACCAGTCAGAGTGCTGAGGACAAGTGACTGTTGAGGCCTGCTCCTAAACAGAACGTCTGTGCCGCCCACTCCGAGGCTGAGGGGATACCTCAGAAAGAGAGGCGTGTAAGCGCTGGATAATGAGATGGAAGGGGGTTAAATGCTGTCTTTTGGGTATGACAAGGCCATGGCCCTCATGAACTCATGGCAGCTGTGGTTGCCAGCACAAGACCTGTAAAGGTCGAGCCAGCCAGAGTCCTGGCATTGGTGGGAGAGAGACTCATGAGGCTCCAGCCTACCTGAGGAGCTGTTGGCCATTGATTGCTGCTGGGGCAAGGAGTCACTTTTCTTCAGGGGTGTGGCTGCTTGCAGTTGCCCATGTTTGTGTGGGCAGTAGTAATTGGACTCAGTGTAAAGAGGACATGAAGGTAGGAGAATGATGTGTTGTAGGGGGCAGAAGGGAAGTGTGGGGGGGTCAGAAGTGGACATGATCAAGATACATTATATACATGGATCAAATTGCCAAAGAATAAATAAAAATGTATTTTAAAAAAGTTTACTTATACTTATCCACCACAAAAAGGAAAAAGCTATGATGGAATTAAAACTAGGAGAAAACAAGGCTTTATATTTTTATTTTTTCATGACTCATGTGAATCAAAATATAGTTTTTTTTTTTTGATAACAAAAGTGCAAAACCCTAAGTGAAGCTCCATGACTTCAGAGTGGCCACTCTGGCTGTGTAGAAGTTTACTGAGATGTGTAGATTAGCTTCCCTAATGTAGCTGTGCCGTGTTTTTATTTTTGAACTAATAAAAATAATGTGGTTTTATTTATTTTAAAAATTAAGAATTAAAAATGATCTACATACATGTCTGTGTGTCTGTGTGAGTGTATGTGTGTACTCACACAGAGAAATCAGAAGAGGACAGTGGATCCTTGAAGCACTCTTAACTGGTAAGCCAATTCTCTAGCTACTCAATTTCTCAAACTACATATGAAGAGACTTGAATCTCTTCATATGTAGGATATAGATAGATATACCTCTTCACAGTTTTAAGAATAAGGATTAATGAGGTACTATAGGTGGAGTACTCTGCATAAGTACCTGGTTTAGAGTAAGTACCCAGCCTGACCAAGCCATTTAGCAAAACTACTCCAGCTACAATCCTAAAATAAAACTCCATTGTAGCTGGAGTTATCTCCAGTCCTGCCTGGGCCCGCAGCCACTCAAACCCAAATAAACACACAGATGTTTATATTATTTAAACTGTTTGGCCTAATGGTTCAGGCTTCTTGCTACCCAGTTCTTATATCTTAAATTAATCCATTTCTATCAATCTATAAGTTGCCACATGGCTTGTGGCTTACCGGTACTTGATACTTTCACATCATGCTTCCTCTGTATCTGGCTGGCAACTCCTGACTCAGCCTTCCTGTTCCCAGAATTCTCTTCTCTGCTTATCCGGCCTATATTATACTTCCTGCCTGGCTACTGGCCAATCACTGCTTTATTTATCAATCAATCAGAGCAACACATTCACATCATCCCCAGCACTCCATACAGGCCCAGCATTCCATACAGGCGGGAGATCAATGTCCAGTGCCTTCTTTCTTTCTTTTTAAGATTTAATTATTATGTAATTATTATGTATACAGTGTTCTGTCTGCATGTATGTCCAAATGTCAGAAGAGGGCACCAGATCTCACTATAGATGGTTGTGAGCCACCATGTGGTTGCTGGGGATTGAACTCAGGACTTCTCGAAGAACAGCCAGTACTCTTAACCTCTGAGCCATCTCTCCAGCCCTGTCCAGTCCCTTTCTAAATGGCTTTCTATGCTAGGTTTTTGAGACAGGGTCTCTCCCTGAAGCTGGAGCTCATTGATTCAGCTAGAGTGATTGTCCAGCAAGTTCTAGGGAGCCTCCTGTTTCTGTCTCCCCACTGCTGGGGTTACAGCACACACCACTGTGCCTGCCTTTTTAAAATGGGTTGGGGAGGGGTCCAACCTCAGGTCCTCATAGTTATATAGTTATATAGCAAGTACTCTTACAGGTGACACTGTTTTTCCAGTCTCTGAATTCCATTCATTTATATCTTGGGTTTTATTTGATCCACCAGTTGGGGTGTGTCTTTTAATTTCCTTTTATAACTAAATTTCTGAACACTCAAGTTCCAGGCAAAGGTACAAGGTAAGCAATAAGGTTGGGACACATCTAGTCTCATTTGCTGAAGTATAGTTTTGATAAATTCTTAGGAGTGCTACCAGATGTATTTCTAGATATTGGCAGGTGGGGTGATACAGTTCAGTGAGGCACAGAGATATTAAATAGATGTTTCCTACCAATAAATGCAGAATTAAAAATGAATTCAAGCCCTCTGAAGCTAAGGGGCTCAGGTCTTTCAAGGTCTCACAAGGGACAAGGCTAACACTTGGGGTCAGAGCAAGCGTCCTTGAGGAAATGCTGCCATGGCTGAAGTCGAGAGGATGAGTTCAGGAGGATGAAGCTGGTCTCAGACGGTTCAGAGCCCTGTGGGACAGCCCCAAGTCAGGAGACAGCTGTTTCCTGGAAGTAAGAGAGAGCCACAAGGGCAGAGGACAGGACAGGCAGAGCGGTGGGAGTGGAGGTGGGCCAAGCCGCCATGGCTGTGTTTGCCAAGTCAACTGGGCCAAGCGGGGGCCACCATGCCCTCACCACTCAGGGGTGTGGCTAGGCGTGTCCTTCCTTTTCCCTTGCCTTTTCTCCTGTAACCTGCACAGGTTTGCCTCAGCTGTGCCACACCTCCATCTCCATCTCTGCTTAGAGAGAGTTAAACCTGTGATTGCTGCCTTGGCCTCAGCCCTCAGGGTGAAGCCAGCTTCTGGGTTCTCTCCCACTTCTTGCCTCCTTCCTGGGGAGCTGCTCCCCGGCCAGCCCAGCACAGCCTCTAAAGAGTTGGCTTTATTCTCTCCTGTTTCCTGTTTCTTTGCAGGGGGCAGCGTGCTCTAAGAGTATGGCATGCCATTGCAGAAATCAAACAGCCTCTGAACCATGTGCTTCTGTGTTTTGCCTGAGGAGGCCTTTTTAGCCTGGAGGCAGAATACACACACACACACACACACACACACACACACACACACACACACACACAGGAGACTTGGGTTTTTCCTCTTGGGAGGAATTTAGTAGAAGAACTTTTTTTAGTGTGATAAGCATATACAATATAAACTCACCATTTAAACCATTTTGAGTGTACATTTCCATGACATTACATAGGTTTACAATATTGTGCATCAACTTCTCTGTCCTACTGCAGATTTTTATTGCCCTGAATGGAAACTCTGCCCACTAGATCCTCACTCACCTCCACAGCTCTTGATTCCCTCTCTATGTGCATCAGTGAATACGGCCACTGCAGGTACCTCATCTAAGAAGACTCATATATTTCCCTTTTCTGTCTGTTGTTTCAAATAAGATCACACGTTCCAGTCCCATCTATGATGTCGCATATTCAAACCCTCTTTCCATTTTCTGCCTATATTTATTTTCTTTTGTGGGCACATGGCACATTTTCTTTATCCACATGCTTATCCGTGGATGTCTGGGTTGGGTGTGTCTATGGTAACACTTTCGTGGATACTGGTGGGCAAGTGTGTTTTGAGTCCCTGTAGTGGAATTGTCAGTCTGCCATGATGGGCTGCTGTGGAACACCAGGCACGTATTCTTTGAAATCATCCTTTCTGACATGCACTTCCGGCCCCTGGCCTCTCCTAGCCTCGTTCCTTGCTACAGTGTCAGTCTGAAGTGAACCCAAAGGTCCGTGCAGTAAAAGTGTATTCTCTAGAGTGTTGCTATTGGGAGGTGGTGGGAACGTGTGAGGGCGGAGCCTAGTGAGAGGTCTTCCATCTCTGGGGGTGTGGCCTGGAAGGGGAAGGGGACAGTAAGACCCTCTTTTCCCTATCCACAAGGGGGACGGTTTTGCTCTGCCCTGGGTTCCCGCCACAGTGTGCAGCCTCATCCCAGATGGGAAGTGATGATGCCAATTGATCCTGGGCTGGGACCCCTACAAGAACGAGCTAGAAGAACCTTTCTTTTTAGAGGTTAATTAGCCAGGTGTTTGTGATGGTGTTGGGACGTTGAAAGGTGTCATGTCCTCTCTGGGACAGTGGCTCTGTGTGCTGCTTCAGCGTACCTGCCAGCCTGAGACCACACAATCATGGCTTCTGTGCATCTCCAGGGAGTCCAGCAGCATGTGGCCTGTGTCTACACCTAGCACTGTGCACTCTTCACAGCAGAGTTTTGAGTGGCCTTCGAGGGGCCATTCTCCCCTAATCTAGGGTTGAACAACTTACAAATACAGGGAAGCTGTTAGGCCCACACCTTTTGGGTAAACATGCTCTGTTTTATTCTTGAACTTGTCAGGCTTGCTGGGGCCCTGCTGGTGGGAGAAAAAGTCCATCCATCAGGCTTCGGTCTCCAGAGGCCAGGCCTTTGTTTCAGGTCAGGAAGGTGAAGAGTAAAGCCAGAACTTTGCCACTTTTATTATCTACCTATGTCTCCTCTCCTTACCCCATCAGGATTCGAACACAGGGCCATCTCACTGGCCCAGGTTTAACCTTTCAGCGGCATTTGTACATTCACATGGACGTGCGGCTTCCTGTGGTTTGGGAAATACCTCCATTAATTGCCAAAACAGATTTTGTCTTTCTAAATACCAAATGATGTTTACCTTCAGGAGGCAGACTGCCCTGGAGCCTGTGCGTCCAGGAATCTGCAAACAGGAGGGAGACGGAGCCCGGGCCGGCGTGTTCTCTCCCTCCCTCCCACCTTCTCCTCCCTTTGCCTCCCCGGACCCGGAGCCCAGTCCTCAGAGGTTGTTCACCTCTTCTCTGAGGTGTCAGCGTGGCCTGGATGCCTGCAGAACCAATCACCCCGTGAACTGTTCTAATTAATTCTACCTTCTGTCCGATGGGGTAGGTGCAAAGCGACACCAAAGAGTTGGAGCTGGAAGCTTGTTTTGATTTTCTTTTCCCCCTCTAAGCATCATTGTTTTAAGCTCTGAACTTGTGAAGTTTTGTTTTATTGTCATTTCAGAGAGGGGAGATTTCAGAGTGCACCTCCACAGCTGGCACTTAACCCGGGGTCACGGTCAGCTTAGGCATCAGGGTGGCCATCAAGAAATGTAGTTTCTGCCCTCAGCTTTACTGTGAACCAGAGGCAATGGTGATTTCTAGAAATTCAGCCTCCTGCAGGACTTGGTGGCACAAGCCTTAAACCCCAGCACTCTAGAGGGTAAGGGTAGGAGGAGCCGGAGGGTGAGCCACTGTGCCCCCCCCCCCCCACAGACCCTGCCTCAAAATCGAAACCAGGGAAGAACAGAGAAGAAAAACAAAAGGAAGATTAGGAGGGGAGATGGGAGGAAAAGGGATGAGGAGGGGAAGAGGGACGTAGGGGAAAGGTGGGGAAGGGGGGCAAGGAGAGGGAGGGGGTGGGGGGACGGGTGGAAGAGGGGCGGGAGATAAGGGGGGGAGGGAGGCAGAGGAGGGGAAGGGAAGGAGGCCAGTTAAGCAAGACTATCTCTAGGCAGGGTCTTAGTGTGGGAGCAGAGACTTTCATAAGAAGAAGGATGGAAGGAGGCTTGCCCTGTGCCCCATTTTATAATGACCCCATCTCAGCTTCCAGCCAGGTGAATCCATCTGGCGCTGAGGAAACCACCCCGTTTCCCTCCCAGCGGCAGGGACAGTGTGGCTGGGGCTGCTACGCTCCTTGGAGACCCAAGAAGAAGCAGTGAGCCCAGGTAGGGTATCCCGGGGCTCTGGAGGGTACGGGGGTCGGATCCCTGGAGGTCCTGCCCCACACCCAACCCTCACAGGCTTGCGGGAGGTGCCATCTTCTGGACAGCCAGACCCCTTTTATCTGCTTTTCCTTTATCCAGGCCACGGTGTGTGGATCCACGGTTTGCAGGAGTCTTCCTGAAGAGGGTCTGTTGTTGATTTACAAGGCATGCCTCCTGTGCGCATAACTTAAGGGGATCTGTCACCTTCAATGGGCCCCCACACAGCTGCCGCGCTGTAGCAGCTGCCTGCCTGGCTTTGTTTGGTCTCAGCTTTCCTCTTATCCTGCAGCCGTGGGGCCCTGTCGACTCCCAGCACCTTGATTAGTGCTGACTGTCTCTCGCCCACCCACTGCTTCGGATGGCCCATGAATATACAGTGTCTTACACACAGTTTAGATTAGCCATAGAGGGCCAGGGCCGTCCATCAGCAGTGAGTTGCGGGTGGCAGCATTAGCTCTTAAAAATCACAATCAACTCTCCAGGTGGCCTTTTTAAGTTTGTGTGGGGCTTTCCTTCTCATCCACAAAGCAGGCCCCAGTGCTGGCAAGAGTGCAAGACGCATGTTTGGCCTTTAAGGATTCCAAATTAGAGCACAATTCTCTTCAGGCTGCTGGGAATCTGGCTCCACAAATGCATTCTCTCTCTCTCTCTCTCTCTCTCTCTCTCTCTCTCTCTCTCTCTCTCTCTCTCTCTCTCTCTCTCTCTCTTTCTCTCTCTCTCTCTCACACACACACACACATCCCCCCAAACGTGCAAATACATACACATTCTCTCTCTCACATACACACATACTCACACACACACCACAAACATCACACACACACACACACACACACACACACACACACCTCACACACCTCACACACCTCATACACCTCACACACTCCTACTCACCGACCCCTGCTTCCATTAGCCCTGGTCATTGCAGGCTGCCTGGGCTACCACACCAGCCTGCCTCCCACCCTGCCGATGTCAGGGTGGACCCCTGACTGGCACTTACAATTACCAGCAGGACCAAATCCAATAGCACTCCCCAGAAGACAGGACAAGGGATTTATTTCAATTCCAGCTTCCCCATTTCCTGGTCACAAGACCTTAGAAAATGACGCCCCCTTCTCTACTTATGTGCATGGGTGTTCTGCACATATAGTCACCACATGTAGCAGAAGAGGGAATTAGGTCCCTGGAACAAGATTTACAGGTGCTTGTGTATCAACATGTGGCTGCTTGGAACCAAACCCAGTGTAAGGATTCTGTCCTTATTCCATCATCAGCCTGTGACAGCATCCCAGCCTAAAAAATGGACGTGCCCTCCCACTCCGTATTCTCTCTGTCCTCCGTGCGGTCTCTCTCTTTCTGTCTCTCTGTCTCTGCCTCTGTCTGTCTGTCTCTCTCCTTCCTCCTAATAAAGCTCTAAAAAGGTAACAATGGCTTGCGATTCTTCTGCCACCTGCGGCCAGCCACAAGCGCCACATTAACCCCTTCACCCAGGACCTCCCCAAGAACAGCAAGTGTTCTTAACCGGGAGCTACTTCTCTTGTCCCTGAAAATAATTTCCTAACTCCTGAATGCAATTTCCTCATCTAGAAAACAGACGGAAGAGCTCGCCCTAGTGGGGATGTTTGTGGGACTGTGGGGGAAGAATGTGGGTGATGGTCTGATCCTGAAGTCCTTTTTCAGTCTCAACACCTGCGGCGAAAGTAAAAAAATATTATTTTATTACGTCTTTGGTTCAAAGCTTCAGTCTGGGAAGGAGAGGCTCTTGAGGCTCACACATGTTGAGAAAGCCTAGTGTTGGCCTCGGGGGCGGGACCACAGTCCCTCAGATTTCATTTGTAGGTCTTATGGGGAAGTTTTGTGTAGCAATTCCTCTGAGATAAAACATTCCATCTTGGAGGGAGGTGTGTTAAGACACATGATGTTCTAAAGGGAGATGGCACATTCCATCCTCCTGGAAACTCCTTAAACTCAGGAAGTAAACTTCTCAGAGGCTTCAGGAAGTCCCCGAAACTGAAGAGGTTCACTAGGTCTCTTCCTCCCTTAGTGTATATAAAAAGAAAGGCCTGTTGGGAGATGTTCTCAGATAGGTTGATCTGCCTCACAGAGGCTCACACCAGACTAGCCACTGAAAGAAACAGAGACCAGCCCAGTGGCCTGGAAGAAGAGATGTAGAGCTGCCTACACATTATGCGGTGGATTCCAGGGCTCCAGCTTTGGTGAACCTTTACCCATGCTGGCATGGACTTTGGTGATGCAGCTCTCTTTGAGTCATTTCTGCTCCTGTAAATATTCCCTCACTCAAACTCCTGTAAGTTGTGCCAATAAAACTCATTGGTTTGCCAAGTTGGACGTGAGTGGTATCTGGACTTTGGTCTGTTGTTGAGTCTCTGTCTGGAGTGTGTAGACCTTCGTTCCCATCTTCCCAGGAATAGTGTTCACAACAAGAGCAGTCTAGGCAGGCAATTTGGTGGGCTGCTCAAGGCTTCCCACTCACCCCAGGGTTCTTAGGCTTTCCCAGTATTTGCCTGGTACTGGAATGCCTTGGACATCTAACCCCCCTATGGTGACTACAGAGAAGGAGATGTGGGACTCTGTCTACCAAGGCTGATGGTCAAAGTCACCTCAGTGGTCTGCCCTGGGCTCCTATGAGTACTTAAAAAAAAACTGCTAAATGAGAGAGAGACCATGTCCTTGAAGAGCATTGTCAAGGTCAAAGAAAGCCTGTATTCAGAGGGAGATTGAGAACCAGGGGCTGGAGGGCTGAGAAACAACATGTCTGGGGTCCATAGCTGTGGCCCGCTGCTCAGAGTTTCCCAGGATCCAAATTATTTCACTCCAATTTACTGTGTGAAGAGCAACTTTCTCTTCCTGCCAGGAGGATCCAACCCTTGATGTCTGGCACAGGAGAACAGGGTTGGTGCCTATGAGCATCCCTTACAAGGACAATGTTATGATAACCCAAGTCTTCGCTGAAGTCCAGGCTAACAGTCTTTCCCAGTCCAGGAAGTTTGTCTTCTGGTTGTAGTGTGTGTATCTGGTCCCTATTTAGTTTACACACAGCCCCTGGCTCGTCTGAGGACGCTCAAGCTGAGTCCTGGCGCACCCCCCCCACACACACACACTGTGGATGGGCTGATGCTCAGGAACACAACACCATCTTTACCTTTTGGTGATCACATGTGTTAATTGCTTCTCTTGCTGCGATGAAATACTCAAGGAAATTAACTTCAAAGGAAGAAAGATTTGGGTTTACAATTGAACTATATGGGCTGAAGTCATAGTCACTTGGCTCCACCCCTTTGGGACTGCACAGCCCAGGGCATTATGATGGAGACTGGGCTAAGAGGAAGCTGCTCACGTCAAGGTAACCAGGGAAACCAAGAGACCAACCAGGAAACCAAGAGACCAACCGGGGAAACCAAGAGACCAATCGGGAAACCAAGAGACCAACCAGGAAACCAAGAGACCAACCGGGGAAACAGAGACCATGTTCTGGTCTCAAGGTCTCCTACAGGTTCATGTTTTGAAAGCTTGTCTCCAGCTAGGGGCGCTAAGCTGCTGCTCAGCTCACAGGGAAGGGTGAACCAGCGAGACCTCCTTAGCTTAAACTTCTTCCCTTGAAAACTGTGAGCTATAGAAGCTTATTTTCATTATAAGGTATTTATCCTCAAGTATTTTGCTATAAGAGAAAATGGACTAATGCAGGTTGGCACAAGGAATAGCAGGAATGAATTATTCTTAGAGAAACATTTTTTTTTTCTTCTTGAAACACTCTGTATAGCTCTGGCTGTCCTGGAACTCACTCTGTAGACCAGACTGGCCCCAAACTCAGAGATCCCCCTGCCTCTGCTTCCCAAGTGCTGGGATTAAAGGTGTGTGCCAACACACCCAGCCCTAGGTAAACATTTTTATTTGCCTCCTTCCATTTATGAGTTTGAACTATTGTGCCATTTTGTGAGGGTTACTAGTTTGGATAATATAATCTTTTTTATTCAAACTCTCAGATCCCTGGATCACGTGGAAAAATATGGGAAGAAATTGAATATAGTTTTTTGTAAGAAAATATTGTGATGGTTATTCTTGGTTGTAAACTTGACTACATCTGGAATTAACTAAAACCCCAAAATCCCAGGTGCATACCTGGGAGGGATTTTTGCTTAATTTGAAATGGGAAGATCCACTTCTAATCTGGATCTTTGAGGTGGGAAGACCCACCTCTAATCTGGACCACACCTTCTGTTGGAAGCCTATAGAAGGACAGGGAAGAAGGACACTTCACTCTTTGCCTGCTGCCTCTCACCATTGGAGCAAGTCATCTATTGGATTCTCAGAACTTCCACTTCATTAGTCATTGTTGGATTAGCTAGACCACAATCTGTAAGTCATCCTAATAAATCCTGTGTGTGTGTGTGTGTGTGTGTGTGTGTGTGTGTGTGTGTGTGTGCAGATACAGATGGTGATATTCATTCTATAAGTTCTGTTATTCTAGAAAACCCTTGGAGTTGGGGATTTAGCTCAGTGGTAGAGTGCTTGCCTAGCAAGCACAAGGCCCTGGGTTTGATCCTCAGCTCTCCCCCACCCTCCACCCCCCGCCAAAAAAAAAAAATCACCTGTCTCTAGAAAACCCTGACTAATACATTAATGATATGCATAGAAAGAAGTTGTTGAATATCTGAAGAAACAAATATTAGAAACCATAGGGTGAAGTGGGAGATCTTCACATAGCGGGATGAAAGTACATATTTCCAATGTGATTCAGTTATGACACCTGATATATTTTATTAAAAAAAATGAAATATTCTCTTTTTTTAAAGATCAACCCATTTTTTTTGTTTGTTTGTTTTTTTGAGACAGGGTTTCTTTGTGTAGTTTTGGTTCCTGTCCTGGATCTCGCTCTGTAGAACAGGCTGGCCTCAATCTCATAGAGACCTGCCTGGCTCTGCCTCCTGAGTGCTGGAATTAAAGGGGTGTGCCACCGCCACCCGGCCCATTTTTTAATTTTTTATGCATGGTTGTTTTGTGTGCCTGTATGTCTGTATACCACGTGTGTGCCTGGTGCCCAGGGAGGCTCAGAAGAGGCCATTGGACCCTCTGGAATTGGAGTTACAGATAGTCGTGAACTACCATATGGGTGCTAGGAATTGAACCCAGGTCCTCCAGAAGAGCAACCAGTGCTCTTACCCACTGAGCCCTCTCCCTAGCCTCAAGGTATGTGCTTATAGGCCATTTTTAAGAAAGATAGCTGAAGGACATATATTTTCCACAATGACAAGTTCATTAATGCAGAGTCTGTCTGTTTCTGTTACTATAAGAAATGCCTGAGAGAATTAACTTATAACCAGGAGGTTTGTTTGGGTTCACAGTGCTTTGAGCCTGTGGATGGAGCTTGAGGTGGATCAGATCTGCTTAACTCACAGACAGGAAGAGGATGATGAGGCCAGGATCCACCCTCTGCTCTAAGGGCGCATTTACGAATGACTCAGAGACCTCTTACTAGGCCCTACTTTCTAAAGGTTCCACCGTTACAAATAGATTCCAGGAATCAAACTTTTAACAAGTTGGCCCTTGAGGGACACTTAGGATTCAGTTTAAGGAGGAAACACATTCCCGATACTGTAAGCCTGCCCCTAAGCCCATAGCTAGGGAGCTCACAGGTTCCAGGGGTGAATCTACTACTGTTATTATAAGTGGATGCAGAATTGAACTGTCCTCTAAACTCCTGTTTCTCTACTCATAGATTACTGGATGTCTCTGACCTCATCAGAGAAGTTTCTTTGTTCAGCGGACAGTGAATTTTAACTCATAAATAGTCAAAGTGCGGAGAATGAGCACTTGTGAAGTGCTCAGCCACAAGGAGACAGGCATCTATACCATTCCCCTCCCCACAAAGCTAGGGACCATCATGGAAGCTGAGGTGAAAAGATTGTGCGAGCCAGAGGTCAGGGAGGACCAGTGTGAAACATCGTCTTCAGGAGATTACAGGATCACTGTGCTCATGAACTCTGACCGCTATGGCTGTCTGCAGAAGACCTGCACAAAATCAAACCAGACAACATTCCAGCATGTGTGTGTGTGTGGGGGGGCACAAGTCCCTCCCTTAGCCAGGGAGCTATGGCTAGTTGATGGTTTCTAGGGGAGGAAGAGTCAGTTTGCTTTAAAGGTGTGGCCTGTGGCAATCACCTGTACTTCGATGGATAGTCTCAAACCCATGAATATATGGGAAGCATGAACTAGACTTGGTAATGTTTTTAAAAAGGGGCTTGGAGCAATGTCTCAGAGGTTAAGAGCACTTACTGCTCTTACTGAGGACTCAGGTTTGGTTCCCACACCCGCATAACTGCTCACAGCTGTTCACAGCTCTAGTTCCAGGGGATCTGATGCCCTCTTCTGACCTTTGGGGAACAGGCACACACACGGAGCACTTACATACATACATTTATACATACATACATGCAGGCAAAATAGTCACAAAATAAGATAAATAAATCTTAAAAAAAAAGGATATGAAGTTGGGAGTGGGTGGGGAGGTAGTCGGGGAGACCTTGGAGAGTTGGGGGGGTGAATATAATGTACTTTACAATGTATGAAATTCTCAGAGAATTAACACAAATATTTAAATAATAATAATAGTAAAGTTATATATTTTACTATAGACATAAATTCAGCCGAAGCGCTGGTGTCAGCTGCAGTATCTAGATTCTTGACCATCATTCTCTCACTTAATGAGACTGTTATAGTATTTTAAGGACATAGATTATGAACAAAATATCCTTTATGCACACAAAAGTTGTGTGAGTATTTTGCATGAAATTATGAACAATAAGCATAAAGATGAGTTAGTGACATGGGGAAGTGCCAGGGTCTTGTCCTTATGTAGCTGAGGCTGGCTTCGAACCTCTGATCCTTAGCCCCAGCTACCTGAGTGCTAGGTGACAGTCACAAGCCACATTCTTGGAAAGTTAGGGATTTTGTGAGTTTCCATTTTCTGTTGCTTAACTTTAAAATTGTAAGAAAAATGTCTGTCATCTGTCCCTTCCTGTCATAGTGATGCTTAACAGTGAGAGAGGGCATGACATCATTGGCAGTGCTCTGGTTTCCGGTGTGACGTGGTTTGTATTGCTAGGAGAAGGACACTCACGTGTTAAAAACTCCTATATTTTACACTTTAAAATGTAGAGACAGAATTTTCTTGTTTAAAGGTCTGCCAGTGAAAATGTTAGTGTTTTGAAATGTGAATGTTTAAAATACAAGAAATTTAAAAGCTATGATTGGGATCATAGAGGTAGGAATTCACTTAGTGTTAGGGTCCTGGAGAAGGCCCACAAAAGACCACCATCCATGTATGCAATCAACCAGAGCATTTATTATCCCCAGAGTAAAGGTACCAGCATGCTGGGGCCGCACATCTGACACAAAGGCAAATGGTGACCCTGAGAGAAGTTCAAAGGGTTAGGGGAATCCCAGGGAGGGGAGGTTAGTCTGGGGGCTGATCGTTAGGTTTGAGCAAGAAGTTTATGAGTTGTTATAGGATTGGTAAGTGGCTCTAGTAGTCAGGGACTTTCCAGTGGCAGGGTGGGGAAAGCTATTTTTAGCTAGCAGAAGGCTGCGGGGCGCCTGCTGATTGGCTGTCCCTGAGTTGTGGTCTTTCCAAGTGCTGCTTGCTCAGCTTCAGTCAGCTCTAGTAAACCCGAAACTAAGGCCTGGTGTAGCTAGAGTTTTCCTGCCTTGCCCACAGTCAGGACAAATCTCTGTCATCCACCAGTCCCATAGCCGCTCAGACCCAACCAAGTAAACACAGAGACTTCTGTTGCTTACAAACTGTATGGCCGTGGCAGGCTTCTTGCTAACTGTTCTTATAGCGTAAATTAACCCATTTCCATAAATCTATACCTTGCCACATGGCTTGTGGCTTACCAGTGTCTTCACATGGTGCTTGTCATGGTGACGGCTGGCAGTGACTCTCTGACTAAGCCTTCCACTTCCCAGAATTCTTCTCCTCTTTGTCCCGCCTATACTTCCTCCTGCCTGGCCACTGGCCAATCAGTGTTTTATTTATTGACCAATCAGAGCAACAGATTTGACATACAGACCATCCCACAGCAACCTGGTCTCTGGCAGGAATACTAGAAACCTTTCATGACCCTGATCTGGCTTTCTGGCCCCCTCCTTTAGTCCAATTTCAGTAAAAAGTATGCTTGAGACAGTAAATGTGCCCAATGATGCGCTGGTGCTGTTTTTTTTTTTCAGTTACAACAACTATTGTAATGAAGTATTTGGACCACTGAGTGTTGAATGACAACTTTAAGAAGTAATTGAAGCTGGGTGTGGTTTCCTGGCTGTCATCTCTACACTGAGGAGTCTGAGGCAGGAGGATTAAGAGTTTAGAGCTTGTCTTAAAAAGAAAAACATAATTATGCATATACAAAGTCAAATTGTACTCTGTGGACCTAATTATTTTGTAGTATTAATGAATAAAATAAATTTAAAGCATTGCTTAAAATGTCCATATTTATGCATTTGTGTGCAATATTTGTAATTGAATAGTACTCATATAGTTTATGAAAAACATATATCTTTATTAGCTCAAATACCAATTTTCATAAGGTTATGTTATAGTTGACTCAAAATACAGGAAAGGTCTGAACTCCCTATTATTGTGTAAATTAGTTCCAGTACTGTTACTTTTTAAATGATATAGTGAGCATCACGTAGGGCGATTGCCACAGTCCTGTTTCTTTCCTAGGGACCGGCTCCAGGAATCAGAGTATGTTGGTTCCAGGGCATTAGTTAGGTTTGCCACTATAGCTTGAAGTTTCCCTACAGTGATGCCAATAATTGACGTTACTGTGATAAGATACCCGACAGACAACTTAAGGAATGAAGGAAAGGGTTTGTTTTACCTCACTGTTTCAGAGCGATTTCAGACTATCATGGTGAGGAAGGCAGCTGTTCACTTGGCTGTAAGAGCGCATGGCAGAGGCTTCTCACATCTCGGCAGAGCAGGAAGCCAAGCCAGTGGGACAGAACTGGGCTGGTGCAGGACTCTTACTCCTAAAGGTTGCACAGCCTTTCCAAACCACCAGCTGAGGACCGAGGGGACTCAAGCCACAAGCTTCTAGGGGCCATTCTAGATTTCAAACCATAGCACATGTCCACCAGCAACAGAGACAGAATGTCCCTCAGCCCTTGGTTTTGTTTTAAACTGACTTTCCCCACTGGTTTGTCTAACTGGGAGCAGTGGTCCCTCAGGGGCTTTGAAGAATAGGGTTTTAAGCAGCATGACCACAGGTGACGGCCCCAGGGGCAGCCTCTGGCCCTTCCTCTGTGAGACTCAGCTCCCGGGAGACTCAGGTGGTGGGCTCTCTGGTTGTGTGATGGTGGGCATGCAGGGTGGGGTGGGGAAGTGACCATCTGTTTAGAGGTGGGGTGGGAAGGCTGCGAGCAGACTCTGGCTGTCTGTGGGCGGGTGGTTGTCCATGAACTGCTGTCTGAGAATCAAAGGAAAAGTGGAAAGATCCTCCTCCTCCTCTGCCATGTGGGAAGCATTTGTCTCCACTGGAAACCCCAGGGAAGAAGGAAAACACATCCTTGTGGAAGGCCTTCAGGTCCTGAACAAGTTCTGTGACTGCTTCTATCAGCATTTGCTGGGAGAAGAAAGAGGCTTCCTCCATCCAGGAAGCCAGACTTCATCAACAGTAGAGGTTCCCAGCCCCTACCCTGGTCTCAGTTGTTTTGCTCCATTCAAGAAAGCACATTGCTACTATTTATCCATTTAGCATGTTTTTCTGTGTGTTGTTGACCCTTTAAATGACTATTAGCATTCTCTCAATGTTATTTTTTGTTTCCATAAAGACCTCCAGAGAAACTCACAGGAACCAGCCCAAATCACCCACCCCCCAACACAGTCTCATTATACAGCCTTGGCTAGCCTTGATCCACTTTCCTCCGCCTCCTGAGTGTTAGGATTAAAAGCATATGCTACCACATCTGGTTCAAAATCTAGTCTTAGTCTAGGTAGCAATTCTCCATACAGGAGTTGCTCCTTTCTACCATTTTGTTGTTGTTGTTGAACTTGTGATGCTCTTAGGGTCCTAGGGTCATCCCACAAAAGACCACCATCCACGTATGCAATCAGCAAGAGAGTTTATTATCTCGAGAGTAAGAATTCCAGCATGCTGGGGACACATCTGGTACAAAGGCAAAATGGTGACCCTTTCTGTATGTCTCTCTATCCGCCCTACTGACTCCCTTACTCTCTATGGTTTTTTTCTTAATAATCTATGTTCACTTCCTGTCAACTGGTATCTTGCTCCACCTCTTGACCTTTGGTTGACTTTATTTAATCCTGTTTACAATAGTCAAGTAGAAAACTCTTGGATTACAGGTGTGTGCTAGGGCTGAGCCACACCACAACTAGAAACAGTTTTTCCAATAAATAACACAGTCTTGGGGTTCACAGTGTGATCAAACATCCTGCAACAGGTCCTGTGTCTTTTTTTCCTTCGCCCATCAGGAGTGACATAAAGTTCAGATGACCGAGGGGAATAGAGAGGACAGCTGCTCTCCCCTAGGGAATGGAACTCAGTCTGGCTCTTGACTGCAGGATTCCCAGCAGTATGTACAAGACCCATTGTTGTCTCCGCTGAAGGCACTTAGGAACGCGTGGACTCTTAGAAGTTACTGTACCAAGTCCAGAAACCTTCCCCAGATAATGGCTGGGTCTTAAGTGGGGTAAGGGTGTGGAAGCCATCACTGGCAATGGGGACGTTACATCTTTCAAAGGTATTTCAGGCCCCTGGATCACAGGTAGCTACACAAATAGGCATTGCCAAAGACCGCAGATGAGAGAGACTCTGAGCCACCCCGACCCCAAGGATGAGAGAGCTAGTCAAAGGCCCTGCTTGTTGGTGGGCTTTCAAGTCATTAATACTTAAGCACTAATATTGAGAGATCTCATGTGCACCCTCAGACCATGTGTGTGAACCATCCAGGGAGGTTCAACCCGGTTGTTCTTAAATGCTGATGCTCTGTCTCACTAAGCCAACAGAGCCCTGAGGGCAGTACTTCTTGTGAAAGTGGCAAATGTGTATCTTTTGAGGGGGGCATGGAAGTTCCATAAACACTTAGCGCTAGGCTGAAGGAGGTAGCCCAAGAAGCAGGAACTGGGTTTGGTGAAATGCAAAACATTTGTTCCTGGATGGTGGCCAAGTTTAACAGACATCAAACCTGGCAGGTTCGGTGTCATTTGGGAAATAAGAGAATCTGGCCATCAATCACGAAGCTGCCAACCTAAAGCTTTACAGCCCTGCTACTAGTCACTTTGGAACTTGAAACCTGCGGGAAGTCCTGCAGAGTCAAAGCCTGCCTCTTGCAAAGCCACCATAGCAGAAAAGGTACTGATTTCTATCTGGGCTCTTAAAATGTTTTTTTTTTTTTTTTTTTTTTTTTTTTTTTAAGTTACATTTTAATTTATTTTTCGGGAGACACACACATGCATGTCCTCAGAGAACAACAGCTTGCAGGAGTCTGTTCTCTCCTTCCACCATGCCGGATCCAGGAACCAAACTCAAACTGGCAAGCTAAGCAGCCAGTGCCTTCCTGGCTGAGCTATCTCACAGGCCCGCTATGTGGGCTCTCGACAGCTGGGTGGCCTTGCACAAGTCTTCTCACGTTTCTGGGCCTCCTACTCATCTGTAAAGTCTAGGGGTTGGGCTGGATTACTTATGGCCCTGCTGGCTGACATCTGACAGTCCCATCAATCCTCAGCCCAGAGCTGTTCCACATCTCCTTGGCTTGAATGGAAAATTCATCTCCTTTGCAGATTAAAAACCTATTGATTTTCCCCTCTTTGGAAAGCGGGAATGAGACAGCAATTTCTCTGCCTGCAGAGACAGAAAAATAAATAATAAATAAATAGTCAATTCAGCTCCCATCAGGTGCTTTATGGTTCAGGTTTGAATGCTAAACAGTCCTGTTTTAGAGGTCTGGAGTTAGTATACACACACACACACACACACACACACACACACACACACGTATATATCTATGGTTTTTCGAGACAGGTTTCTCTGTGTAAACCACTCTGGCTGTCCTGGAACACGCTTTGTAGACCAGGTTGGCCTCAAACTCAGATCAGCCTACCTCTGCCTCCCAAGAGTTGGTGTTAAAGGCTTGAATCACCATGCCTGGGCTTGGGTCTTCTAATCAGAGGCCAGACCTTGGGATTGGGAATGAGCTAGTGCTTAGAAACTCCGTTTGAGGGCTCTTTGGCCACTGGCACCGGCCAGGGATGGTTATTGAGGCTCGGGCACTCACAGTGCTCTCTGGACCTACATGGCTGTAGGTAATGCTGTCGCCTTTGGCCTTTCTGGCTAGGGCTTGCATTAATCTCAATTAAGGAGGAAGGCTGGTTTCTCCAGCAGGGAACGACTTCGGCCACGAGGAGTCTCTCCACCCTTTGTAAGTCGATGCAAAAGACCATTGATGGCTTCGTGGAGCGCCGGGGCCGGCGGCCAATGGGGACCGCGGGGAGGCGGGGCTGGTTGGTGGGCGGAGCCAGAACTCGCGAATCAGTGAGCTGCCGGATGGCCCGCCCTGGCTGCGAGCCGCGGCTGGGCTGGTGGGTAGTGTGGGTTACCGCTAGACCCTAACCGCGGGCTACCCGGGAAGAGGCCCGGGAGGGAAGAACCCTGCATCCTGTCGGCCTGGCTGCCGCGCACTCGGACCTGTCCTGGCAGAGACGCGCTATCCTGAACGAGGACCAGTCACCGCCCACCTGGACGGCCACGCAGGCGCACCTGCTTCGTCAGGATGCAGCGCTCAGCCTGGCAGCCGCGGGGCGGTCCTTCCGCAGCCGTGCGTGGGGTCCCGCCCACCACGCACTGCCCCACCCTGTCCTGTCTTAAGAAATCACCCTCTGACGACACTCCCTCACCCTCTAACGACACCTGCTCCTGCATCATCGTCATCCAGCGGGGGACCAGGGCCTCGAAGCAAACGACAAATGCTACCCTTTCCTTTTGCTTTCTTCTGATATTTATGACCCTCCTGACCCTGACCCCCAGGACCATTCCCAGACTTCACGACCCCGCTGATGCCTGTCCTGACCCAGCCCACCAACAGCATCTACCTTCTGGTACCTGTAGACTTCACACTGTAGAGAATGAAGCCGACAGTACAAATTTACCCCTTATTGATGTGAAGAGCTTAAAGTCCCCTTTCTCCTAAAGTGAATACAATAGTATTCCCACCTAGGACCTACCTCTAGAGGAGCTACCATCAAAGGAAGTGGTCTGGGACCTTTGGATTGCACAATCGCCGCCCCCCCCCCCATATCCTTGTCCTTCTTTAGTGGCCATGCAGGCCAACTACAAATTTCATCAAGCAGGCAGTGGACCTATCTGAACCTCTATTTTGCAGCCTTGAGGGGGTGAGGAGCATGAAGGGACAGGCTGCCACCAAAGGCGTCTCTCTCAGGTTAGGCTTGTGAACCTTTCAGCAAATAGAACCTCCTCTATTTCCATCCTTGAAAAACAGTCTTTTCTCATAAACATTTGTGTTCCCAAAATTTATAGTTCCGGCTTTCACCTTGGAGTTCTAGTCACAAGGTCCCTGACTGTACAGTCTGAAGTGTGGAGTGGGCTCTGATGGGCCCGATCTGTCTCACACACACAGTGTGGCTCCTGCGTTTCTTGAGTCCTGTCCCACAGACATACCTTCTACCCCTTGAAGGCCCTCCCCACCTGCAA
This sequence comes from Peromyscus maniculatus bairdii, assembly GCF_049852395.1. Lineage (NCBI taxonomy): Eukaryota > Metazoa > Chordata > Mammalia > Rodentia > Cricetidae > Peromyscus > Peromyscus maniculatus. The sequence goes on from NC_134856.1 coordinate 66,712,837, forward strand.
ACACCCTTTCTCCACTCACATGTGGTCTATCCTGAAGTCCATTCCTTGAGAGCTTTGACCTAAGAAAACTCAAGAATGAAGAAAGCCTTTCAGATGGGAGAGTTAGTCTAGTTCTGGGAGAGAGGTCTCCATGTCTCTCAATATCTGCCTGCTCAGAAGATCCAGCCTGGCTCTGGTCTTCACATGACCCTTGCCTGGAACATCCTGGAAAATCTGAGGAAAATGGGGTTCATTTGTAGCGTGTGTGTGTGTGTGTGTGTGTGTGTGTGTGCGCGCGCGCTTCTGCCGCTCTGACAAAATACCCAAGAAAATGAAGCTTACAAGACTTATTTGGGGTCACTGTTCCCGGCCACGGTACATTGGCTCTGTTGCTTTGAGCCTGTGGTGAGGCAGAGCATTACGGCTGGGATCATAGAGAGGATGAAAGCTGCTCCTGGCTTCTGGGGAGTGGTGAGAAGGAGGGGGAGGACGCTAGGATTCCAACACCCCTTTTAAAGGCATCTCCAGTGACTTAAATTCCTTTCAGTGAGCACATATTAGTTACTTTATCACCATTTTAACCAAATACCAACAGAACAACTTACGGTAGGGAATGTTTCCTTTAGCCCACAGTTTCAGAGGGCTCAGTCCAGCAGAACAGAGCAGTTTAGTCAAGGGAAGCAAGAGAAGGGCAGATGGAAGAGCCTGGCAGGGTGGGTCTTCCCCCGTCAGCTGTCTCTGGAAAGACACACATCTCAAGATGTACCTCACCAATCTCCTAGGTAATTTATAACCCGGTCACACTAACAATGATTATAAACTATCCCAAGGCCCCACTCCCTAAAGGTTCCAGCATCCCCCAGTGGTGCCATCAACCGCCTTCATCACGGAAGTGTTTGACCTCCAAACCACAGCAGCCGCCAGGGACGCAGGCGAAGTGGAAAGAGGTGTTAGTTCAGGTCAGCACCTGCAGCCGCTGAATGCTGTTTGGGATTTGTCCCAGATGCCATAATAACCTAACCTAAGGCACCAACACAATTTGGAGAGCTGTATTTTCCCCTGTTAAATTAGTACTGGCCACGTCCGGCCGAGCAAAAGGTGGAGGAAAACAGGCCAGGAGCAACCTGCCAGGAGACTCGGCAGATACGGCTGCGTCTGAAACAGGCAGATCTGAAATTGCAATTAGCGTGGAAATGAAGATCTTTTCAGAAAGGAAAATGGCCCCAGAGCATGCCCCCATTGTCTGCCCTATCTCCTGGCTCCCACCCAGACGTCCCTGAGACAGACCCTTGGCTCAGAGGCCTGTGAATTCCCAGCCAGCACGAAGGAGAACAGTCACCATCTTCACCTGCTGGCAGGGCACACTGCCTGCAGGAAGAGAAACCCAGGCCTTTGCAGGCTGGAGGAGATTCAGCAGGCAGGCGGGAGGCTGGGCAGCCTGCGTATCTACAAACACTTGGGCAGAGTTCGCTGCGGACTCTTCCTTACATCACTGTTGACTGCACTTCCTAATGGAAACCGCTTAAGGGAGGAGAGACGTATTTGGGCTTGGGATTCAGACAGTTTCAGTGCTTTAGAGTGGAGAAGGCCTGGCTGGGTCACTCCCTCCGTAGTGTTGGGAACAGAGGCAGAGGCTGTTAGTGTGCCAGCCAACCACCAAGTAGACTTTGGCTGCAGGGGTATAATCTGAAAGGCCTGCCCCCATGCCTTCCCTCCTAAAAGTTTTAATACCTGAACAGCTGCGACCCAAGTGTTCAAAATGAGAGCCTATGGGGGGACATTTCAGATTCAAACCACGACACAGACGCCCAAAGGCATGATCTTTAGCTAAATGCATGGTGTTCCTGAGAGCTGCCCCCTCACATTTCCTGTGGGAAGGCATTGACTACCCCCGAAGTAGGTGTGTTCTGTAATGCCTAGAATCTTGAAAAAAGAGAGGACTCAGGCTTATTTACCATTTTTGGTCATAAAGAAGACAGGATGCCTTTTCTTTCTCATCTTACTAGGAGAGTCGGAGTAGAGGCTTACAGGGTTTGGTGATCCCTCAAGTCTGAGCACTTACCAGGAGGCTGACCCGGGGAGGCGCTTCCAGTTGGCGGTTTCATTTCATTCCACAGCTGCTGCCTCTAGCGAGTCCGGGTATCACACCAGTTCATGGAAGAAGAGCTGGAGGTGCAGCGAGGTTAAGTAACTTGCCAAAGGCCACGTGGCTCGCGAGTGATTGAAACTGAAGGGGTCTGACCCCAGAGTGCACAGGCACACAGGTAGCAGGAGACCTAGCTTCCCGGGAAGGATCTTTGTAGGCAGAGGTGAGAAAGGACAGAGTCTGAGGACTGTATGGCCTAGGACAAAAATAGTGTGGAGAACAGCCAGGCATGGGAAACCATGGGCGGTGAAGACCTGCTGATGGGCGCTGCTCTGTGGTGTCGGCTCTGGAAGGCTCCAGAAGACCTCTGGCCAGGGCATTTTTCTGCTTCCCTGCTGCTGCTGTGCCATAGAGTCTGGCTGCTGTTGTCCATTCTCTTCTCTGCAGCCAGATCTCGGCTACCTCTGGGTCCCTGCACCAAAGCCCCAGGAAGGCCGCAGAGCTGACCTTTCTCTTGGCCTATGCATGTGCCCCCTGGATCCTATGGCAGCCTAGCACCTAGCTCTCAGGTGCTGACCAGCCTGTGCCAGGGTGGCCTGGGTGACTTGCGCCTACGTCACAGGGGTGCAGATGTGGGTAAGAGCAGGTCTGATCAGTGGTCACCAATGATGGAATGTCCCTGGTGCGTGGTCTGCGAGGTTCACGTTCATAACCCTTGAGGGTAAATGTCATCTCCTATTTTACAGTTAAATAGAGCATCAAATGGGATAAAATAACTTGCCCAAGGTCATCTCAAGGTCACCACGTTGGAAAGCATCAGAGTGGACCTGATTTCCTGGACAGGGAAGGAGACTGTGGGAAGGAGAAAGTGAAAGTCTGAGGGACGGTGGGGAGTGTGGGAATATGGGAGTGTGGGAATGTGGCGACCTGTGTTTGGACATGCGTGTAAGAGGAAAGGAGTGGAGTAGACAGCGCCACCTCCAGGTCAACAGTGGATATTACCACCACTCTTAAAATACGTTTTCAGTCACATGTTATCACCTATTTTGCTGTGGCCAGCCACCACCCGACCTTCCCGGGACTCCCCAGCCTCCCAACAGGTCCCCAACTCTTCCTCTGCCTGCTTCAGTCTGACCCGTGGGAAGGCTGACTTTGGCGTGCCTCTAGCAGCCCCTCTAGGAGGCCTGCCTGCATTGACCCACTCCACACGGGACCCACATCCACTGCCATCTTCATCCTCCAGTCTGCGTTAGTGGAGGGCTGTTGCCCTTCCAATTCTCTCTGCCGACAGTGCCAGCCCTTCTCCAGATAGCCAACTGTGCTTGCTCTGCCATGTTTTTACTCAAAAGCAGCTTCCAGAAAGTGTCTCCCTGGCCCTTTATTTGGGACTTACACCATCCTGTCCCTTCGGACTTCCTGCTCTGCTTTTTTTTTCTGACACTCTCAGTAACTTACTTTATACTCTAATATTTATTCTGTCTCCTCAGCTAGAACAAAACTCCACACAGGCAGAGATTTTTGTCTGTGTTCTTTATTGGTGGCCCCGTCTACCATGCCTGGCATATATCACCTACTTAAAAAAAATAATTGTTGTGTAAATGAACATATGGATGAAACCCCACAGTATACCTCATGTTGCAGAAAGATTCCAGAATGTTCTCACAGGGCAGGAGAGGTGGGAGTAGGAGGTTTGTAGAAAGAGAAGTTAAGGAGGCCACGCGCAGGGGTGAGAGGACTCCTATCCAGGGAGGCAGTGGGTGTAGGGAGCCTTACTCTGTCTTCTGCTGATACCTCTGTGCTGCCCTCTGGGGACTCCTAAGGGTAGCTGGGTTCAGGGACAGTAGCAAGGACAGATAGGCAAGGACCTCAGGATGTATAACAGAATGCCCAGCACCGTGACTGGTGGGAAATGGCTTGTCTCAAGTGACCAGAGGCAAAGAGGAAGCAGAGGTGCTAGGTCAGAGGCATACCTTCCTCTGTCAGGGCTGTTCTGACCCTGGACACCCCAGATGGCGTCATCTCAGAGTGTCTCATGAGAGACCCAAGGGATCGTTGGCAACACTAGTCCCACTCAGAGGGTGTGCAAAGCCAGGCAGCCGTGGAATGCAGTGGAAAGTCTCCTCACTAGACCGACCAGCTGTGGCCACATAGAGGATGGGGCAGAGCTAACTCCAGTCTCACACAGGTCTCCCAGCCCTTCCAACAACACAGGCTTCTCATGCCCAGATGATGGGCTTGAAGTGGGACAGACCCGGGTTGAGTTCTGCCTCCACCTTCCTTGTGTGTGCGAAGGGAAGAGGAATGTATCAGGGTGGCTGTCAGGACTAAATGGGATGTTTACAAAGGGCTTGGCATGCAGTTGCTTAGTAAGCAGAGGCCTATCAGGTCCTGTTTTCTTTTCTGTCAATCATATGCCGAAACTGGATGTAAGAGATAGATGCAGAAATCGAGAATGGAACACGGAGTGAGGAAGCCTGGGCCAGGACCAGCTCCAGCCGGTTCTGTAGGCAAGACAGGGTGTGCTGGTTAGTTTTCCCCAACTTGACACAAGCTAGAGCCACCTGGGAAGAGGAACCCCAACTGAGGAACTTAGCTTGTTCTGTGGTCATGTCTGCGGGGCATTTTCTTGATTGATGATTACACGGACAGGTCCGGACTGCTGTGGGCAGTGCCAGTTTTAGGTCTGTGGCCCTGGGTTCTATAAGAGAGCAAGATGAGCAAGCCATGGAACGCAAACCAGTAAGCGATCTTCCTCGATGGTCTCTGCTTCCGTTCCTGCCTGCAGGTTCCTGCTTGAATTCCTGCCCTGGCTTTTCTCAATAATGACTGTCACCTGTATGCCAGAGGAGCTCCCTAGCCTCCCCAAGTGGCTTTCGGTTGTGATGTTTATCTTAGCAACTGGGAAACAAACTGAGGCACAGGGTTATACCACCTCTTCCCACTGCTCTCTCTTACAGACAAATACAGGCTTTAACTGCTGGACCCCGCGATGCCTCGGGGCCTTATTATCCTGTGATTTGTGTGCTACTCAGGCTGAGTCATTTTTCACTGAGCTCTTTCAAGCAGAGGGAATCTGAGGCAAGGGCTCATCGCACCTCATGAGGCAGTTCTCAGGACATGCTGGGTATTGGTGTTTTAACAGTGTCCTCGGAGCAGCTGCACTGGTAAGTTGTTATCCTAACCGACAGCTGATTGAAGTGCCGCTCATCCGTCCCGAATGGGGCCGTGCTCTGGTCCCCAAGGTGCTGAAAGCAGAGGTTCCCAGGGTCTGCTTTAGCATCTCTGACGGACCTCAGGAGTATTCAGTCAGTCAGCTCACAGCGGTGATACTAAATGACACATGGCTTGGGATACGTTGGAGCAGGGACTTCATCACTGCTAGGAAGGTTCATGGTGGATAGGAAGTACACTCTCCCAAATGTCTTAACACTGGTGGAAGCTGCCCCTTTGGAGGGAGCCTCCCATGGGCATGCCTGGCCCAGTCTGGTGGGAAGAATGAGCTTAGCTTTGAGAACTTGCTTCTCGGGTGGTTTCTGAGAGCTTCTAGGACTAGTCGCTAGCTGAGCCCTGGCTACGGCAAAGGAGGGCTATAGAAAGGTGTGGGGGGCATCAAAGCCTGGGTGACTTGAGCAACAGGCATTCACTTCCTCACAGTTCTAGAGGCCGAACGGCAAAGGTCAAGGTGCCTATAGAGTTGATTTCCTCCCAGGGCTCCCTGGGTCGTCATGTGGTCCTGCCCTCTGGGTTGGTCAGTGTTCTGATCTCTCATAAATGTATAGGTTACAAAGGAGGAGATCCCCCGATGATCTCATTTTAACTTAATTACCTCTTTGAAGGCCCTGTCTCCAAGATCCTGTTGCATTCTAAAGTCCTGGGGGTTAATATTTCAAAATATAAATTTCACGGGGAGGGGGGCAGGATACACAATTCAGCCCAGAGTAAGTGTACACAGGAAGGGAGCCGCTGAAGAGGGAGGCAGGCCAGTGCCACATCCTTTTTGTTTGTTCCAAGGTTCTCCTCACTGGGTGACCTTTGAGGTTGCACAGCCACCGTGCCTCAGTGGCTCGGTTTGCTAAAGCTCTTTCCTGGTTCTTCCCCACGTAGTCTTCACCTTCTGAGACAGGGCAGGGTCTTATGGTTGTCCTCAGGGGAACCAGAAGTTCACAGCGGGCAAGTGGCATTCCTGAGGACACCATGATGGTTACCCAGATTTCCTGGTTGTTTTATAGTAATGCTGGGCCCCTGCTATGAATACCACCTTTCCCTTGTCTTTCTGGGTCTTGGGGGGTGCAAAACCAGCAAAATCTATCGAGGGAGTAGTGCACAAGAGATCACCCCTTTTTTCCTTTGAGCACGACTCACATTCTGCTCTCACCCCTGGGAGAATAGTCCCATTTAGTGTATTTGGCTATGTGTCTCCCCTGGAAAGAGGGGTTCCCAGCAGAACCCCTCTTTCGCTTTGGAGTAGACAGTGAGAAAATTAAGAGTCCAGGAAACCAGGCGAGCTCATGTCAGGCTGTGACGTTGAGGGTTTGAGGCTGAGCTGGGAACTAGTGGCAGGTCCCCAGGATTCAATTACTTTGCAAACACTTAGCAAGCGCTGTCTGTCCTAGGTGGTGGACAGTGACATTGCCCCCGCTGCCACTTCGAGGAACTACAGGAGGAGGAGGCAGTAAGGGATGAAGACAGACAGGTTGTTAGCAAAGTGATGGAGATGTGGACCATGAGAAGAGGGGTGAGGCAAGGTACCGGCATGCTTGTGCGTGTGCATGCATACGTGTGTGCACATGCATGTGTGTACATGTCTGAGTTCAGTAAAGGAATAGCTGCCACTAGTCATCTGTTGTTTTGGGATTTATTTTCTATTTTTAATAATGTATATTGTGGGTGTGGGTATGTGCATGTGAATGCAGGTACCTCCAGGAGGTCAGAAAAGGGTACAGGATTACCCGGACCTGGACTTACCAATAGCTGTGTGTGTAGGTCCACAGAGGCTCGCTAGTAAGGCCTTACTCAAGGTCAGAAAGTCTGAGCTTGCTTTACCCAGCAGGGCTGCATCATAGGATGACTTGGCCAAAGGCATGGTTACCAGGTGTTTTGAAGAGTCTACACTGGGTGTATGTTGTGCTTTGATCTTGCAAGTGGGAGGTCTTTTGCCTCTCCCATTGCTAGTGTACAAAAAGCCCATTTAGAAATAAACTTGAGGCTGCTGGGGCTTGACCCAGGGCCCTCCCAAAGTATCCTGTGTCTCTGTCTTTTTCTTTATCTCTATTTCTATCTAGCATTTCTCAACTCCTCACTCCCCTCTTCAAGAAACCCTTCGACAGGTCGGAGCTGAACCCCAACACTGGGCCCCGACAGCTCTGAGCTATCTGACATGGGCTCTGGGAACTCAACTGGAGTCTTCTGCAAGAGCAACAAGTACTCTTAAGTGCTAAGATGTCTCTCCAGCCAGACTAGCCGTCATTTTGTGCGTCTCAGCCTGAGCTGGCTTTTGAGAAGCACTGTACCCGTCTGGCTTGTATTGTCTGTGGTCTCTGGAACACGCACCACAGCAGGTGGAAGCTCCGCGAGACTCACATTGGGGATCATTGCAGGCTGGGCTCTGGTCACCCATAAGCCAAGTTTGATGCCCAGGGACGCTTCTGACAAGCTTCTGAGTCACCAGGAGTGTGGGAAGGAAGATCAGAGCCAGGAAGTCAGTGGGCCGACAGCGATGGTAGACAGAGGGCAGCGCCAGGCTGCTGGCAGAGCAGCAACAGTCAGGGCTTTGTCACTAGGCTATTGTGCTCTGTTGGGGACATCCAGAAACGGGGCATCTGTGGCCTGCTGATGCCAGCAGGACAGTACTCTCTGGTAGACACGGGTGCCACTGGTTACTAGGGACCATGTTACCTCCGTGACTGAGCCGGGAGGTCACCTTCAATACTGTCCCTGGACGAGACAGTTGCTTTCCTATCTCGGCACTGGCAGCAGTCTAGGTGGATGAAAGAAAATTGCAAGCTGCCCAAGGGCTGTGGCCTTCTGTCAGTTTCTAAACGGGTGAGGCCTGAACGCTTTGCTTGTGCGAATCGGGGACCACAGGCTTCTAATCAGACTCAGAGAAATGGCTTTGGGTCCTTGAAATTAGTGCTCACTCCCAGACCAGTTTCTTCAGTTTGTAGGAGCTGGCGTTCCAGCGTCCAGCAGCCTCAGAGGAGCAAAAGCAAGGGTGAGGTGACAGTTTTCTCTGGGCCGCCAGTCAGGCTCCAGATTCGTGATTTAGTGAGGAGACAAGCCCAGGTCCCCTCTGCCCCTGTCCCTCCCATTTCCCCAGGCAACTGCTTGGCCCTCAAGGCCTGAACCCATCAATCCTGGCACCTGCCAGGGTGCCAGACTAGACCACGGAAGCAAGGAGGCATCCTATGCTGACCTGGCCAGGTCCCAGGGGCCGCCTGGGGTGGGCTCGGTGCACTGGGAAGGGCCTTTGGTACCCAGTGGGTTTCACAGGGGGAGTGGAGGCCGGCCTGGGACAGCTGCCAGCCGACAGCTTTGTTTTCTTGTGACACTTGTCTTTGCTGAGACGCCAGCTGACGAGGGGGAGGGGAGAGGAGACAGGCATTGAAAGGGGACAGGCTGCAGCCACCTCCAAAGAGTGGGGGCAGTGTGGGGCTTGGCAAAGCGGCCCTGTCACCCTCCCCCCAATCTCCTGCATCCGCTCTTCAGATCTCCCGGCCAGGGAAGCAGATGTCTTGCTGGAGACGTCCCATCAGGAGCCCCCCTGCCCACACTGGCCTCCCCTCCTTTCTGAAGCCTAGCTGAGAGGCCTGCCAGCTGTTGGGCTCCCTTGGGTGCTGGCCCTGGCTGGGCTTTGTGTGCCAGGTGCCAGGTGGGGTACTGGCCCTGCAGTTTGCAGCAAAGGGCTGGGAGGGCAGGCCAGGGGTACAGAAGACATTGATGGTGAGGGACTACTAGACATTGCTATGTCTTCTGGGTTTCTATTTGGAGGGCTTTGGAAGGTCTCCTGATAGAAACAGCTACAAAATGGACTGGATGCCAGGTGGATAAGGAGATAAAGTTTTGAGCGAGACCTAAGATTCCACATAATTCAGTTATCACAAGAGAAAAGACAGCCTCCGACTAAGGTCTAATCCTTAGACTTTCTCCCGGAGACTTTCCAGGGGAGTAGAGCACTTAAGTGCCAGGAGGCATTTCTCAGGCTTTCTGGCAAAGAAAGCCATGCTCTCTGGAGAACCCTGACTTCTGCTGGGAGCCCCAAGAGAGGCAATTGGCTTTGCTAAGTCAGTGGCCAGGACTTCCCTGGGCTTGGACTCAGCTGGAGCTGCCCACTGCCCACAACCCTTCCTAGGAAGCCATTCAGACACCTTTGTGATGGCAGAGCAGCTGCAGGCTGTGAGGTCACCATGGTGACGGGTGATAGCCTGCACTCTCCACCTGCGTCCTGTTGTGGTCCTGGCAGGCTCTCTGGATGCTGAAGGGCTGCAGGTCAGAGCCTGCCCACCAGCTGCCCAGGAGCCGCAGCGAGCCCCACAGTGCCCTCTGGCAGCACCAACTCCAAACAAGTTCTGAACAGAGGCAAATGAGTTGGAAAGCGCCCCGGAGGGGCGGATGGAGGGGTTACATAGATAAGCTATTGTTCTGATCAATAAAATCGAACTCATTCCTCAGGAGCCAATAAAATTCATGATGTTAGAAAGAACAGGGCCACTGAGATGGCCCAGCGGGTAAAGGCATTTGCTGCTAAGCCCAGGGACCCGAGTTCAAGCCCAGGAACCCACATGGAAAGAGAGCTGAACTGACCTTTACAAAGTGTCCTCTGATCCCCACACAGGTGGCACATTCAGGCACACAGAAACAGATACAAAATGAATAAACAAGTCTAAGGGGTGGGGGAAACACCTGGTCGAAATAGTCTGGCTCTACCTATCTCCCAGACCCCTCGATTGCTTCCCTGTCCCTTCTTCCTGGAATCGCATTGACGGCATTTGTAAGATCATCTGCTTCCGTGCTGGCTGGAGGACGAGGGACAACCTGATTTTTCCAAACTCTTCTACTGTTTTAAGGCCAGCACTGAACCAAAGCAACCCCGACTATTTTAGCAAGTGCTTTTAAGTGACCAAATAGCTTTTTTCTTTTAGAGTGCCATTAACAGTTACTCAATCAATTAATGTCAGCTGGGCGACTTAGGCTTTATAAGTTCACTTGTTAATAAAGATGAGAAGACAAAGAAAAGGAGGAAAAGCAGGGGGGTCCTTTTACAGTTCCCCGAAAAAGGAGGGCCAACTGTCCTCTAAAATAACTGTTATTTTAAATGTTTTTTCAGGACGTCCTGAAAAAAACACTTAAATAAAATATTATATATATTTTATTATATATTAATGTGTGGAGGCCAGAGGACAACTTGCAGGAGCTGATTCTTCTCAACATGTGGGTTCTGGAGCTCCTCGGGCTTGGCAGCAAATGCCTTAATCTACTGAGCCTTCTCGACTATTTCCCACAATCTCTGGTGCTCCCCATGAACCGCTTTTAGTTTAGTATCCTTTATAAAGTGTTTATCAGTGTTGTCCCGTTCCTCATCGGGGCTTGAGCTGCTACACTGTGGTGGAATTGTTTCCTCCTGTCTGAGTCACAGTGTGTATTCTTGGCTGTAGCCCAGGGATAAGGGTAGCTTCGTTATTTTGTTTCTAGTAACACAGTTGCGTTATTTTATGGTGTTTTTGGTCAGCTCCGAGGATCTTTGCTGATGTTTTCTGTGCTGCACCGTCAGCTTACCCCATCTCTTTGGGTTAATATGCCCCCGTCACCTCTCTTCAGACTTTCTCACCGGAACATGATAAACACATATTAAAAACATACATACTGTAAGAAGAATTCAACTTGGTAAGCTTGTACACAGAGACCCGCCATGGGACCAGCACAGTCCATTGTCTTCCCTCAGAAGTCCTTCTGTGTTCCTTCGCCATCCTTGTCTCCCCCAGTCTGTGCTCACCACTCTCTGTCCTGATTGCTAATGCCGACCGTTCATCCTGCCTGTTACATTTTTAAAAGATGCAGTGACATTGTAGCTCAGTGTTTAACCCATAGTTATGGTTCAGACATGTGCTGTATGGCAGGGCAGGCGTCAGAGGCAGGGGAATGAAGTGGCCAGTGTCCCAGAGCAGTGACCCAGCCCATAAGGCATGATAGAAGGCGGTCATATTTATAACATAGAAACCTGAGAAAATGGAAGAGAGATTTTTGTAGTGGTAGGTGAGAACTTGTAAAGCAATGTTTAACAGTTATTCAAATATACATATTTGTATTTACGTATCTGCCTATAGATATTATGTGTAACATGTATATATATGTTCATATTTAGCAAACATGTTTATTATGTAATTATATTTAAAAAAATTGCATAGCACTTTTTTTTTTTTTTTTTTGGTTTTTCGAGACAGGGTTTCTCTGTGTAGCTTTGCGCCTTTCCTGGAACTCACTTGGTAGTCCAGGCTGGCCTCGAACTCACAATGATCCACCTGGCTCTGCCTCCCGAGTGCTGGGATTAAAGGCATGCACCACCACCGCCCGGCCCGCATAGCACTTTCTTTATGAAATTCAGGGGTGATTTTCAATAAGTAGAATTTTAAATTCAAGTGAAAGTATTTCACATCTGTTATTGTGGAATTAAGATGTTGTGGCTTCCAGAGCAATCATGCATTGTTGGAGAAATGCTGCATTAGCTACGTTGGGCAGCAAAAAAGAGGGACAGCACCCATGGCCTTGACAGAAATATCTAATGTGTGGGGATGGAGGGGGGCTACTGCATGCAGCATGTCTTTTGAGAGTACACCCCATGTGGCCCTCTAGGGCTGTGGGTCATGCTTTTAGCTACACAGAGCACAGAGCCCTTGGCAGCTCATGGGCTCTTGCCTGTGACAGCAGCTGCAGACTCTGTGGCTGGCTGCTCAAGTCCCCGTGGTCAGGTGGGGAAGGCAGAGCAACAGGTGTGGACAGTGCTCACTGTGAGTGCTGTCCACAAGCCTGTGGGCCATGCCATTAGACGCCATTGCTCCTGGATGCCTCCCAAGAATCCTTAGGCCACTCTGCTCCAGCATAGCCAGGCCCTCCCTGCTCAGCTGTGGGTCATCTCACAAATATGCCTGGAACTAGTAGTAGCTTTCCAGTTTGTTCATTGTTTGGAATATTTTATTTATTTTTAAAATTTAGTTTTATGTGCGTATACACATATGTGTGGAGGTCATAGGACCACCCTGGGAATTGCCCTCAGGAACACTACCCAACTCCTTTGAGATTGCCCTGGAGCTCCAGTGAGGCCCAGGGACCCTCCAGTCTCCTCTTCCTCAACCCTGGGAATACAAACATGCATTACTACATTTAACTTCTTACATGGGTTCTGGGCATCAATCAGACTCAGGTCCTCATGATGGCCTAGCAAGCACTTTACCGCCTCAGTCTCCACCATCAGGAATATTCTTCCTAAGATGTTTAGTGTCAAGACACAATGTTCTAGATACTCTTAGCAAGTAAACTAGTGTCTGAGCCAGATAGACAGGGAGACTCTCTTTAAACTACTGTCCTTCTTATAAACAATAGGTTTTTAAAGGTGGCTGCATGCATGTGGAGCTGGGGACCTTTACACAGGGTACAGGTAAGTGAACCACAGGTTCAGAGAGTGTGAAACACTGGGAACAGAAGGATGGACACCAATGAGAGCAATCATCCATTCTAAATTCAGCATGACTCAAGAGGTTGGCAATAGGCGGTAAATGACACTTAAGAGGTGCAAGAGTGAGGGGCTACTTCCACATCTCCCCTCAATTCCTAGACTTGGCTCTTCTGGCCATGCTCTATAACAACACTCTGTGTTGGCTGCTGGCTCTTATAGCCGCATTTGTTAGCACGGCGTCTGGTTTGAGGTATTGCCACATCCCAGAGACAGCGTCATCTCTGCAGAATGTCATCTCCCCACGGCTTCATGAGGTCACCCCACTGCAGTACCAAACAAACCATCTGCTTCTGGGTGTCCTGGTATGTGGAAGACACATGGACTCCACTTTCTATATGTTACGATGAATGGCCCAGGTGATAGTGATGGCGTGGGAAGAGAGCCAGGAGCCGAGAAAGCAAAACCATATAGGATATAAATCCATTCAGAGGAAGACAAATCTTTGCCCCGTCAACCCGCCACCAGGTGGCCCACTGATGAGTGCAGGAATCTTGCCTCCCGTGGAGCTCAGTACTGCCCTCTGCTGTTAGCTGTGTGTGGTTCACCCCCACAGTCTCTCAAAGGTTGGAAGGACAAGCTGAGGCTTCTTACACCCTTGTGGTTAAGGCTGGGCACACCCTCAGGTAGGTGTTCACATGGGTTCTATATATCCTCATGGTCTGCACCTGTTCAGTGAAGTCTATGTGCGTGTCCACCCACGCAGTCCCCCTTGCTGCCCATCCTCTGGCTTTGTTGAAGTTCCTAGTTTTTGTGTATGAATCAATGCAGATGCGCATTTTGGATCACGCTTCTTCTAGTTGCAGACAAGCTGCACAAAGTGATGCCCACTGGGAGACAGCCCATCATATGGTCCTCTGCTGCCAGTGGATGCTGTGGAGTCTAGTCTTGCTGTTTTGTTTTTCCTCCCTTAAATTAGTCAAAGGAATCTTTATCTGTGGATAATCCGCACATGTCCTGCGGGAGGGGCAGCTAGCTAGGCAGCGGGCACAGAGCTCACAGGCACATCGTGAATGCTGGTATTTTGAGGGTTCACCCGAGAAAGGGATACACAACATGGCTTTAAGGGTTTGGCTCTTGTGAGTGTGAAGGATTTGTTGAGATGAAACTTTAATGGGGAAAGGCTGGGACTCAACAAAGGGCTGCAATTCAAATCCCGAAGCAGTTTGCTGGTGAATTCTTGTTGTTTGGTGGTCAGCCATTGGTTCTGCTCAAGCTTTCGTGGAATCACACGAGGCTCAGCCATGAGGAAGGGCATGCTGCTTCTCTTAGTCGATCGGTTAAATGTGATTCTCTTCCGATTCACTGGAATCCACCTCTAGAATAAGATTCGACTGGCTGTCTAGATACTGTTGCCCACCCAAATCAACACATACGGAGTTTTCTTGTGTTTAATTTTGTAGAGATAGCATACTCTCATCATGGGTGGGCCTGCTCACTTACTCTTTTGGTGACCTCTGATGGGAGAATCCAGTGGTGCTCAGAGCCTAGGGCCAAGCCATAAGCTACTTTCCTGTTGGAGAATAGCGGTCAGCCATGGAGACTTTACTGCAGACTCTAGGGATCTCCATGCAGTTCCCCGAGAGTTCTCTGCAGACAGCATTTCCTATAGGCTGGAAATGTCTCTTTTACTGCCCTCACTACAGCCAGAGGATTTCTGGAAGTGGTGCTTCCAATGGACCTGGTAGCTTCACTGGGTCAGAGCAGCATATACCAAAGTGTGCCAAATGTCTTTACCAAAAACTACCAAAAACTCTCTCTTTCTCTGCAATTGGGAGTGCAAGATGTCACAATTTTTTTGCACTGACTCCTGACATCTTTTGATTCTCGAGTCCTTAGAAATCTCACACTGTAGAGTGACTCCAAACTTTCACAAGATTTATCTCCCACATCCCAAAATGCAACTGTATTACTAAGGCATGTAAAACATGTGCTACATCCTGCTCACCAGTTCCAGCTAGCACAGCATCTATGGTGAAATATTTCTAAGTGTCTGTATGATGTCAAGATGTTCAAGTCTTTGAAGACTATGTATGGCAGAGGGCTGGAGTGGATGTAGCCCTGCAGGAAGCCTTAGGTGGATGTGACCCAATGTTGTCCCAACCATTGGAAGGCAACTGTGGTGTTCGAAAGAAAATGCCCCCCAAGGGAGTGGCATTATTAGGAGGTGTGACCTTGTTGGAGGAAGTTTGTCACTGTGGAGGTGGGCTTTGAGGTCTTATATATGCTCAAACCATGCCTAATGTCTCAGATCACTTCCTGTTGTCTGCTGGTCTAGATATAGCTTCTTCTCCAGCACCATGTCTGTCTGCATGCCATCATGTCCCACCATGATGATAATGGATGATTATGAACTAAATCTCTGAAACTGCAAGCCACCCAGTGAAACGTTTTCCTTTATACGAGTTGCTGTGGTCATGGTGTCTCTACACAGCAATAGAAACCCTAAGACAGCAACTATCTTTGCTGCTTGGAAATGGGAAAGTGAAAGAGTCTTATAGCAAGAGATCTACATACCAGGTACTAGGCAATTTGGTTTGCCTTACTAAAGGGTCCCAACAACCTGCAGCAGAATCCTGTCTGATCTACAGGCATGCTCGATGGTCCACCAGGCTGCCGAACTAGCTAAACACATGATAAGGATCCCATGCATTCGTCTTCGAAGTCTCTGATGGCTTCAAAATTTTCCCATGTCTCCATGGTTCTGCCAGTACTTTGGACCCACGGTCTCGGCAGTGGGGAAGAGACGGTTTTGGTCAGAGCGCCTCTTTGTTCCTCTCCTGAGGCAAGGCAAGGGATCTGGGTTTGGGGGTCTGAACAGTAAGTTTTATATCTCCACTGTGATCTTGCCTATCTGACCTGGAATTTTTCTGCCTACATATCTCAAGAAGAGCCTCAGTAGTCTCTGTATCTGTTTGAGCCCTGGAGAACTCATGATAACTCACCGGTACCATCCATCCCTAAAAGCTGGACAGAACTGTTACTTCCCAGTCTTGCAGTTCATTACGGGGGCGGGGGGAACTATGTTCTGTCAACCTCTATACTTCTGGATCCCATTAAAATCAGGGGGTCCAATCCCCTGTAGCTTCCCCAGGGCCGTTTCCTGCTTACAGCCAGCAGCTGGGAAGAGCTTTCTCAGGGCACCAGTGAGCACCATACCGATAATAGTCTTACGGGCTTTGAAAGGAGTGTCCTTGGGCCCTCAGGGGACTGTGCTTGAGGAATAGCTAAATATGCTGCATAGAACAAACCCCTTCCAACACCCCCATGAACATTCAGTTTCCTTCCCTTCAGAATTCTAGAATATTCCTTATTAATTGCCAGCCACAGTTGAGTCCAGGCTAACATCAGCCAACAAAGCTCTGATGCCTCCGTGGTGCTCATGCCAGCACCTCAGATCCCAGAGCTCGAGTGAGCCCTCCTGTATCATGAAACCCTCCCTGATTGAGTTCCATGTCCCATTCTCCAGCCAAGGCTCTTAGAACCGCCTTTCTTGTCAGCTCTGAAGACTCCTGCTGATTTCCTTTCCAGGCTTTTGATGTCTAATTTCTTTCCTCCCACACTCTTTCTCTCTGTCTTGCTTATACTGAAATAAAACTGTCATCGTGGGCCTGGAACAAAGAGAGACGTGGAAGTGGGTCCTGAAGTGACTTGATAGCCACATCTGGGGCTGTTTACATGTTCCACGTCCCCACTTATGAACAAGGGTCCCACCTTTTGCAGCCAGTGGTAAGCGTGAGAAATCTAGTGGGGTGGACATTTTTTAATGGTTCTGCTTGGCTGTCATTGTTTGAGCCAGTTTCTGGGCTTGGCCCCCTGCTCTGTGGGAGATAAGGAACTCCCTAGCAACACTAGCAACCAAGGGTTTTGCCTTCCCACCCCTGTTCCGAGTTAGCCATTCAGGAGCCTTGGTCTGTCCCTTCGCTGTGTAAGGTTTTCAGGGCTGCCAACAAAGCCCTTCTGGCATTTTACATGACGATTCATGCCAGTAATCCCAGCACTTGGGAGACTGAGGCAGCAAGACTGTGTGTTCAAAGTTGACTGCCATACCAAAGGGAGTTTGGGGCCAGCTGGGCTCATCTAGGGAGACTGTGCTGGTTAATTTTATAGTCAACCTGGTGGGACATGTAAATTAGAAATGGAAGCTGGAATCGTCAGCATGTGAGTGGTACCCGGCATCCCGAGAGACGCTAAGCTACTGGGAGCTTAGGGGAAGGATAGACCCACTGCCCTTTGGTACCCAACACATGCTCTGTACGCTCCAGTCTTTCTCTCTCTGTCCTCTCTCTCCCAGGCCATTACTAGCATATGTGTAAAGCCTTTCGTTTCCATGTTGGCTCCTCATGCTTAGGACAGGCTCTTTTTCCCTGCTTGTCAAACCCTAGTCTCTTAGGGCTCAGTTATCATCTCAATGAGTTGCCCTTCGGAAGCCTTCCCATGCCTTGTCTGAGCTCCGTGGCAGAGTTCCCAGCACTGTTGACCAGCATGTCCCTGACTCCCCTACACTCTGGAACAGAAGCCCAGGCTGCTGTCCAGTGCCATGCTCAGCGCTGCTCACACTGTAGGAATGCTGCTCTCTCTTGCTTCCTCACACTCCCCTGTAAGTAGGGAGGTGGAGTGTGTAACAAGGGAGCAGTGTCTGGAACGCCACAGGGAACAGCTTGGGCTTGATCTTGCAGACCACGAGGAACCAGAACATAAGGTGACATGTGTGACATGGGCACCCACGAGGCGGCCACACTCTTTCTTGTGTTTGTTGCTTCACCAATTTCAGCGTTTGGGTCAGGGCCAGCTCACTCCAGTCTACTTTAGCTGGGGCGTCACTGTGGCAGGTGATGGCCTCATGGTACTAACCCCACTCACACAGCAGGGCCTTTCTCCTGGGGCAGGAGAGGCTGTGGTGTGGACAGGCCGGGGCTCCAGGGGAAAACCAGCGTTTAGTTCACGTGTTCACCAGGGTACTCATGGCAAACCTGGGGAGCTGCCAGGGGCACCCCATCCTGGGCCCCTCCAGAGCTGTCCTGAGTAGTGAGTGCATCGCAGTGAACAGAGTGCAGCTCCTGACTCCAAAGACGTGCAAGGTGGTACCCGGTAAGGCATTTGGAGGAGATTAGAAAATTTAAATAAATATCAGAGGATCTGGAAAAAATGAACTGTGACAATTTGCCACTGGAGGAAGGAATGCCTCAGCTTTGGGCAGTTTCAACAAGCGCCTGGTATCTGCAGTACATTTATAATAATGTTCTCCACAGAGGGTTGCATGTGAGTACAACAGGGAGCCAGTGGTGCTGATCTGCACTGGGAGGCAGGTGGGCCAGCCTTGGTTCAGTTTTCTCTCTGTGTGAAAGATAAAGAGTTAAGCGCATAACAGGTTGACTGTGGTTTCCCATTTCCCCAAGGAGGTGGGAGTGATTGGGAGCATTCCATAGCTCCACAGCTGTCAGAAACCTCTCCCTAGCCTGAGTAAAAGGACAGAGTCTGGCAAGAGGCAGATTCGTGGGCACCACTGTCACCTGCTTACAGCGGGCTGTGGTGTAGGCACCTTCACATACCTAACTGATCCGCTAGTGGAGAGTCCCAAGTGTGGTAAAGTGTCCCCCCAGCCCAAGGGGCAAGAGTGGAGCGTCTTGTCCTGCCTGCTGGTAGCCAGCTGTGGAACCTTGAGCAACTTGCCTGACTTCCCTGAGTGTTCACCTGGATGGTGGTGATGTTTATGGAAAGCCACCTTTTCTGCTTAGTCTGATTTCTTTTTTTTGTCTCCCGATCCCCAAAAAGTGCTGCAGAAAGCCGTGAGAGACTGTGGCCTCACACCACGCACTCAGTACACACAGTGATAATCGAGGGTCGGATGGCAAGGGTTGGATGGATTCAGTGATTCGGTGAGATACGAATTGCTGTCATCCCTTTACAGAGGACACACACCTGTCCTTGGGTGTTAGCTTCCATTTGCTGCGATTCCAATTTTTTACAAAGCTAGGGCCTCCAAACAAAACTGATCTGTTACTTTATAGCTCCAGGGATCAGAAATCACGAAGTCAAGATGTTGACGGCGCTGTGTTCCTTTGGTGCCCTCTCCGCTGTCTTTTGATTCATCAGACTGTGTGACTCGAGAGGCACTGTGTGACTCCACGTCTCCTCCCCAATCCCTTGTTGTTCCCTCAAGGAGAACTTGACTCAAGGGGCCACCAGTCTCCCCAGGCCTCCTCTCGACAGCTGCACCTTCCACCTCATCGATCAAGACAGAGGCTAGTCTGAACTCCATCCAAACTGTGGAGTGAACTTGGAATGAGACACTGGCCTAAATTTAACACCGAGAAAACAAGACTCCCGAGCGTTCCTACCAGGGAGGTGGGGCACTGCTCTAGGACAGCACAGGTCGGAGAGAGCATAGGAATGCTGTGGCCTGGGTGACCTAGATTCCTCCGTGTGGTGGTTGCTTTTAACTTCCAACGTGACATGACCTAAAATCAGCTGGGAAGAGAGTCTTAATGAGGCATTATCTAGATTGGCTAGGCCTGTGGGAAAGTGTCTTGATCTTTTTAATTAATGTGGGTGGGAAGACCGAGGCAGAAAGGAGGCAGTATCATTCTTGGGCTTTGGGCTCTGGACAAAATAAGAGTAGAGAAAGTGAGCTTTCTGAAAGGAAGCCAGCCGGCAGGCAGGATAGGCAGACAGACAGGTGGGATAGGCAGACAGACAAGCAGAATAGGCAGACAGGCAGACTAGGCAGACAGGCAGACTAGGCAGACAGGCAGACAGGCAGACAGGCAGGCAGGCTAGGTAGACAGGCAGGCTAGGCAGACAGACAGGCAGGAAGGATAGGCAGGATAGGCGAATTCATTTCTCTCTGCTCTTGACTGTGGGTGTGATTAGCTGCTCAAGCTCCTGCCGCTGTGGTTTCACCATAATTACGGACTGTCACCTGGAACTGTGAGCCAGCTAGCACCCTTCCCCATGTCACATTTGTTATGGTACTTGTCACACTAACAAATGAAACGACAACAGCTTGGTCTGCTGAAGAGAGAAAACGTGGTAGGTAATTGCTAACAAGGACTAACATTCAGAACAGACCTTGCAGTCAACGCTATAGGCACCATAGACTTTGGGTCAAAACCCAGATGGGTGAGAGGGTTCTAGAACATGGCTTCTTAAACCATGGGAGTGACCCCATATTGAATGTGGTGGTGTGAAGAATTTGACAATAAAAGGTTTCTGAACACACAATAGGAAATGAATCCAAAACCAGACATACCCAGAACCTGAGGTATTTTCTGGTGGCAGACTTTACCACAGCCTCCGTTCTGAGCACAGGACTTTGCATGGTGCACACAAACACCATGCATCGCCAAAGAACACTACCTGGAACACCGCTCAGCCTGAAGTCCATCTTCTGTGAACTGTGATGCTTACAGAAAACACAGACTGTAATGTCTTCCTATCACTCTTCAGCGTGAAAGTGTCAAGTCGGTGTGTTTGTGCATTATTGTGTTAGAATGTTTGAGTTAAAAAAATTGCTGTCTGAGTTAATGACTTGAGTTTCATTAAAAAATTGTTTAATGAATTTTGGCTTTGGATCAGGATGGAACTTTAAATAATTTCTGTGACCATAAACATAACTTCTGCCATTTGGGGTCTACATTTATGCAAAACATTATTCTCAGCACTGATCATTACAAATCAAAATATCTTAAGCCAGGTATAATGGTACATGCCTGTAAACCCAACGCTTAGGAAGCTGAGGCAGGAGGATTAGCTTATAAGTTCAAGGCCAGCATAGAGTATAGTACGAAGCCCTGCCTCAGAAAACAAAACAAACAAAAAACAAAACAACAAAACATCGGTGACCAAGGGGCTTGGGATGTAGCTCAGATTCTGGAGCGCACGTCTACTATGCAACAAATCCGGGTTTGATCAAAACTGGGTGGGGTGGCACCTGTTTACCACCCCGCTGCTGGGGAGGCCGAGGCCAGAGGAGCTGACATTCAACATTTTCCTCAGCTGCCTAGTGAATTCAAGATCATCCTGGGCCACATGAGCCTTGACTCAAAACCAAACCAAGCCAACCCCCCAAATCAAAATATCAACCGACCAATCAATGGAAAATGTTGAACATTCATTATGTCCTGTAATATTTTAAATATTTGGCAAGATTTAATTCTTCAAAAATTTACTTGTTTGTTTACTTATTTATTTATTGTGTGTGTGATACACATGTGGCAGTCAGAGGCTAGCTTGGAGGAGCTAGCTCTCTCCTGCTAGGTGGGGTCTTGAGGATTGAACTCAGGCTCTTACGCTTGGTGGCAAGCACCTTTATCTGCCAAGTGATCTTACTTTAGTTCTTTATGTAAAAAAATAAAAGGTAAAGCGCATCCATCTTTGTAGTATGTAAATTTGCTTTTGGGTTGATTTAATAACTGGTAAAATTATATGTACACCAGAGAATGATTTTAAAATAAAATTCTGTGTTGTTTATATGAGTAAGCATTTGATTTGCACACCTGTTATATAGATCCACCCACCTAAGGTTGTGTAAATGTTTCTTAGGTGGAAGAGCGTTGTGAGTGGAAAATGTTTAGGGAGTCCTGGTGTCGAGTGTGGTCAGCCCGGCCCTCAAGGCTGGAACTGAAGGTGTCCCACAGCCCACCACAGCCCAGGGCATGAAGGTGCTTCTCTTCCCCTGACAACAGAAGCAAAGTTTACCCGTTGCCATGGTTTGAACATGAACTGTCTCCACAGGCTTACGAGCTGAACGCTTCCTTCCCAGCTGGTGGCGCTGTTTGGGGAGGTGATGGAAACATTAGGAGGAGGGGCCAACTGAAGGAAGCAGTTTCTCCTTTCCACCATGAGATGAGACCTCCTCACGTCACTTCCTGGCTCTGTCCAAGTGCCAGGGCCAAGCAACCGAAGGCTTCACTTTTAGGTAATTTCTGCTGGGTGTTTAATCATGGACATGACTGCAACAGACACGGTCATCAAATATAGAGGAATGTAAAGGAACCATCACGAAATTCCCATAACTCAGACGGAGTTGAATGCAGCATGTTTTGCTCCAGGTTTTTCCACACATTTTTCATGATTTAGATCACACTCGGTATAATTTTATATTGTGCTTTTGCTAGTCTTTTCATCCTCATGTTTCCCCACGTCATTAGAAATTCTTTGTAAACGTTTTTTTTTATTGACTGTGCAATGATTCACTTTAAGAATATACCACCACTTATTTCATTAATACATTCATTATGGAACAATTAGGTAAGACATTTTCTAACCTTTTTTTTTTTTATTGTGCACACTGCTTCAGTTAATGTCTTGGTGCATAAAGTTTTGGAAAGCCACCCTGTACTTCATGCTGGGGCTCAGTGTGATGCAGAAAGCGACAGGTTAAAACTCCATAGTGAAACAAAAATGAAGAGTCCAAATGAATTTTGAAAAAAAAAATTCTTGAAAAAAAGGTGTGTGTGCATTCATGTATATACGTGTGTGTGCGCGCGCACGTGTGCGTGCGTGTGTGCGCGTGTGTGTGAGTGTGTGTGTGCGTGCGTGCGTGCGTGTGTGTGCGTGCGTGCGTGCGTGCGTGTGTGTGTGTGTGTGTGTGTGTGTGTGTGTGTGTGTGCGCGCACGTACCTGAGGAGACCGGAGGAGAGCACCAGAATTGCAGAAGGTTGTGAGCCACCTGATGTGGGTTCTGGGAACTGACCTAGGGTCCTCTGGAAGGGCAGCAAGTGCTCTTAACTGCAGAGCCCTTTTTGATAGTCCCCAAATCTCTTCACACACACACACACACACACACACACACACACACAGACTTATTCTTTGAGAATTTCATACATGTCTATAATGTATTTTGATTATATGTATTTCCCCTCCAACTCTTCTCAGAACCTCAACCACCCCTCAACTTCATGTTTTTCTTGTTGTTAATGACCACTGAACCCTAGTTACTGCTGCCTTCCGCTGGAGCATAGGCCACTTACCTCAAGAAAACAGACTCTCCTCAACCTAGCAGCCATCAATGGTTAATGGTTCTTCATCTGGGAGTAGGGAAAAAAATCTCTTAAATAGTATTTTATATGAATCATTTTAGATTTATTTTTGTTTATATGTATGCATGTGTGTTGGTCTGCCACATGCATGTGGATACTCATGAGCTCAGTAGAGGGAGTCAGATGCCCTGGGGCTGAGTTTTATGGGTGTTGGGAGCCAAACCAAATCAGGTCCATTTTGATCAGCTGTGGACAGCACCTCCCCCAGCCTTTAGAACTCTGTTGGGGTCTGGATTTCTGCTTTTGTGAAGTCCCAGCGTGACCAGGCTACAAAGCCTGAAAGCATGGGGACGTTAACACTGTGAGGTCACTCTGACCCAAGGGTCATGGGAACCAGTGTGTTCTTCCTGTGCTGGGTGGGAGCTTCAGTGGTGCGTTTTTGTGAGCACCCAAAGCTTTTACTTCAATGGTGCCTCCAGCTCAATGACACACAAGCTCAGACTTTCCCAGGCACAGCTGGGCACCAGCTTAGAGGACACATCACGAAGACACTCCCTATGACGGATTGAATATGAAATGTCCCTCATGAATCTGTATGTTTGAACACTTGGGTCCTAGTTGTCGGCACTGTTTTGGAAGGCTGGGGAACCTCTAGGAGGTGGAGCCTCATGGGGGAAGTGAGTCACTGGGACTGTGTCCCTCAAACTGAGATCCCAATCAAACCCTTTCTCCATCAAGTTGCTTCATGTCAAGTATTTAGTCCCAGCCACAAGGAAAGTAACCAACACATACCTACACACATGACTATGCTTGGGATGAAGATGGGACCACAGTAACAAATAGTCTTAAAACATTCTTTCTCCTCTGTGAGTTCGAGGCCAGCCTGGACTACCAAGTGAGTCCCAGGAAAGGCGCAAAGCTACACAGAGAAACCCTGTCTTGAAAAACCAAAAAAAAAAAACAACAACAACAAAAAAAAAACATTCTTTCTCAAAATTATTTCCTTTATTTTTTGAGATTATAGTGTAATTACATCATTTCCCTCTTCCATTTCCTCCCTCCAAGCCCTCCTATATACCCCTACTTTCTCTTCTTCAAATTCATGGCTTCTTTTTTTTTCATTCATCTCTGTTATTTTTATATATGTATATAGATATACATGTATATTCCTAAATACATAAATGCACCCTGCTTAGTCTGTATAGTGTTACCTGTATGTATAGTTTCAGGACTAATCGCGTGGCACTGTGTAACCAATTGGTGTGCTCTTCCCTGGGGAAGACAATTTCCTATATTCTCAGCATTCCTCAGTCGTCTGCAGTTCTTGGTGTAGGGTTGAGGCCTCGTGGGCTTTCTCCTCTCCACTTTGGCGTGGCTATTGGCATTGTCCTTGTTCAGTTCATGCTTAGGCAGTTATGCGGATGAGACTTTACAGGTGTAGCTTCTGACCTTCCTGGGAGACACAAGCTCACAGCAAACTATGATCTGGCTCTTAGACCCTTTCTGCTCCCTCTTCTAAAATGATTCCCGAGTCTAAGGTAAATGTAGGGAACACAGTTTAGAGTAAGCACTGGAGAAACCAGGATTGTCCGATTCTCTTCAACGGAAGGAAATGAATAATACCTGCTCACCCGGGATGCCAGAGTGAAAGTGGCTAAGCATCTTGGCGATCCTTTGCTCTTCTATTAGGAGCCAGCCTCCACCAGAGTCCCTAAATATCCTGAGCATTGTTTAGGCCCCAATCCTGAGTGAATAGAACCCATCCTTATGAAAGAGGGACCATGTACTTTGCATCCCCGCCAATAGAATCCACTCTTGTGCTTATCACAGATTGCGTTTGCTACAGCTCCTAGCCCTGGGCTGTTTGTCAGCCAGTAGAGCTCATTTGGATTGCAGAGGTCACAGGTGCTCTGCTCCCTTGCTAGGGACTTTCTATGTAGCGATGCCTAAAGCTTTACTGTGATGATTGTCACATGGAAACCCTTTTGCAAAGGTTTACCCTGCTTAACTGTGTAAGAGGAATAAACGACAAGGTCAGACTCTGGAAGTTTTGACCTGCTGCCTGCAAAGATAGTACTGACTTGAGTTTCATTTTTCACCTTGTGTGATCGTCTCCCCACTGGCTGTGAGGCTTTTGGAGTATCTGGCAGGTGCAGGAGTCTAAAGCACCATCTTTAAAAAATTCTCCCTTCAGTCTCCCATTCTCAGCTCATTTCCATGCCATGAACTCAGAGACTCAAGATCCTGTCAGCTTTGAAATTCTGCAGCTGCTCTAGGGTCTCCTGTGTGGCATAGCACTTAGGATAGCATGGTGAAATGTCCATTTTAACATTCTATTGCTGTAGAAGTCATCCCAGCTGCTGTGCCAACTGGGTGTGAGGAAGCCAATCCCATGGGGAGGTGTTATTACCCCCAACTCCATAGCTGAAGACACAGGGCTTGGAGAGGTTAGGTAACTTGTGTCTGAATCCACAAAGAGCAGACAAGCTTCTCTGGCTGCCTGTGCGCCTCTCTCAGAGAAAGCTGTAACCTATTTGTTTGAATTGTGCCCAAAGATTTTTTTGAAATGATTTGTTTATGTTTGCTTTCCAATATGACTGTTCACTGCATATTCACCAGCCTGATCCTGTGCTTGGGCAACACTTAGTTCCATGTCAAATGGCTTCTAGAATGGAGGGGGTAGGATATCAAGAAATTAGGAGAAGGAAAGCAAAGCAATAAGAGACATCGTGTTAGAAAGATATGGGGTTGGGAGAGAAGGGAGCTGTGCATTTTGTCTTCCTGAAGTAGAGGACATGTGGGACTCCAGGAGAAAACAGTTGGAAGAGAGATTTGGGTCGGAACGGAAGATGTGCTGGCCAGTTTTATGTCACCTTGACACAAGTTAGAGTTATCAGAAGAGGGAGCCTCCATTAAGAAAATGCCTCAGGCCGGGCGTTGGTGGCGCACGCCTTTAATCCCAGCACTCGGGAGGCAGAGCCAGGCGGATCTCTGTGAGTTCGAGGCCAGCCTGGGCTACCAAGTGAGTTCCAGGAAAGGCGCAAAGCTACACAGAGAAACCCTGTCTCGAAAAACCAAAAAAAAAAAAAAAAAAAAAAAAAAAGAAAATGCCTCCATAAAACTGGGTTCTAGGCAGATCTGTAGGGTGTTTTCTTAATTCATTATTGATAGGGGAAGGCCCAGCCCATTGTGGGCTGGTGGTCCTGGGTTCTGTAAGAAAGCAGCCTGAGCAAGCCATGAGGAGCAAGCCAGTAAGGAGCACCCCTCCATGGCCTTTGCATCAGCTCCTGCCTCCTGTCCTGGTTGAATTCCTGTCTGGACTTCCTTCCTTCAGTGATGAACAGCAATGTGGAAGTGTAAGCCAAATAAACCCATTCCTTCCCAAGGTTTTTTTTTTTTTTTTTTTTTTTTTTGCTTTGTTTGTATTTTGTCACAGCAATAGAAACCCTGACTAAGACAGGAGAGGAACTTTGAGAGGCCCATATCTTCTAAGAACCACCAAAGGTTGGATACCGAGCCCTTGGAGATGTCCTCTAGTTTTCTGTAATAATCAAGACAGCCAAAATTTCAGCACAGAGTGGGGAGGACCCACAAAGTCACACCCCTGGGGGAGCAGCTCTTGGTGGTGGGTGGCTGTGGGGGAGGGAGAGTCAGCTTCCTTTGGCTGCAGCAGCAGCAGACAGGCTGCCTACCCATGCTCCAGCGCTGGCCCTGCACCCATGAGCTAGTGGACCCAGCGGGTTTAAAAAAAAAAATGGCACATTGGGAGGGGAAATTGTGGGGGGTATGGGAGGAACTGGAGCCATGGGACTCGAGGTATGAATCCCCAGTGGAATCAGCAAAGGACAGTGAGGGAAAGCCACGGTTTGTAGAGTTTATTACCTCTTGGAGCTGTGTCCCTGAATGGACTCTGTCCTGAATTCTACCTTAAAAAAAGAAAAGAAAAACTATTCAGAGGCGACACTAAATTCTCAAGGAGAGATTTTTTTTTTCCTCCTTAGGAAAATATCTTGAATAAGCTCTTTGGGCTACAAAATGAGACTATGAAAGGCATGGTTTTGGCAGAGAATCAAGCAATAAAAGAGCCCTTTAAACTTCAGTGCATGAGAAAATGAAATAAAAAAAAAATCTTATCTCGGCTTGGGAAGAAGAGGAGGGCAGACCGTGGGATGGCAAAAGCTGTTTATCTCCAGACCCAAGTTCCCCTGAGCCACCCCAAAAGGCTCAGCCAACGCAGGACCCATGGTCGAGGCAAGAGATTGATTCAGAAGCGAACAAGATAGAGAAGACGACGGTGTGCGAGTCTTGGTGGATCTCCTCAGTGCAGGAGACAGCTTCTTCTACCTTGAGGAGGAAATGATTGATGACGTAAGATGCCGGTGGCCTGTTGACTTGCGATGTGAGGATCCACCTTAGGGACATTTCAGGCCAACCAATCTTGCTGTTAGTTTAGATGGCTGAAGAGGGCTGTGTGTTCAGAGGGGCGAGGATGTTTTCTAGCCAGGGGTAACCAAGAATAAGGGGGCCCTGGTGGAGCTGCACTCCTCAGGGTCTTCTGCAGACCAGCCAGTGTGGGGAGAGGGTACACAGTCTCCCTCTTTCTCACAGAAATGGGGGCGTCTGTGAGGTGGCCCCTGGGAAAGCATAGAGGCAGAAAGTGAGAGGTTCAAGCCGGGGTATGTGATCCTGGGCATCAGGCAGGGGTTCGAATGCCGGTGTTTGCACTCCACAGGGCTCCTTGTCTGAAGGACATTTTTCGGGTACGTCTGGCCTATGTTGACTATTCCCACGCAGGCTTCTGAAGTTTGCTGGGGTTTAATCCTCATGCGCACAGAGCCCATGAAGTTATTTGCTAGCAATTGTAAGAAGCCCCAAATAAGACTTACAAAGACAGTTATTAAAGTAATCCAGGATAAAGGCAAGAAAGAGTGTTAATTCTACCTGGCTTAGCACCAACCCAATTTTTCTGGCATCTTTGTGCAGTTGAAAGCAGGCAGGCACTCACTCGGCTGTTACAAAGCAGACTGGCATTTGGCTATACAGTGGGCAACAGCTGCCATTGCTTCCTGGGAGGCCCCAGTGTCCGCCTTTGCTGGAAGGGCATGAATCCGGGGCTACTGGACTTTCCCAGAGGGCAGGGCAGGGCAGGGCAGAGCCTTCCATGGAGGACGGCAGTGTTGAGCCTACACTTTCCAGCTTCTCTCAAGTGACTTTCAATTTAGTGAGAGAGTCACAGTCTTTGGAGAAACTGTATCTCGTCTGGCTACCTTCTGAGCTCACTTTTTAATATTTTGTTGTTATTTTTTTCCCCATGGTTCAAGATGGCTGCTTCAGAGGAAGAATGGATTTATTTCAGTTACAGGCTACTGTCCAACACTTGAGGAAAGTCAGGGCAGGAGCTCACAGGAACTTGAAACTGAAACCATGGGGGAGTTCTGTCTTGCTGGAAAGGTTAACTAACTTTCCTGTTAGTTAACAGCCCAGGCCCACCTGTTCAAAAGATGGCACCCCCGCGCCCCAGTGGCACCCTCTACCAATTAATAGCTCAGCTTGCCTGTATCGATTAACGGCTGAGACAGTCCCTCACAGACGTGCCCTCAGGCCAGTCTCATGGAGGCAACCCATGGGCTGAGTCTCCCTTCCAGCCTGTGTGAAGTTGATAGTTAAAGCTAAGTATGACACCCAATATCCAGCCAGCAAGAAGGGGAAAGGGGGAAGACAGGGCTCACTCCTTTCTTTAGTGGCGGCTTAAAAGTCTGAGCCACCGAGACCTTGCCTGGAAGGACAACTAGGGGACTAGGAAGGAGAGGCTGAGGCACAGGAGGTATTCCTGTAGCTGCGTGAGACACAGGGCTCCTGACAGTGCCTCTAGCAGATTTTATGGTGAGAACTTGCAAAGCAGCAGTGCACAGCAAGGTTCCTTGTGTGCACAGTCTTGATGGTAACAAGGAACATTTCACCCTAAAGGAGCCACATCTTTCTGTCCTCCTTTAATTAGAGAATTTCATACATGTGCTTAGATCATATTCTCCCTGTTACAACTCCTCATAGATCCACTTCCTATTCTCCTACTTCCCAACTTCGTGTCCTTTCTTTTCTTGATGCCCCACTGAGTCCAGTCTGGACTGCCCGTATACTCATGGGTGTGGGGCCATCGACTGGAGCGTGGTCAACCTGCCGGGAGCCACAGCTTTACAGAAGTCTGCCTCTCGCTCTCTCAGAGGTCACCGATGGCCTTTTGTAGAGACCCACAGAGGTTTCCTAGTGAGAACTTACTCAGGGTGCGAGAATCTGAGCTTGCTTTACCCAGCAGGGCTGCATAAGGGGATGATTTGACCACAGGCGGGTGTGGTTACCAGGTGTTTGTTAGGGTCCACGCTTGACTTTGAGGTGTGCTGTGATCTAGCAATCGGGAGGTCTTTTGCCCCGCCCCTGGCATTGTTATCAAAAGCCCTTTTGAATGGAAAAGGCCCTTTGGTATTGACTCAGGTCCTCCCGAAGCTATCCTGTATTTCTGTCTTTCTCCTCTTTGCTATCTTTCTATCTAATATTTTCTTATCCCTCTCTCCTCCTCATAAGAACCCTTGAAAAGCTGGGAGCTGGCCTCCCAGTCTCTGGGTCCTGGGGAGTGTAATATAGATGTCTGATTGAATACCGCTGTGCTTATTCCCTGTACTTTGAGTAGTTGTGAGTTCTGTGTTAGCCATCATCTACTGTATAAACTTTTCTGATGAGGTCTGAGAGACACAATAATCTACAGATATAGAGATACAGATCTGGAGGGTAGTTTGATAATAAGAGTCTTAAAAGTTCTTATTAATAAGATCAAACCTGAGGCCAGTTATTGGGGTGAAATGCTGGAAGATCAGAGAAGCAGAACAAGCCACAGCCTCCTCACCTCTCCAATTCCTCAGGTGATCCTGTTTCCTCAGACTGGATGCCTCTCAGCTGAACTGTGCTGCTCAAAGTCTAAAAGCTTAACCAGCTAAAAACTTCTAGTTCCTGGTCTTCACATCTTATATATCTTTCTCTTTCTACCGTCACTCCCTGGGATTAAAGGCTCACTTTCTGGGATTAAAGACGTGAGTCACCATGCTTGGCTGTATCCTTGAACAGATGGATTTCTGCCTCTGGAATGCTAGGATTAAAGGCGTGTGCTACCACTGCCTATCCTCTATGTTTAATATTGTGGCTGTTCTGTCTCTGGCCCCAGATAAGTTTATTAGGGTGCACAATATTTTGGGGAACACAATACCACCACATTCATCTGTTTAGCAAAGTGATAGCAGTAGACTTGTCCCTAGGGCCTGTAAGCTCCCCAGCCATGGGTTCTGGGCCTGAGTTGTGGTGTCATTCCCGCCTTCCTGCCTGCGGAGCTGGCCTTGAGTCCAATCCGGGAATGGCTGGTTATCTCATAATGTTTATTATTGCACCCATAGGTACATCTTGGCAAGCCAGTCATTACTGTAGCTCACTCACCCAGTTCAGACTGTTGATGACTTTCTTTCCCAGCAGCCTGTGGACTGCCTTCCAGTACTATGACAGCCAGCAGTAAAGAAGTTTCCTGGTCAGTACTAACTTGATTCCTTCATATTCTGTGACCAATGTGTGTACTGTCTTCAACAATGGTCTCTTACCACCAAGCCTGGTGAACAACACAGGGCAATGGCCTGTATTGCTTTGGGGGGTCTCGGGGGGCACCTCTGACTAATAACTCATTGGAGGTATCTCAAACCTGGCATTGGGCTTTTTATTGGGCAACTTATGTCTTCTGGGAGGATTATTATAGCCCATGTGGAGTGAGTCCAACTACATTCTACACACACACACACACACACACACACACACACACACACACACATACACACATACATTCAGGTGCCTGTCTCAGTTGGTTTTTGTCAACTTGATAACTAGCTGGGAATAGGAACCTCAATTGAGAAAATGCTTCCATCAGATTTCTGGTAGGCAAGCCTGAAGGGCATTTTTTTGATTAGTGATTGATGCAGGAGGGCCTATCCCATTTTGGGTGGTGCTGCACTTTGGCTGGTGGTCCTGGGTAATGTAAAAAAGCAAACTGAACAAGCCAAGGGGAGAAAGCCAGTAAGAAGTCCCCTGTGGCCTCTGCTTCAGTTCCTGCCTTGAGTTCCTGTACCGACCTCCCTTCATGAGGAGCTGTGCAGGACATGGAAGGTGAAACTAGCCCTTTCTTCCCTGGGTTGCTTTTGGTCATGGTCTTTCATCACAGCCATAGAAACCCTAAGTAAGATAGAGTCCAAGGACACCAGAAGAGGACATCAGATCCCCTGGCTGGAGTTACAGTTGTGAGCTGTCTGATGGGTGCTGGGAACGAAACTTTGCACAAACAGAGTGTGCCTCTTGATCAGGGAGCTAGCTCGCTAGTACCACAACCAAGTGTTAAGTTTATTGGTGTAATTCATTCTTCCTCTCCTTGTCTTTCTCTACTGGGGCGTGGGGCAGCTTCTGACCATATAGCTTGAATGACATTGACATCTCCCTGTTCAGTCTCCTGAGTGCCTTTTTTTTGTTTTAAATAACAAAAACATTTGAGGGTATGGTGTTCTCCCTCCCACTCTCTCTCTAGTAATGCTCTCAATTAAACAACAACAACAAAATACCCCTCCCCAACTTTCTTCTTTAATTAAGAGATTTGGAACGCTTTTTTGTTTTGAGACAGGGTCTAAGGTAGGCCAGTTTGGCCTCCAACTCACTTTGTAGCTGAGGCTGGCCTTCAATTCTAACCCCCCTCCTCCACCACCCAAGAGGTGGAGTTACAGGTGCACGCCATTAGGCTTGGCTGGGAGATTATTTTTTCAATATCTAAGTGATTAGGATTTGAAAAACCATTGTTTTGTGTAAAATATTGATCTTTATATTTTTATCATACTGAAATCAGAAAACATAGACAGAAACCCTTCTGATCAAAATTCTAGTTGGAGATCAGATTTGTTAACTAGCATATGATTGATTTTTATCATTTCTGTCCTTTGATTCCTACAGAGCTTCTATCACTGCCTGGCACGTGAGTTAGCAGGCACTTAGGTCTACTCCTAGCCATAGGCTGTTCTGCGACTAGACAGTAGGTGAACTTAGTTGATCATGCTCAAATTCTCTCTGCCGTTGATGATATTTTTCCTATCAGTCATTGAAGGCAGGGTGTTCTAAACCCATCTATACCCATGGCTTCATCAATTCCTCCCTTCATTGCTTGTAACTTTTCAAAAGTGTTTTGAAGACCTAGTGTGAGTTGCACACACATCTTATCTTTTTCTTGTTCTTTGCTTGTCCTTCCTTCCTTCCTTCCTTCCTTCCTTCCTTCCTTCCTTCCTTCCTTCCTTCCTTCCTTCCTTCCTTCCTTCCTTCCTTCCTTCCTTTTCTTCTTTCTTTTCAAGACAAGGTTTCCCCGTGTAATAGTCCTTGCTGTCCTGGAACTCACGCGGTAGCCCAGGCTGGCCTCGAACTCACAGAGATCCGCCTGCCTCTGCCTCCCGAGTGCTGGGATTAAAGGTGTGCACCACCACCGCCCCAGTCTCTGAAACTTAACCAAGGCGTTTGCCCATTTACGCTCCACATAACCATCGTGTGGTGTTGCTGGATGCGTACCTCCTGGTTGAGTTTGCGACAGTTTGGCCCACGAGTCTTTATGCTTTTGCTTTGTTCCTTGTGCCTTTTTTTGCAGAGGGAGGGTGAATTCCACCTGTCCTAATATTTGATTTGATTTCCTGACCGACTATAGGTGTGCTTTGCATTATTTCTCTTAGCAGTTTGTTCAGGCTACTTTCTACTCGTGATCCTATGTTATGAGCAGTAATAATGAATTGTCACTAATTGCTGTCCATGGTATGTGCTCTTGTCTCATCCTTAGAAAGCCCACAATATATTAATTTACATTTTAGTGTGTGTGTGTGTGTGTGTGTGTGTGTGTGTGTGGTGTGTTGTGGTGCTGGGGATGGAACCCAGGGCTCACATATGCTAGGCAAGTGCTTTGCCACTGAGCTGCATTCTCAGTCCAACAGGCTTTTCTTTTGCTTCAGATTTCTAAAAAGGATGGTGATGTGTGGAGATAGGTCAGCCAGGAACGTGTTCACTGCACAAGCATGGGGACCGGAGTTCTGATTCCCAGCCCCTGTCTGAGAACCTGGGGGCGGCAGCACGCATCTGTGACTGTGGCACCAGGGAGGCAGACAGGACGCTGCCTGGAGCTCTTGGTCCAGCTAGTCCATATGAACTGGTGAGCTTCAGGTTCAGCGAGAGACCCTGTCTTAGGGAACAAGGTGGTGAGTGGCAGAAGAAGACACCGGTGTCAACCTCTGGCTTCCACATGCATCTCTGCATGCATTGCTACACATGAGCATATGCAACCTCTCCACCCCTAAAGGAGATAGCATTGTGATGTCTTGACCGCCATTGCTTCTCGAGCTCGCCGCAACTTGTCCATGTGTGGGTGTCTGTGTTAATTCCCATCTACTGCAAGAAGATGCTCCTGTGATAAGGGTTGAACAATGCTCTGCTCTATGGGTACAGCAATATGTCCTCAGGAGTCCTTTTATTGCTATGGTCATTTAACAGAATATTACTGGTAGGTTTCCCCATGATCTACCTGGTCTCAGATTCTTAGACTCAGAAAGAGTGTCAATCATGGACTCCATCTCATGGAGCAGGTCTTTAGGAAAAAAAAAAAAAGCAATGTGGTTGGTCACTCCCACAATATTTGTGCTCTACTGCACCAATGGACACATTTTATAGGCAGGTTGTTATTTTAACTTGTAGTGTTTGTAGCTGGGTGAGATGGATGATTGCTTTTCTCCTCTGATAGAATGTATAGCATCTTCCAGCACTATGGACTCTGGTCCATAGGGGCAAAGCTCCTGGTTGGGCACCAGCTAGATTTCCCATGTTCTGTGGTATAAGTAGATGATGTCTTCAGCAATATGGTCTTTCCATCGGGTGATGGGGAGTAGCCAATGGCACAGGCAATAGCCCTTAGTGTTTGGGGGTGGGGCTATGAGAATCCTTTGGCCAATAACTAAAAAAAAAAAAAAATCCCTTCCTTATTACTGGACGTCCTGTTTGGTAGCGTATGATGTCTAGTTAGGGTATTATAACTCCATTAGGTAACTCCATTTAAACTCTTTCATATATGTATATATTTTAGGAAGCTTCTGTAGTAGCAGATCCATATGGTTTTTCAAAATGCATTTAATGTTAGCAATCCCTCCCCATACTCCTCTATCCTGCCCTCCCTTCCTCCTTCAATTCTTCAGTTCTAATTTCTCCTTTATCCCTTTATAAAACTATAGTCTATTTCTTCTCCCTAGAAAGATGCCCTCTTCCTTACTGGCCTCTTAACAGCTACATAACTTCCATGGGTATTTTAACTAGAACACACATATCTGAAGCTTAAAAGCTAATATTCATATGTAAGAGAAAACATATGACGTTTGTCTTTCTGGGTCTGGATTACCTCACTCAGGATGATGGTGTCTAGTTCCATCCATTTACCTGCAAATTTTATTTTTCTTAAACAGTTGAATAATATTACATTGTGTAAATATACCACATTTTTATAATCCATTCATCAGTTGATAGATATCTAGGTTGTTTCCAATTTCTAGCTATTATGAATAGAGCAGCAATGACCATGGATGAGCAAGTGTCTCTGTAGTAATATGTAGCCCTGTGGGTATATGCCCCAGAGTGGTAGAGCTGGATCTTGAGGTAGATCTGTTCCCAGCTTCCTGAGGAAACTTCTCACTGATTTCCAAAGTGACTGTAGCAGTTTGTACTCCTCCTCTTTTTTTTAGACAGTCTTGTCTTATAATCCAGTCTGGCCTCAAAGTCATGATCCTCCTGCCTCAGCTTCCTGAGTCCTAAGGTGGACACCACTATACTTCACTTAGCGTGTTCCTTTGTAGACCAGTGAAGAGTTTCTACGCTAGAATAAAAAAATCTAATTCTTAGCTCATATAAGATGTTTACATTTAAGGTTTTTCTTTTAAAATTAAGAAACTCTATTCTTACAGTGACATTTTTCTTTTGGGTTCTGAGGAAAAGCGTTAACATAGCTCACTTCAGGTAACTCTGGCTCTGGAAATAGAGGAAATTGTTTTTACAGAGATGTGTGGGCTGGTGGGGTTACAAGGATGGTGTCTGGGAGAGGATGGCTTCTGAACCTCTGGCCTTGCTCAGGTGGGGCAGGCAGCTGTCGTGGATGGGTGAGGGTATGAAGATGAACGCCTGATATCTGGACTCCTTGTCTGAGACAGGGTCTCACTATGCAGCCCAACCTAGGCTTGAACTCAAGATCTTCAATGCTGGGGTTCCGACATGCACATGGCTGGCATGTGCAGGCACTTTTGGACTAGCAGGTGAGAGTGAGCAGGTACTGAAGAACTGTGCTTTCTTTGTAGCCCAGGGACTCCAGGCTGGTGGGCAGAGTGGACCTGCAGCTCCAGCCTCAGGACTTAGCTTCTTTGCTGAGAGAAGCACCTCAGACAAGAGTAGGGACCTGGGTTCCCTCATTTGTAGTCAAACCAGCCTTTTCTTGGGCGAGTCAATCCCACTCACACCATGGCCTTCGGGATCACCATGGTGGCCTTCAGAGGCAGCCTTTTCTAATGGCTTCTGTTCTTTCCCAGTCTTCTTTGTTGGACGTTGGACCTTCAGGATTGTATTATAAGTAAACCAAATGAACGTCCAGCCCTGGAGACCTGGCACCAATTCTCAGCTCATGGTTGGGATGTTCTGGTACAGTTATCAACAGCCCTTTCCCCCTCTCAATAGTGACCCAGAGATTCAGACAAGAGATTGTAAAGTTACTCTAACACTTCATCGGTGACAAGACTTATTCTTCAGCCCATACTGATACTGTAGGCAACAAAATGACTTGGAGGAGATGAAAAGGGGTGTGTGTGTTTGAGGGGGGAGTTCCTTTTATCTGCATTTCCAGGCTCACCTGCACCCACTAATGCCCGGGAAAGAAGCAGGGCAGGACAGTATCCACCTGAACTTGCTGTATTCTCTCTTGGTCCTGCTAGCCCTTGGAGTCACAGAAATGTCCTCTAGAGGGTGGTCTGCTTGTTCCTCTTGGTGACAGGAGTCATCCTCACAGGTACCTTAAAGCAAGAGACCAAATGCCTGCCAGAGCCATGGAAGCCCCCTGGTAGGGGGTATAATGCTTGGGCTGATCCCTGGGGCTTATCTGTTGTGTGGAGAGCAGGGGCAGGCTGGCACATGAGTGTTGGACCGTGGGCTCACAGTAGAGGAGCTTGATGGGCCAGTTCTGAGTGCCTCAGGTTCATCTGTTGGTGGCTCTGGGTCAGTGTTAACAAAGACGGCAGAGGCACAGAGTGCGAGGTGAGCTGCAGTACACCTGGCCTGTCCTCAATCTTCCCGGTTTCTGCCATGACATCCGGGCTCCACTCTGAACTTTAGATGCCGTAGAAAACACCTTCAAAAAAATTAAATGGCAGGGTCAGGATAGCTTCAGGCAGGGCTAATTTGTGAGCTGGGCTGTCACAATGATGGATTTGGGACAGATTAACCCTTGGACTCGTGGGCCCCACCGCTGTGGGTGGGGTGGGGGTGGGCTGGCCTTTCTCCCTCTTCCTGGATGCAATTGCCTTTGTGTGGGACCCTCTGTGTCGGCAGACACACCCCTGGGCCAAATGTTCTAGACCCCAGAAAAGTGAAAACAGGCCATTGCCAAGACAAACAAGGGGGCGGGAAGCCGCGCTTGCACTATGGAGTAAGTCAGGGCAGGGGCGGAAACAGGATGCTGTCTGACTTCCAGGTATTCTACGTCTCTGCAGCTTTTATTTTTATCTTTTTAAAAAGACAGCACCGTTGTAAAGTCTCTAGAAAGATAAACTAGGGCTTCACCCTTCCCCTTTGAAAGGGCCTGAGCTGGATTCTTCCAGGCTCAGAAAACCCTGGCTCTGCCCCTTGACCTGCATCTGGGGAATGCGGGGGGGGGGGGGGGGGGGGGGGGGTGCTTCTGACTGACTGCTCTCTGAATGGACAGAGTAGAATGGGTCAATTCTCTGCCGTTTGCTATTTAAAACAACGGGTTCCTTCCTGTTTCCTATGCTGACTGAGGCTTCTTCTGTGTTAAAGAAAAAAAAAAAGAGAAACCCCGGAATCCAGTGCCCCTCTGACAGTGAATGAGCTACACAGCTTGATGCTGTACCACAAAAGCTCCTGTTTTATCTGTACAGATGGCTCTCATTTGGTGTTGGGTGCCTGGCTCTGTGAGGTAATTTCCCAAATACTTGGCTCTTAAAACAGGAGGAAAAGGGGGGGGGGGGACCTTTCTAAGCCACGCTGGAATCTTCTAAGGAATAGAACTGCTTCTGTGGTTCTGCGTTGCGTTTTTTGCAGAAATCTCTGACCTGCAAATGTTCCTACCAAGAGGAAGGAGGGTAGATGCACGCCCCCCCCCCCCTTCACACACACCGGAAGTGAGGATGCCCTATACTCTGATTTTTTCCCCCCTCTAGTTTAGTGAGAGACAAAGAGAACTCTAGTTACCTACTGGGAATGAGCTCCCTGCCTGGCCCCATCTCAGGGAAAGGCAGACGGGGAGGAATTAGTGTGTTGTTGGAGGGTGGGATAGGGCAGGCCCAGCGGAGCCTGGCTCTCTCCTTCTCTCAGAGTGAGTGGGAGGAAGGTTAGGAAGGAAGCCAGGTTTTCTTGAGTTAGGAGCAGGCATCAGGGAACTAACTCCTGTTTTCCTGGGGACACCACCCAACAGGGCTAACGAACATGTAGATTCTTTCTTTGCTGGCCTTGCATAGCTTGGTGGCTCTTGGGTCCTTGGCTTTCCGAAGGGGAACAGTTAGCCTTGGAGTGCTTAGAACCCTCAGCCAGTCACCCTGCAGCACCCTGGGCCCATACAGCTTGGGACACACAGCAGTTCCAGCCTGTGGAAGCTGCCACCTCCGTGGGGTGGCCGTATGAGACAGACCTGGGCATTCACTCAGCCAGGGAAGCAGGTCAGGTGGTGTCATATCAGGTCGTGCGGAGAAAGGAAGACTGGAAGGCCGAAAAGGAAGAACACATTCCCAGCAGAGGAAGAGTGCAGGGGTGGGTGTGGGCGGCATGACATCTGGTGCCCGTGTGGCGTTCTCAAGAGCAGGTATTAGTGCTCTGTAGATAGCTTCAGGCACAAAGAAAGAGATGTGTGGCTAGGGTACTGTGTGCATGTGTCTATGCATGTGGGTGTGACCTTGGAGAAGCATAAGACAAACCTTTAAAAGTGAGGCTGGGCAATGGGTGAGGCAGGAGGTCCTGTCTCAAGAAATGTAAACTTATGCTGGACCCAGACTAAGGAAAGTGTGGTTGGCCAAAGAAAGCCCCAAAATGACGTTTTAAGGCCTTGAGGTACCTAAGAGTTACTAGAAGGAAATATTATACTTGTGTTTTGTTTGCTTATTTTGGGACGGAGTCTCACTGTGCAGCCTAGGCTGGGCTGTAACTTGTGATCTTCCTGCCTCTGTCTCCAGAGTGCTGGGCTAACAGGTCTCTGCCATGGTGCCCAGGACTGGACACGTACTTTCAAGACTGCATCCTGCATTCTGTTTAGGGAAGAGAGGAGAGGACCAGTCAGGAGTCAACTGCGTGGATCTAAGACTGAGTGAAGGGAGGAAGCTGGGGAGGCTGAGCAGTGACTGGTGTGTGTGTGTGTGTGTGTGTGTGTGTGTGTGTGTGTGTGTGTGTGATGTATGGCGTGTGTGTTTTGTGTGTATGTGTGTGTATGTGATGTGTGTATATGTCACGTGTGGCGTGTGTGTGTGTGTGTGTGTGTGTGTGTGTGTGTGGCGTGTGTGTGTGTATGTCACGTGTGGCGTGTGTGTGTGTGTGGCGTGTGTGTGTGTGTGTGTGTGTGTGTGTGTGTGTGGCGTGTGTGTGTGTGTGTGTGTGTGTGTGTGTGTGTGTGATAGCTGTGGGTGGACAGGGAACGAGGAGCTGGTTTGGGGATGACGTTCTCACCCAGGTGCTGAGCACAGGAGCAGGAGGAATATAGGATGAGCTCAGCTCAGGAAGCTGCAGTTCTTGAGATAGCAGCACCAAGCCTGCCCCAGCACTTACAGACACCAGGGGCCAGTGGCTGGACCAGTCCAGCCATAGGGAGGTAGGCTATGGTCTGGTAGGAGTCGAGGGAAGGGGATGAATATAATCAAAACATACCGTATGCAGTTCTCATTCAACAACAGCCTAGCAGGAGAGGTGGGAGAATGGGGCAAGCCAGCTCACTTCTCATTTGTTTTTAAAAATAACATGATTTCTGCATCCAGATTCCTCAGTCCTTGGACGGGGTTCCTGGCACAACTATTAGG
Organism: Peromyscus maniculatus bairdii; assembly: GCF_049852395.1. Classification (NCBI taxonomy): domain Eukaryota; kingdom Metazoa; phylum Chordata; class Mammalia; order Rodentia; family Cricetidae; genus Peromyscus; species Peromyscus maniculatus. The sequence continues at coordinate 66,751,966 of NC_134856.1, forward strand.
GTGTTTGGCCATCCCATCACCAGAGTAGGTCAGTCCCGGCTGTCTCTCGGCCATTGCCAGCAGTCTTTTGTGGGGGAATCTTTGTGGATTTCTGTGGGCCTCTCTAGCACTTTGTTTCTTCCTTTTCTCATGTGGTCTTCATTTACCACGGTCTCCTATTCCTTGTTCTCCCTCTCTGTTCTTGATCCAGGTGGGATCTCCCGCTCTCTTTCCCTTGACCCTCGCCGTTCATTGCGCCCACTCATGTCCAGGCTGTTCATGTAGATCTCATCCATTTCTCCGTCATTGGGTGATCCCCGTGTCTTTCTTGGGGTCCTGTTTTCCAGGTAGCTTCACTGGTGATGTCCAGTCATCCTTGTTCTGGAGTGCTGGGAGTCTAATTAGCAAGAAAGAGGAGGGTTTATATGAACGAGAATTGTTGAGACCAAGGTTGGATAAAGCACAGGGACAAATAGCCAAACGAATGGAAACACATGAACTATGAACCAAAGGCTGAGGGGCCCCCAACTGGATCAGGCCCTCTGAATAGGTGAGACAGTCGATTGGCTTGATCTGTTTGGGAGGCATCTTGGCAGTGGTATCAGGTCCTGGGCTCGCTGCATGAGATAGCTGTTTGAAACCTGGGACTTATGCAGGGACGCTTGGCTCAATCTGGGAGGAGGAGACTGGACCTGCCTGGACTGAGTCTATCAGGTCGATCTCAGTCCTTGGGGGTGGCCTTGATCTGGAGGTGGTGGGAATGGGGGGTGGGCTGGGGGGAAGGGGAGGGGGCAGGAAGGGGGAGAACAAGGGAATCTGTGGCAGTTACGTAGAACTGAATAGTATTGTAAAATAAAAAAAATGAATGTGAAAAAAAAGAATAAATTGTGAAAAAGTTAAAAAAAAATGACATGATTTATTCTTGGAGACTTGCTTCTTGGCTACCCCAGATGTATAGGGTTCTTGTGTACAAACTGATCGTACCTCATGATTTAAGAATGAGAAGGCAGGTTTGAAATGTCCAGTGAAGAAGAAGTGGGATGTATTTGGAAATCCTCTTCACAATTAGGTCATATTCTCTGGTCAGTTTTATTAATAGCACACTGTTTGGATTTTGAGAATAAAAACAGCTAATTGACCAAGAAGAGAGGAAGGAGGGGGTCTCTACGTTTATTTAGGGGATAAGGAAAGCGGAGCAGAGGGAAGGGAGGCCACGGCTTGTAGAAATCCTTTCTACCGCACACGAAGACCACAAACAAGGCCCCCTGGAAGACTCCGCTGAAGAATTTGTTTTGAAAGCTGTTCCCTGCCTCAGGTCAACAAGAAGGAAAGAATGAGTGGCGGTGAGGGGCTCCCCGGGCCCCCATGGTGGACCCCACCACATGGTTCTGCTCTCTCTCTCTCCCCCTTTCAGGAGGCCCTGTTGGCCCTGCTCGGCCTCACCCAAGTTCTCAAATGATAAACACTTGCTAGTCTCACACTCAAGAATATTCTTAAAAAGGAAAATCAGTTAAGCCAAATGGAGAAGTTATAGACCCCAACACCCCTCTATAGTGGGCTGAACAGGTAAGGAAGGAAAAGCTATGATTCATTTTTATAATCGTAACAAATGGGGATTCCAACCCATGACTCTAAATTACACCTGATGCTTTCACTCCAGACTGGCCCAGGCCCTGAGCTCTGATGGAATGAGGGGTGACTGGGCCTCCCTACTGTCTGGAGTTCCTCCTTCAAGTCATTGTTTTTCGAAGTTGGATTTCTGTATCTTTGAGTTTATCTGCAAAACACCAGGTCTTTTCTTCACTCAAGTTCTGTGCCACCCCCCACCCCCAGCTAGCCCAGATAATGGTTGGGGCGGTCCCCTTGCCTGGGAAGATACCCAAGGGGGATGCTGACAGCTTCGTGGCTTCCTTCCTCAGCAGACTCCCAGCCCGCGGCCCCACAGATGTTCTCTCTGGGTTTATTTTGATAGCCTGTTTTAAAAACAGTTCATATCCACCAACTGTTCAGATAATAATATTCCGGGTGGCAAGCAACTGCGGTTATTTTTGGCGTTGTTTGTCCTGACAGGCACAGCTCAGCTGGAGAACACGGGGCCAGGGGGAGTTCCCCTTTCTTACTCTTCCCACTGAGGCTGGTATGCACCACAAGGAAGTCTCATTTTCAGCTTGCTGTCATATGTGAGTCCCGTGTTTCCTGGGGAGGAGAGAAGGAAAAGAAAACCAGATGGATGACACCAATACCTGTTCCCCCAATACTAGACCACCTTGCCACCGACATGAGGAGCCGGACCTGTAGCTCTCAAGTAAATGAATCTCTTCCAAGGCATACCCCCAGTGATCTAAAGGCCTCCCCGAGGGCCTGCCTCCTAAAGGCCTTGCTAAGGGCACAGATGGTACCCGAAACTGATCGTTTCAAGCCATCTAAACCCAATCACACTTCCTGTACACCCACTGCAGGCTCAGGAGGCCCCAGCTTCCCCTCAGCAGACAAAGATTCCTGCAACTTTCCCAGGCACCCAGATCTGGGGCTGCTGACCTCTTTGGCCATTTCTCATTCTTGTCATCCAATGTCAATCAAACTTAGCTGACTTTCTTGTGATTTTTAGTGTGCGTGTGCATGTGCGTGTGCGTGTGCGTGTGCGTGTGCGTGTGCGTGTGCGTGTGCGTGTGCGTGTGCGTGTGCGTGTGCGTGTGTGTGTGTGTGTGTGTGTGTGTGTGTGTGTGTGTAGGCCAGAAAAGGGCATCAGATCTCTTTGGAGTTACCGGTGTTAGTGAACTGCTGGACATGAGTACTAGGATCCTTGGCCTTCCTGCCTCTCTCTCTCTTTTAATCACACCTCACACTATTGCTGTTGGTAGGTCCAGTTTCCTAAAGTTTTACCCGATGTCATGTTTCTGCTCAAAAGCTCTTAACGATCATCTTCTGGGTGCAGAGTGGCATCCCGGGGCCTTTGTAGGGCAGGCCAGTCCCTTGCACTTTGGGCTTGGCTTCCCTTCTTAGTGTCATGCTACCACTCCATACAACTTCTTCCCACGGTTAGGTCGAGCTCTCCAGGCACACCTGGACTGTCTACTGCATGGCCAGTACCTGGAGGCACCCACTACTCCACTGTCTGTGTGAATACACTTTCCAAAGGTGTATGGGCCCAGCCTGTGTAACTCCACCTTTGGACATAGGTAAATCTTTTAACGTAGTTAAACATCTTCCCCCTGCTCCACCTCTTGAAATGCCAGAACTCTTCAGAAGCCATGCCACCCATCAAGCCTCTTGTGATTTATCCTAGCTAGAGAGGCTAGATCTTGACCGTGACTCTTTGAAGAAAAATTGGTTCCGAAATATTGGCAACTTTCTTCCTATTTATTTGCTGACTTTCCTTGCATAGAACACAAGAACCCTGAAGGATAGAGCCACATTGCTTTCATTATTGCTAGCTGGCACATACTATTTGACCTCCACTGCTGTAAGAGGTCCCTGAGCAAATCAGCTTTGTCACGGCTCCCATGTGAAGAGTCCTAATGAGTCCTGTGTTTGAACACTGCGTCTCCAGCCGGTGGCGCTGTTTTGAGAGGTTGGAACTTACTGGGTGTGTGGCCTCCCCAGGAGAAGCAGGCCATTGGAGGTGGACCTGGAGGTTTTATTGGCCTCTCTGGGTTCAGGCTAGAACACTCCGCTTGCTGATCTACTGACATGTGAACATGCCCCAGCCACACACTCCCACCACTGTGGGGCTGTCCTCCCATACATTCCTCTCCATGACAGAAGACTGATCCCAAATTGTCAGTCAAGGGGTTGGGAATTTAGCTCAGTGGTAGAGCGCTTGCCTAGCAAGCACAAGGCCCTGGGTTCGGTCCTCAGCTCTGGAAAACAAAAACAAAACAAAACAAAAAACCAAGTTGTCAGTCAAAGTAAATCTTCCCTTCCTTGCTTCGGCCAGGTATTTGGTCACAGCAATGAGACAAGTAATCAAGACAAACTTATAAAAAGAAAAGGTTCATTTTGTCTCATGGTTTTGGAGGTTTTGTACTCATTGTTTTGAGCAGGGCAGTACATCATTTCTGAGCGAAGTGGAACAGACCAGCTTCACTTTATGTCTGGGACTGGAAAGAGACTCCCACAATCCCCTTCAGGAGTGCATCACCAATGATCTAAAGACCTGCCAGGCTTCAGAACCCCCTGATAGCACCATGCTGGGAAGCAAGGCTTCCACACATAGGTGTTTGGGGGACACAAGATTAAAAATCCGGTAGGAAGTGCTCAGTGAACCTTGATGGATGAATGAAAGAACTGATCATTTGGGTTGTGTTGGCTGCACATTTCCCTAATTTCCTCTGCTTGTCTTCAGCGCTCTGCCCATCATTGCTTAGGACAGGTGGGTGTGGGGGAAGACCTGGGTAAGGATGCTTCAGGGTCATGTCAGTAGATCAGTTATCAGTTGTGCTTATGTCTGCCTCCCATCCTGAGGGCTGGCAGATGTCTGCTACCCTAGGTAGATCAAAATCTGTTTTGAGGCCAGCAAGTTAACTCGGCAGGGGAAGGTGCTGACCACTAAGCCTGATGATCGGCACCCCATCCCTGGGATCTGCGTGGTGGATGGAGAGAAGTGAGTCCTACAGTTGTCTGTATCAGTATTTTCCTTTGGGGCCACCAACCAGCTCCCAAATCATGACATGGAGAATTCTCAACTTTAGCTTAGGCTTGTTTCTTGCTAGCTCTTATAATTTAACCTGTTCCTCTCCATCTGTGTTTTCCCTCAGGGCTTTTTACCTTTCTTTCTCTATGTCTTACTTTCCTGCTTCCTCCAGTGTCTGGCTGGCTGGCGGCTGCCTGGCTTCCGGCCCTAGGCATACCACTCTCTTTCTCCTCATCCTCTTCGTTCTCCTCTCCAGAGCCCAGATTTCTCCCACTTAGTCTCTCTGCCCGCCAGCCCTGCCTACTCCCCTCCTGACTAAGCTAGCTACTGGTCCCATTGGCCGGTCAGCTTTTTTAGCCCAATCAGGTGCCTTTGGCAGGCAGGCAAGGTGAAACAAATGCAACACACCTTTACATCGTTAAACATATGCAGCAGGAACAAATGCAACACACCTTTACATCGTTAAACAAATGCAGCAGGAACAAATGCAACACATCTTTACATCATCGTTAAACAAATGCAGCAGGAACAAATGCAACACATCTTTACATCGTTAAACAAAGGCAGCAGGAACAAATGCAACACATCTTTACATCGTTAAACAAATGCAGCAGGAACAAATGCAACACATCTTTACATCGTTAAACAAAAGCAGCAGGAACAAATGCAACACATCTTTACATCGTTAAACAAAGGCAGCAGGAACAAATGTAACGCATCTTTACACAGTTAAAGTAATCTTTCTTATATTCCACAACAGTTCTTCTCTGACCTCTGCATTTGCTCTGTGGAACACACACGTGCAATAAATAATAAATTAAATTTTTTCTTTTTTTTTTTCTTTACAGACAGACTCACATATGGTTTGCAGGCATGTACCACTCACGACAGTCCCCCCCACCTTAAAAATTAAAACAGAAACAAACCACGGATATAGCGTAGGTAGGTAAAAGTCCCAAACTTTTATTCTAAGAGAAATAAATGATGCAGGATCTTAAGGTGCTTTCCACAACCCAGAGCCACCCCACTCTACTGTGGGACAGTCCCTTGAGGAAAGAACTATGCGGGCAGAGGGCCACCACGGTGGTGGTTCCCGAGCCCCGGGAGAGAGAGATGGCTGAGCAGTGGCCTGCAGTGAGGCTCCGGGCTGCAGTCTGCTCCTGGGGGGAGCCCTCCGTGCTGGTCACCTGCCCTTTGCCTGGGCCTGTCCATTTCCAAGGCCCTCTCCTGCCTTCTCATTTTGAGACTCTGACTCAACCAGCTTTGGAGCCCCACGTTGCGGGCAGGGAGGGGCTGGGGAGGGGCACTGCATGCACATTTATTCTGGGTTTGGATATTTAAAGAGCTGGGCAGGCTGCACGGCATTTCGGAAGTGCTTGGGGAGGCTTGGGTTGCAGACCAGGCTTTCCTTTAAACAGCTATAGACATCCTGTCCCTGTCTTCTCGGTCCACAAAGAGTAATTTTCTTTCCCTAACAATCTGACGTGGGTCCAGCCCATTGTGTAGGCCTCTCAGGCTCCCGGCTGTGCAGGCCTGGAGGAAGCAGGTGGCCAGTGGTGGGACACATGCCCAGCTACGACCCAGGCCGGCAGTGGGTCCCCATCCAAGTGCGACCTTGCTCCCTGCAAGAAAAACTTGGCATGGCCTCTCAGGCTGCTGGGCTGTGGGGGCTGACTATCGCCAAGTTCCACCGGGCACCTGGGCAGGGGCTGACCCTGCACCTGGGTGGGAAGAATGAACTCTCTTGGCCCTCAGGGGTGTTGGCATGGGGATCAGCCAAGGGACCCCTGGGGACGCTTGGGCAGCACAGATTTCCTCTTTGGGGTTTGCTGTTTTCCCTGGCTCAGGAAACTGCACCAAAAGCTAAGACTTTGTTCCCAGCTGCCTGCGTCATTTTTACTATTTGAATGGCCACGTTGGGCTGTTTGCAGGGAGGCGCCCCCTTTGTCGCTTTTCTGAGTCAGGATGTTGTTTGCAATCGATTTCGTCAGACTGTCTGCTTTTGTTTTCCCTTCCCAGTGCAGGAAGCCTTCAGAGCCCGTGGAAGCAGTGAGCTGGAGCGGCTGCCCGAGTGGGCGTGCTTTAATTTTTCTCTTATGACATTTATTGTTCTCATTGCGGTTTTCAGAGGTCATTGTGTCCACATGCTCATTATAGAACATTTGAAAAATGTAGAAAACGAATACAGGTGATCTGTTCCCCTGGCCGGAGAGTTACCATTAGCACGTCGGTGATAATGGGGCCGCTTTAATTTCAACTGGGCGCCTTCTGCACATGCCTTTAAGGAACGTGCCTTTTATACCCAGTCCAGACCTATGTCCTTAGGGCTGTTGCAGGCCCTTCTATACTTTGGGGAAGCAGAGTTTAAACCTTTGACGATCTCTTTTGGCTACACAGCAGACCAGTGACTAAGACCAACCAGGACTCCGGAGCAAAGCAGTTCCATACAACTCCTGGGATCTAAAGTTAGTTTTTAATTGCATTTGTATTTATTTGAGAGTACTCATTTGGAGGTCAGAGGACAACTTGCGGGAGTCAGTTCTCTCCTTCTACCATGTCGGTCCTGGGGATCAAACTCAGGTGGTTAGGATTGGCACAAGTACCTTTGCCTACCGAGCTATCCGGTGGGTGTACATCTGCCTCTAAATCCATGTTTTAAAATAAGCCAAAATGGGTGGAATTTTGTCTTTTTTTTTCTTTAATGGTCTGCACATTTCTTGGTAGCAAACAAGGAAAAATGTAGACTAGTGTGGTTAAAAGTGCAGGCCCAAGCAGCAGGGGTCTGGGTTCGTATTTAACCACAGCATGCCTCAGTTTTCCATTCTCTAAAATGTTAACAATACTACCTGATAAAGTGTGGGTAAAGCTTAGCTGACACAGAGACTACTGTCTCTGGCTTGACATTAGTTAACACTCATGAAGATTCTGGAAGTTCCTATTATGGGCTGGATTGAGTCTCCTCCAACTCTGCCTGAAAGTCATGTGAAGTCTTCACTCCCAGGACCTCAGAGTGAGACTATATTAGTCAGTTTTCCATTACTGTAACAAAAGACCTTAGATAATAAATGTATAAATAGAAAAAGTTCATTTTGGCCCTTGGTTTGGTGGATCCAGTCCAGGATCAGCAAGATCACTAATTTGGGCCTGTGGTGGGTGTGCTGAATAACAATGTTGGGAGCTTGCCTATCTCATGGCCAGAAAGTAAGAGAAAGAGGCTGTGGTCCCACAGTCCCTTTCAGAGGCACACTACTAGTGACCTAAAGACCTTTTATTATGTCTCAATTTTTAAAGCTTCTAGAACCTTCTGATTCTACTGTTCTGGGGACCACACCTGTGACACTCGGTCTTTGGGGACATTCAACACCTAACCTGCTCACGTCTTGATTTTGACCTTCAGCCACTAGAACTAAGAAAATTACCTACATGGTGATGCACACCTTTAATCCTGGCACTCAGGAGGCAGAAGCAGGTGAATCTCTAAATGTTAGCAACCTGGTTTACAGAGCGAGTTCCAAACCCTATCTCAAAAAACCAAACCAGCTGGGCAGTGGTGGCACACACCTTTAATCCCAGCACTCTGGAGGCAGAGCCAGGTGGATCTCTGTGAGTTCGAGGCCAACCTGAGCTACAGAGTGAGTTCCAGGAAAGGCAGCAAAGCTACACAGAGAAACCCTGTCTCGAAAAACAAAAACAAAAACACCAAACCAACCAAATTAAAAAAACAAACAAACAAATGGCTATTGTTAAAGCCGTTAAAAATGTATGAATTTGTATGGCCCATGCATCAGTATCAGAAAACCAAAGACACCATCTACTACTAAATGAGCTCTAGAGGTACTTGGTTGTGGGTCCCAAACAAACTAACTCAATTCCTTAGCAAGAAGGAGGAGGAGGAGGAGGAGGAGAGGAGAGGAGGAGAAGGAGAAGAGGAGAGGAGGAGAAGGAGGAGGAGGAGGAGAAGGAGAAGGAGGAGGAGGAGGAGGAGGAGGAGGAGGAGGAGGAGGAGGAGGAGAAGGAGAAGGAGAAGAGTGCATCGTTGTTTTGTGCGGCTGAGACCCCCCACCCTCAGCTCCTTGTGATCTGCAGGCTGCTGCACACAGGAGGCTGAGGAGCACTGGGAAGAAAGCCCTTCAGAGGCTGAACAATTCTTGCCCAGCCTTGCAGATGCTCTCCCCTTCCTGGGGAGACTGGTGTCAGTGTATTGTCCTCTGGCTATACTTCCTCCTCATACTCATGCTTCACCATAGCCACATCCCCCCAGGCATCAGGTTGCTTTCCAATTCTGTGTAGAGGGAACTCACATCCTTCTCATCCTGGAGCCTTGCCCAGCAATCTTCCAGGAAAGATGCCCTCTTTTATGGAAAATGCATGTGTACTTCAGGGACCTGGCTGTCACCTTCCATAGGCACTAGGAGTTTTCATGCATGTTATGGTTAGACCACTAACATAAATGAGTCTTAGGTTCTTGGCTCTGAGACATGGCTGCTGAGGGATGGGCACACAAAGCCTCTTTAGGTCAAGACAGTGAACCTGGATCTCTCTCTGGCTTCTCTTAGGAGCATGGAAATAGCTGCTGGCTAAGGGAGATTTTGTCAGTATTTTGGATCAAGGTCTGACTGTGTAGTCAAGGCTGGGGTAGAATCCTTCCTCAGGCTCCCATGTACTAGAATTACCGGCATGGATGACCATGCCTTGGCTTTTGGGGTAAGAATATTTTCTGTCTTCGTAAATTTCAGTTTTGTTTTTGGGCCAGCTGAATAAGCACTGTGCTTGTCTGCTAGGTCAGCCCCTTTGCATCCCCATTTTCTCAGGAGACAGTCTTATACATCTGGCTAATAACTCTCATTTCATTTTCCCAAACTCCATTAGAGAGACATTATAATGAAGCTCAGACCCTCGAGAGGTTATTCATGGGAAAGACCTTTGGCTTTTTAAAAACGCGTTTGAGATGCTTGGGTGAGTCTTGTGACATATTGTGGTGCAGCCCTGCTTCAGGCTGCAGGGGGTTCCTGGCACCCGGCACTGTGCCTTCTACAATGTTGCCAGGGAGAGCGATTGTCTTTACAGGAAGAGGGGAAATTAGTGTCACATGCAAAAGACCCACTGGCGGTACTGGGTGAAAACTCAGAACACTTTGAGCCTTGTCGAGGTGGAGACATAATCACACAAGAGCAAGCTCTGGGCAGGCTCTTCTCCAGCAGGGGTGCGGGGCCAGAGCAGTGGAGAATTTATCTCTACCCTCTGCACCTGGCCCCGTGCCCACAGGGTTTGCAAAAGGAGCACTTGAAATACTGATCTCGATGCCCTGAGTTAGGACAGGCACACCAAGGGAAAAATGCTGATATCATTATTTTTATTAATTCTCTGTCACAGAAAGTCAATTTAAAAAATACAAGTATGGCTTTGTATTTATTTAGTGGGTTGGTTTGTTATGCACATGTAAATATCTATATGGCACATATAACCAGTAACTATTATGAATACCAATAATATCCATTACTAAATGAGCTCAGGGTCCTAGGGAAGGAGTTATACACATATTATCTCTAATTCTCTATGAGGTGTAACACGAATCTTAAAACATCTTATTAATAAAAAACCTGAAGCCAGATATTGAGGTGAATTCTGAAAATCAGAGAGAAGGAACAAGCCACAGCTAACCTCACCTTACCAACTTCTTAGCCGATCCTGTTTCCTCAAACTGGAAGCCTCTGTGTCCTCATCTGAATAGATCTCAGCTGAACTGCTGCTAAAAAGCCTAAATGCTCAAAAGCCTCTAGTTCCTGGTTCTCATGCCTTATATACCTTTCTGCTTCCTGTCATCACTTCCTGGGATTAAAGGCATATGTCTTCCCCAAGCAAGACATGAGATCTCAAGTGCTGGGATTAAAGGTGTGTGTCACCATGGCCTGGCTGTTTCCAGTGTGGCCTTGAACTCACAGAGATCTGGATGGATCCCTGCCTCCAGAATGCTAGGATTAAAGGTGTGTGCTACCACTGCCTAACCTCTATGTTTAATATAGCGGCTGTTCTGTTCTTTGACCCCCAGATAAGTTTACTGGGGTGCACAATATATCAACCACACAGAGGAATAACTTACCAGAGGGAAAGTTAGTTTCGTCCCATGGTCTCGATGATCTCAGTCCATTATGGTCAGGAAGGCGTGGCAGAGTCGTGGTGGCAGAAACATGGCCAAGGACCAGGAAACAGTGGAAGGGAAGACTAGTGCTGTTACTCTGCCCCTCAGTTGTGTGCACACACCCCTTTTTACTTTGTCAGGTCCCCACCCATGGGATGCTGCAGTCCATCTTCACAGAGGCTTTCCCCTTTCAATTGCTCCTGGGTGGAAATCTCAGACACCCCGAGAGGTATACCTTGCCAATCTCCTAGGTGATTCCAAATCCAATCAAGTTGACAGTCAGGACTAACCACCCTACAGGGGCATGAAGCACCCCTTGGCATCTTCTTGGCGACATCTCTGGGCCCATCTTCCCCATACCCTGCTACTTCCTCCCCAGTCTTCACCACGGTCAAAGGAGAGTCCCGGGTACAGCGCAGCTGATAGGATGATATTCACTGTTATGTAGCATGAGGAGGTTCTGGAATACAAGCTGGGGCAGGAAAGACACAGGAACCCCAGCATAGCGAGGATGGTGTGGCCGTTTCACAAAAATGTGGCCTCTTCAACTGGACACGAAAAGCATGGGCCTCTCTTAGCTTTCCCGGGGTCGCTGTTCACAAGGGCAGTGCCTGTGTTAGTGAGATGGTTGAACTGATATCAATGCCCCAGGAGAAAACCAGTTAGAGCTGAAGTAAAGGGCAGCTTCATTCCTCCCCTCCCCGTACCATCCCCTGTAAACCTCTTCTCACTGAGGAGCAAGGTGAAGCTGACCGGGGAGAAAACCTCTGCTGTGATCCTTACCCATCGCTCCCAATGAAAGTCTCTACAGATAATAACAGGAATGCTTTCTCCCAAACCTACCGTTGTAGCGCTCGTTTTAGATGATGGATATTTGAATTGTTTCCAGTGTTTGGTCACAACAAAGGATTGAGTGTCCTCTTGGTTAATTGATCACTTTGATACTATTGTCTAACATTTTAATTCATTACAAAGTTGCTTGCTCTGTAATCTACTCTGTCTTATATTAGTATATTTTCACTAGCTTTCTTTCTCTAATGGTTATCAAGGAAAACCTTGTTTTCATTTTAATTTTGATTGGTTTGTATATCCTTGTATTAAAACATCTTTTCTTCAAAATTTTAAAAGTTTTTTTTGTTTTTGTTTTTTTGTTTGAGTATTTTGCCTGCATATATGTGGTGGTATTCTAATTGTACTGAAATGTGATTTTGATTGTATGTTAATAAATAAAGTTGCCCAGGGGTCAGAGCTATTAGAGCCATAGCAAGAGTGTGGTGGTGGTGGCACATGCCTTTAATCCCATAGATCTCTGTGTGTTCAGGGATACAGCCAGCATTGGAGACATATGCCTTTAAGACCTGGGGGGCTGTACATACAGACAGTGACGAGGCAGTCACGTGTTTGGGTTTACAACCAATGAGAAGGCAGAACAAAATACTATAAAAAGACGGACAGACAGGATATAGCTCTCTTTCAGGAAGCTGGGACACCGCAGGAGGAAGGGTGAGGTTTTAGCTCTGAGCTCTGACCTCTCGGCTTTCTCTTTTACATTGGTTCTGTGTTTCTTATTTAATAAGACTGTTGGTTACATCTACACATATATATCTGTGTTCCACATGAATGAATAAGTGTCCACGGAGGGCAGAAGAGGGTGTCATGTCTCCCAGGACTGGAGTTATAGGTGATTGTGAGCTACCAAGTGGATGCTGGGAATGGAACCCAAGTCCTCTAGAAGAGTAGCAGGTGATCTTAGCCATTGAGCGTCTCTCCAGCCCCTCATTAGCATTTATTACTTATGTATATGTATATGTATATGTATATGTATATGTATATGTATATAATAATACTTACTGGCAGAATATAGTTGGAACTTGCTTTTTGATTTACCCTAACAATCTCTGCTTTAAACAAGCACACTTTAGAAAACCCAGGAAAGCGGCCTGCCACAGTCATCTTGTTTTTTTAAATCTCTGTCCTTCCCAGATACGCCAAGAATCCTCCTTAACTATTTGCTAGTTGAGAATCTCCTTTAGCTGTTCAAGGTTGTGTCTGCTGACCATGAGCTCTGTCTTTTCTTCATGTGAGCAGTGTCTTCATGAGGCAGGAGAATAGGGGTGTGGAGATATCAGATTAACATACGAAAGGAGCCTAGTGACAAAAGGATCAGAGACCCTGCTCACCAGGGCTTCATGCAACAGAGCATGTGCAAGAAAAGCCTGTGCTGTATGGGCCAGGTGTCATGCAAATGGGCTATGCTGACTCAGAGACCAGGAGCCCAACAATTTTCATTGGGTTTTTCCCACTTCACTAGCTCACTCCCATTCTCAAAGTGTCTTTCCCTTTTTAAATTAACCATCTCTATTTCTTTTCTTTTCTTCCTTCCTTCCTTCCTTCCTTCCTTCCTTCCTTCCTTCCCTCCCTCCCTCTCTCTCTCTCTTTCTTTCTTTTCTTTCTTTTTTGTTTTTTTGAGACAGGGTTTCTCTGTGTAGCTTTGTGCCTTTCCTGGATCTCGCTCTGTAGCCCAAGCTGGCCTCGAAATCACAGAGATCTGCCTGGCTCTGCCTCCCGAGTGCTGGGATTAAAGGTGTGCGCTGCCGCTGCCGCCGCTGCCACCACCACCACCACTACCCGGCTCATCTCTATTTCTGTTAGTCATGAATCTCTAGTACGATGGATTTTATTTTGTTAATATTTTAAGAGTGTGTTTTAGCCGGGCGGTGGTGGCTCACGCCTTTAATCCCAGCACTCGGGAGGCAGAGCCAGGTGGATCTCTGTGAGTTCGAGGCCAGCCTGGGCTACCAAGTGAGTTCCAGGAAAGGCGCAAAGCTACACAGAGAAACCCTGTCTCGAAAAACCAAAAAAAAAAAAGAGTGTGTTTTATGTGTGTGAGTGTTTGCTTGTATGCATGTATGTGCATCACTTGTGAACTGCATGAGTGCAAAAGAGGGCTTTGGATCCCCGGGGATGAAGCTGTAGATGTTTGTCAGCCACCAAGTGGGTGCAGAGAACTGAACCTGGGTCCCCCGAAAGAGCAGCTAGTGCTCTTAACTACTCACCAGGCATCTCTCCAGCCCCCTGGTACAACACATTTTAATTGTTCTCCCCATTTACTTGGGATACTGTTTCTCTTACCAGGTCTTCAGGTCCTGCTGTGTCTTAACTTGAACTTCTTTGGGCTTATCCTGTTTGGGGTTGCCTCAGACTCTTGGATCTGTAAGTTTATGTCTTTTGCCACAGTTTTTAAAAGTTTCATCCATATTTCTTGTAAAGATTCCTCCACATCATCTCCCCATCTTCATCCTTCTGAGGCACCAATAGCATAAATGACAGATCTTTTCCTTTACTTACACAAGTCCTGAGAGCCTTTGGGACTATCTTCCTGCAGACATCTTTGGAGTGTTTGGACAGGATGATAATGCCTGTAGCTCCAGCCTAAAGTCTGCATGCCCTCCCTTTGTCCACCCCATCCTGTTTCAGCACTTACTCACTGAGTTTTTTTCAGGTGTGATGTCTCCACTTGCAGCTAGCTCATTATCCATCCTATTTCTGGGCTGGGATTCTCTCTTTTGTAAGTGTCTGCAATTGCTCATTGACCATTTGTATGAACAAAATGACAGCATCCTCTATGGGTTGTATATAGTCTGGGAGGTTAAGTTCACTTTACCCCCCCACCCTCTCCTCCAAATTATCAAAATGTGCTAATGAGTTTTTCTTTCAAGACAGGGAGACACATCAAGCTCATTATTAGCCAGCATTTCCCTGACATCATTGAGTCTGCTCAGTCTACACTGGCTACAGTCTACACTGCTTTCCATTTTTTTTTTAAAATTATGCCTGTTCACATCAATTACCCATTTTATAGTTAGATTACTTATTTAAACATTTTTAAATTACATTTTTATTTATCTTATGTAAGTGTGGGTGCCGTGTGTGTATGTGTGGGTGTCAGAGGTCAGCCTGCAGGAGCTGGTTCTCTCATTCCATCAGGTGGGTCCTGGGTATTGAACTCAGGTTGTCGGCCTTGATGACAGGCACCTTTGCCCTCTGAGCCTTCTCACTGGCCCTTATTTCTTTTCTTGGTATATATTAGCTTCCTTATGTATTCTGTATATTAATCCCTGGACAGAGATATTTCAAATGTCTAAAATAGGTAAGATTCCCAGTTGTGTTGGGTAGTTCAACTTGACACAAGCTAGAGCTATCTGCAAAGAGGGAAACTCAGATGAGTAATTGTCTCTATCAGACTGACTTGTGGACAAGCCTGTGGGTCATTTCCTTGATAGCTAATCGATAGAGGAAGGCCCAGCCCATTATGGGTGGTGCCGTATATGTATATGTATATATATATATATATATATATATATATATATATATATATATATATTAAAGCTGAGATCCCCGATCATATTTATGTGTGTGTGTGGGTAGTTGGGGATAGTGCCCTCGCTGCTGGTATCTTTCTTTAGGTGTCTCTTTGTTTAGAGGCCCCAGACAGGTAAACCCCACCCACCCCTCCCCTCCCCTCTCACCCATACTGCTCCCAAATGGTCATCTTCCCAGGTCACGTAGAGTTGCTTTCTTCTTTGACCTCAAGCTGAGCCAGCCACAGAGAACAAACTAGCAGGCAGGTTTCCTCCATGGTTTCTGCCTCTACTCCTGTTTGAGTTGCTACTTGGAGTTCCCTCGGAGATGGACTCTGATGAGATGCATATGCTCAATAAGCCCTTTCCTCCCCAAGTTGCTTCTGGTCATGGTGTTGATCACAGAAAGCAAACTAGGGTCCCAGTCCTTGCCAAGGGTTTCTGCATCATACCAGGGCATGGCTTCAGTTTGCAGCCAGTGCCTCCTTTGACTTGGTCTTTCTGCATTGCATATGCACAGGTTCAAGGTCAGGAGGTGAGGCTGCAAGCTGCTTCTGGGTCAGCATAGGCCTAGCATGCGTGGCCCCCCTTCGGAGTGCCTCAGATTCCCCATTGGCATCTCCTTGCCTTCTTTTGCTTCTAACCACTTTTGGTGTTGGCCTATGGTCTGCCTTCATTGTTTGCTTTGCCTTAGGCATCTGTGATGTCTGGACAGCTGCTGCAGCTGATTGCTTATCCTAAGGGGGGGCAGGAATGTCTGGTGAGCCTTGGGTCAGATAAAGACAAGCCTGGAACTGGGTTGTAGCTTAGTGGAAGATCAGTTGCCTTGCATGCTGGAGGCCCTGGGTGTGGTTCCCAGTGTTTCCTACCCCCAATTAAAAGTCTTGTTAAGTGGGCCAGGGAGTCACCAGATAGGCCTAAGGATGGGGCTTTAAAAGATTTCTATTTGGTCCACTTGAGTAGCTGGTAGCCTGCTGGTTTTCAAAGTTATTATAGACTACAGAGAGGAGACTAAGGCATGGGCTTGGAATGCTTACCAAAATCTTACCAGGCTTCTTTCATTTTTTTATGATGTATTTATCTTTGTCTTATGTGAATTGGTGTTTTGCCTGCATGTATGTCTATGTAAGGGTGTTGGATCCCCTTAAGCTAGAATTACAGATGGTTGTGAGCTGCCATGTGGGTGCTAGGATTTGAAGACTGCCAGGTCTTCAGGAAGAACAGCCAGTGAGTGCTCTTAACTGCTGAGCCATCTCTCCAGCCCCAAATGTTTTTTCAATAAATGCTGTGTAAGTATTTTTTTTTAACTTCTCAAATTTTGAAAAGTTATTTAAAATTTATTTTTAACAGAAACATTAAAAACATAGAAGTTGTATATATTTATGGATATACTGTGCATTAATTTTTCCTTTTTCATGTGTGTATGGTTGTCTGGATATGGCATGTAGTTGTGTGTGTGCAGCACAGGTAAGCCAGGATGACACATCCCTGCTCTGCCAAGTCACATCAAGATACTCTGAATAGCTCAGGAGTTCTCAGACCCTTGGGAATCTCTCAGACCTTCCTCTGGCAGCCATATTGAGAGCAGGAGAGCAAGCCTGGGGTGCTAGCCTCACAGGACTGTCGTGTGGTGACTGTGTAAGCTCACGTGCGCAGACTGCTGGAACTAGTTCCTGGAGGACAAGCTTTATATGTATTAATAATCCCTGGCCCAAGAACATTTCTTAATGTTTCATGTTGCATTTATTACCATTAAATTACTACTACGCCGATGTAGCATCGATCTAGTCTAAGTTTTTCTCAATAAATGGCCAAGAAGGAAGCTTAACTCTGCCTGACTGCAGATGCAGGCATGCTTCCTGTCCCTACCTCTCTGCTGCCATTATTTGAGCTCATCTCTGTCATAGCACCCTGAATCCATTGATATCCATGGATCTGGCTTGGGGATGGGGTCTCAGTAATGGTCTCCCTAAAGTAAGAATTCTAAGAATGAAAAACAAATACGGAGAGGTTTTCATTGAGAAAGAGCGATAGAAGCAAGGGATGAGGGGAGGACAAACTTTGTTCAGTAAATGTCCACAAGGCAGAGAGAGACAGCACCAAGAGCTTCAGGGTCACCAAGGGAGGAATCAGTCACTAGCCTCTGTCAACCTCATAGAGTGCTGCTACATGGACCAGCATTAAGCTTCCCCCTGGAGGTAATGCTGGCTTCCCACCCCCGCCTCCCAGGATGGGAGCTGGCAGGTTTGGAGTACCAGTGTGTGTCATGTCCCCCCCCCCCAGGACAGAGGGTACAACTCTCCTCTTTAGAATTGCCTCTGGGAAGTGGGGACATGGCAGTGGGCAGTCTGTCTGTCCAGGCTCAGAGCAGTTCCACTTTTCCCCCTAGGTCCTGCCCTCTGGAGGAATGAGGGTCAGAGGAGCGGTGAGGAGCCAAGGTGACATTCCCAAGTAGGGAAAACATGTCCCTGGCCCCCAGAGAGTGAGAGCAGAGACCCCAGTGCCAGGTGTACACTAGTCTGCACAGAGATCCACAGAGTAGGTAGGTGAATCGAAGTGAAGGACACATCTGCCCACACTTAGTGACAAATAAAATCCCTTCGCAGGACCTCCACTTTGATCTACACCAGCGGTGAATTAGAGATGGCAAAAGAGAGATCAGCTGGCTAGCTTGGGCTTTGCCTCTTTTCCCAGGAGGAGAAATGCTGCTGCCAGCCAAAGTTCTCTGTCCCCCCCCACCCCCCGACCCCCACTGTCACCTTCCACAGCCCAGACCCAACCGGTCCATACCCAGAAAGTCTGGAAATGATGATCCCCCCAACCATTGTGCCACTAGACAGTTGGCAAGGCTGGGTCGTCTCCTGAGCAGTCCAACGTCTTAAACATGTCAGCTTCCGACATGTCATTGCATCTGAGCCCAGGCTGGGAGGAACAGCTAACCAGGGAGGGTGGCACCAGGGAGGATGGCACCATGCTGGCGAGGCTCCGTCCTCATTTACCACTCTACAGACACAGGCAGAGCTGGCTGCATTCACAGCCCACACATTGGTTGCAGTGCCCGGTCTGATTGGAGGAGGGGAGTCAAGAGATCACTGTCCATGTCTGACATGGCAGCGCAGCCCAAGATTCTCTAGGTTCGAAGAGGAGCTCAGTCTCCATGCAGCCTTTGTCTTCTCAGGCCCCCTGGCCTCAGTGGCTGCACCCTCGGTGACCTCTGTCTGGTTCATAGAACAGCACGCACCCTGGCTTGTTTGTCATTTGGTGTATTTGGGCAAAAAAAATGACATTCCAAGGAGTCTGGCTGGCATGGCGGGCAGCTGCCTGTTGGGCACTGGCTGGTGGAGGCTGTGGGGCGCACTCCTCCATCCAGGCTTGTGAAAGCTGGGGTGCTTTGTTTTGCTGGCCTCTGGTCACAGCTACCCCTTCAAGCCGAGTTATATACCTTTAATTTATTCTGGAGAAACTTCCCACAGGCAACCGGGACCTGCCCTGGGAGCCAGAAGTGTGAGCTTACTGCAACACAGGACCCTGTTGGGAAGCGCCTGTGCAGGAGGCTGGGGGACCCCCGTGGTCTCTTTGTGTTCCGTGGAAGATACCACAGGCCCATGTGAAGAAGGGGGTCACCCAGTTGGGACAAACCATTTCATCCCTTCTTTCCTGAAGCACGAGGCGAGGGAGGACAAAGCTCCAAGTCTCTAGCAAGTTCCTTGCCGTGGGCTTTCCAAATATTTCCTCTCTGCAGCACAAGAAAGATGCTGAGGCTTGATTTAATGAGCTCCGTCGGGGTTGCCGTGAGCTGCTTGCTTCTGAGCGTTGGGCTTGCAGGCTGCCAGAGGCCAGGACTGCACCCTGCCTGTTCTGCCTCCTACAGAACCTGCCAGGGACCTTGTAGCACCAGCCTGAACACCCAGACCCCAGCTGGTATCACTCCTTATAAACATCACACCGAATCCAAGTGTGGAATTAGATTAGACTCAAAATAGTCGCACAGCACCTGGGTCTCTGCTGATAGCCACTGGGAGAGTAAGTACTGATTTTCTGTGGCCGAGTCCTTCTTCCGAAGCTCTCTCATCTGAACCCCATGCTGCTGCGTTTGCTTCCTGGTTGCTCTTTGCTATTTGATGAATAGCTGATGAACAGCAGCAGTGAGCTGCCCTGTCCCCGCCTTACAGGTGCCCACCAAAGTGGCGTCCTCTGAAAAGCCACAGCACTGAACTTTTTGGTTTTTTGTTTTGTTTGTTTGTTTTGAGACAGGGTTTCTTTGTGTAACAGACTTGGCTGTTCTGGAACTCACTCTGTAGATCAGGCTGGCCTCAAACTCAGAGATCCGCCTGCCTCTGCCTCCCGAGTGCTGGGATTAAAGGTGTGCGCCACCATGCCAGGCCCAGCTCTGAACATCTAGACCCTCGTGGCCACCATCACTCAGGCTGGTTTTCATTTCTTCCTTTCTCTTGGTGCCCTCAGTGGTAGCTGGCACCAATTCTGTCCTTCATCGTCAACCACACACCACTCAGGTATTAATTCTAATCAATCATGAAAATATGCTCCTTACCCTGCAGAGGCCGCAGTAATATGCTCAGCTACAGCTAGATCAGAGGGGTCAAGTCTATAATTGTGTATGTCTGAGTGTCAGGTAGCGTATCAGGTGTTCAGAAGACAGGGCAATTGCCATGGCTTCCCTTTGGGTGACATGATTGTTTAGTATGGGAAGAAGATTGGTCCTTTTTCACTTACTGGTTGATGTATTTACTTAAGACACAGATGGGTTTTCATATGCAGAGACTATGCAAGGATGCTACAAACCCAAAGTTGAAAGCTATTGCGTGTCCCACAGGTAGCATGAGATAGACCAGTGTGTTAGAGTGCTCACAGATGCCATATATGCACCATGTGCAGTGGGAATGTCCTGGTGATTCACCAACAGTGGGCAACATCGGTCAAATTCCCTGGGCATGTGCTCCAGAGTGCCTGCTGTTGCCACTCAGTTAGACTAACTCACTGCCTTTGAACTTGGGATGGGCTTAGTACCATCCTTGACTGACAGAATGGAGCAAAAACCATTGTTCTGGAACTACAAAGGCTAGTTATGAGGAACCCTCACAGCTTCTACTTCCTGTCACTTGGAACCAGGACAGGTGACATAGGGATGCTCCTGTTGGCAGTCCCTGGCTGAGACAGGGTCTGACCATCCCACCAGACAACAATAAGTTATCTTGAGCCCTCCAGACTAGCCTATCTTTCTGTGAATAGCACCACTTGGCATCTGTTGATAACACAGAGAACAGAAGAGCCCGACCCAAACTTCTGGTCTATAAAATATGATACATATCAAGCAGTGAGGTTAATGCTATGGTGGGCTAGTACATCCCTGTTACATGTTAATGAGGGCAAAGAACATATAAGTCTTTGTTTTGTGTATAATTAAACCCTTATTTTTCTACACCAGCAGAAAACTGAACACATAACACAAACAGTGCAGTTTGTAACATACAACAGTCTCAAATCTGAGCAGAGGTGCTTCAGGCTGCATGTGTTGGTACTGTGTCCATGTTGTGTGTTCAAAGCCAAGGGTGCAGTGAAGTCATGTGACACAACATGGCTGAGTAGCACTAGAAACACCTCACAGTTGTTTGATTTTAACTCCATGTTGGGCCATTTCATGTTCAGAAATCTTTTCCCATTCTCAGGTGTTTTACAGTGCCCACAATCAGTTTACAACCTCACAACAGAGGTTTTTAGAAAGAAGCTATGGGTTAACATAATGCAAATATTGCATCTTCTCATGGATGTCTTCACACATACATACAACTCAGTGAATGTTAGTGCTGTGGAATAGTCTTTGTACACTGTAAATATATATTGTTCCCATTGTTAATAAAAAGCTGATTGGCCAATGGCTAGGGAGAGTTTTTGGGGCAGAGAGAATACTAGGAAAAAGGCCAGAGTCAGAGGAGTTGCCAGCCAGGCAAGCAAGGTAAAAGCCACGATCCTCAGGGCAGCACATAGATTAATAGAAATGAGTTAATTTAAGTTGTAAGTGCTAGTTAGTAATAAGCCTGAGCTATTGGCTGAGCATTTATAATAATTCTCTGAGTGGTTATCTGGGAAATGGCTGGCAGAATAGAGCTTATTGCAGTCCTGATGAATAACTTTGCCTACAGATGGCACCCAAATGTTCCACACCTACACCCACATAAGACCCGAGAAAGCTTAAAAAAGGTTCTAAACACAAAAATGGAGCCCAACACAGTTTCCTAGTCTCATGTCTCTCATGCCAGCCAAAGTACAGAGACACATCTCCTGGCAGCTTGGCAGGTTCCTGCAATCTCTCACATGGGCCGCAGTACAGAGGCATCTCCCAGCCCCTGCCTGTGGTTTTGAGTTGCCAATACAAGTTCCACCATTCTGCTGCATGGTGGGTTTGGAATTTTGCTTATGCAGACCAAAAAGGTTACAGATGCTCAGTAAAGACAGACCCAGATTGGAAAAACAAAAAACCAAAAAACTCTAAACAGGTTACAGTGTGTTTAAAAACATACAAAGGATTGGGGTGGGGGGAGAGAGAGAGAGAGAGAGAGAGAGAGAGAGAGAGAGAGAGAGAGAGAGAGAGAGACAGAGGAAGAGGGAGAGGGAGAGGGAGAGGGAGAGGGAGAGGGAGAGAGGAAGGATATAGATAGCCATGAAAAATAGTTTTAATATAATGTCCTTAAAAAGGGAGTAAAGTAATATAAAAGAAAAAAAAAAGCCATGTAAAGATGGGAAATACACAGAGTCTGTATCCTGTATGTTATTGTGTTGTCTTTAAATTTTTTGACTGCTAATGAATGAGTGATAACTGCTAAGAAACATTGGATTATGGAAACTGCTAGATTAAACCAACCTATGCATTTAAAAAATATCTCGACATAAGCCGGGCGGTGGTGGCGCACGCCTTTAATC
The DNA here is from genome assembly GCF_049852395.1 of Peromyscus maniculatus bairdii. Lineage (NCBI taxonomy): Eukaryota > Metazoa > Chordata > Mammalia > Rodentia > Cricetidae > Peromyscus > Peromyscus maniculatus. The sequence goes on from NC_134856.1 coordinate 66,774,017, forward strand.
CCAGCACTTGGGAGGCAGAGCCAGGCAGATCTCTGTGAGTTCGAGGCCAGCCTGGGCTACCAAGTGAGTTCCAGGAGAGGCGCAAAGCTACAGAGAAATCCTTTCTCGAAAAACCGAATATATATATATATATATATATATATATATATATATATATATATATATATATATATATATATATCGACATCAAAATGGAAGTCAAAAGGTGTGCTGGGAGAGAGGTTATGCTTTTATTTCCACAGGGTATGAGAGGCTGTGGATTCATTCCAGGTTAAAGATGACCAAGTTTGATCAAGGAAGACTCCCCTGAAAATCCTGACTACAAGCATAAAAAAATAAAGCTTAAAAAACTACATAACATATAACATATCATTTACCTGCTCAAACATAAAGCAAAAAATTCATCTTTGGCTAACTTGTGTACAATGCATAGTCTATACTTGTACTAATATAGATATGTATTTTACCTTTAAAAGCTTATGTATTTTAAAACAAGGGGATCAGACACCAATGAAAATAAATGACCTAGGTGATCCAGCATCTCAAAATGCCTCTGTGCAGTTTCGTTGGAGTTCTACATCCAGAACAGCTTCAAAGCTGATGGCTGAGATGGTCAGATTCATAAACTACTCCAGTCAACACTTAATCATTATCCTAAATTTTCTCAGGGTCTTCTAAAGATACCAACACATTCAAACAACAGGAAGTAGTCTAGAGAATGATGCTCACATTCCCAAAAGATGGATTATGGGTGTTTATTATCATTTCAGGGGGATTGGTTGCAAATTGTTATTGATCTTAGTTAAAAAAAAACTAAACAAAAGAGTTAAATTCAAATATCTCTTTCTAAAGGAAAAGGGGGGTGTAATATAGGAATGATAGGAAAAAGGGGTAGATTATTAAATCTACTTTAATCTAAAAAACAACTATTAATCTCAAAATATTTTACATTGGTATAGATTTTGGTTTATTGATACAGATTTAAAGATATTTTTATACTGTATGTATGTTTCTACTCTTGTTTGGAGTATTATGCTTATACATCTCATTTAAAAATATAATTAAGAAATATAGGTTAGTAGTTAGTCATCTATAATAATCCAACTTGTAGTCATATTAGGTATTTTTTCAAGGTTAAACGAATATATTTAGATAGATAGCCTTCAAGCACTTCAAAGACCTATAGACTATGGCATTTAAAATGTTTTAATAGCATAAGACTCTTTTTGACAGTGAGACACATCTGCTCTTGGCAGAAGAACCAATTTACTTCAGAGAAGATCATGGGCATCAAAGACCCTCCATATGGAGTTTGCTTTCTTTTGGCAAAAGCAAGATATTTGGGCAAGAAACTGCCCTCGCCTCAGTTACTATACTGTCCAAACTTGACCAACAGGATGCAAAAAAAGTGCCTGCCAAACTTTACCAAGACAAGATAGGAGAGTTCTTCAAAATTAAATCTTTCAGACACACTAGGCCTGTAGGCCAACGATGGATGCCCCAACATTACAGAAGAAATCTGGGTGACTGTCCAGGCAAACAGATGTCCCTATCATTAGGTAACATTTAAACCTTCTGGGGTCTTTGATGGAGTGGAAGACTAGATAGTCATAGTTAAAGTTTTCCTTAGTTAAAGGTAAATTAGGTATAAACTTTAGACTCACAAAGATAAATACCATTTTTTCTAATTTTGCCAAATACAAATGGACTGGATAATGTAAATGTAATTCTTACTTGATGACTGTTTTGTTGTATATAATTTTACTATATATTTTTCCTTTTATTTTATTTTACAATACCATTCAGTTCTACATATCAGCCACAGATTCCCTTGTTCTCCCCCCTCCTGCCCCCTCCCCTGTCCCCCAGCCCACCCCCCATTCCCACCTTATAATTTTACTATATTACAATGAAAACCTTCCTTTTTTTTTTTTTTTTTTTTTTTTTTTTTTTCCGAGACAGGGTTTCTCTGTGTAGCTTTGCGCCTTTCCTGGAACTCACTTTGGAGACCAGCCTGGCCTCGAACTCACATAGATCCGCCTGACTCTGCCTCCTGAGTGCTAGGATTAAAGGCATGCACCGCCACCACTGCCCGGCTTTAAAACCTTCCTTTAAAATTAGACAAAAAGAGGGAAATGCTGTGGAACAATCTTTGTACACTGCAAATAAATATTGCTCTCAATAAAGAGCTGAGTGGCCAATGGCTAGGCAGGATTTTTGGGGTAGAGAGAATGCTGGGAAATAAGAAGGGCAGAGTCAGAGGAGTCACCAGCCAGCCAGAAAGGAAGCAGGATATGCAGGAGAGGTAAAAGCTACAAACCTTGGGGGCAGCACATAGATGAATAGAAATGGGTTAATTTAAGTTGTAAGAGCTAGTTAGTAATGAGCCTGAGCTATTGGCTGAGCATTTAAAATTAAGAAGTCTCTGAGTGGTTATTTGGGAAGTGGCTGGCAGAACAGAGCTTACTGTAGTCCCGATGAAATACTCCACCTACATGTGAGCTACATAGATGCAAAATATACAGGTTCTCAGATCTTACACCTCTAATGGTGGAGACATGGGAGAGCATGCTGCTTCTGCCGTAGCAGTACATTGACGATCTACAATAGGAATTAAAGGAGCTGGCACCTTGATGGTGGACTTCAGTCCATGGTACTATACCTTGGTAGCCATGTTAGTCAACTGTTCCTCACTGTGACTGAGATATCTGACACAAATGACCTAAAACAGGGAGCGCTTATTTTAGTCATGGTTTCAGAAGAGTCAGTCCATTGTGTCATGAAGGCCTGGCAGAGGAGCCCACTGCATGGTTGGCTAGGGAAGAGGGGCATGCTGACTCTGGCTGGGCTGGCTTTTTCCTCTCACCCCTATCTTTTAAATTACACGTGGGCCTCCACCAATGGGACGGTGATGTTTACCTTCAGGCTGGGTCCTTTTTCCAGATAATCCTCTCTGGAAGCAACCAGAAGAGTATTTACCACTCTTAGACTATTCTAAATCCAGTCAAGTTGACCATGAAGATTACCCCCCCCCACCCCACCCCCCCACGGGAGCTCAGATGAACTATGTCACAGTATTGTCATTTTCTCTTGGTTGCTCTTAGTTGATGGGGCACTGACCGAGGTTTGAGGTGTTATACTCTGTGCTAGAAACCTCAATTAAGGAGTTGCCTCCATCAGATTTGCCCATGGGCCTGTCTGTAAGGCATCTTCCTGATTAATGATTGATGTGGGAGGGCCCATTCCACTGCGGGTGGCACCACCTCTGGGCAGTATAACCCTGGCAGTGCTGGGTTGTATAAGAAAGCAGGCTGAGGAAGCCATGGGGAGCAAGCCAATAAGCAGCGTCCCTCCATGACGATGTCTGCCTCTGCTTTTGATTGTGTTCCTACCCTTACTTTTCTCAGTGATTGATTGTAATGGGAACCTGTACATCAAATAAACTCTTCCCTCCTCAATTTGCTTTGGTCATGGTGCTTATTACAGCAACAGAAGGCAAAGAAGGCCTTAACCCTATGTGGGAACTGTTGTGTTTGGAGTGAGAAACGCCTCTCATAGGCTCATAGATTTGGACACTGGGTGGTGCTGCTTGGGGAAGTTCTGGGACTTTTAGGACTGGAGTCTTGTTAGAAGAAGTCTAGCAAGGGGTGGGAGTGGGGGTGGGTGGGCTTTGAGGGTTTATAGCCTCACCCCACTTCCTGTTCTCTGTCTCTGCCTCCCCTGTACAGAGCTTCCTGGTCTGGGCAGCTACTCCATTATGGACTCTCTCTCTGGAACCCTAAGCCAAAACTAACTCTTGGGTAAGTTACTCTTGGTCGTGGTGTTTTGTGATCAACAACAGAAAAGGAAATGACATGGGAACTCACCTGCCACATTTCAGGAACAGCTTCCTGTCCCCTTGATCTTCCAGATGAGACTTGGAAAGCACTGTCCAATCTGGTCAGCATGGGAACTAAAACACAACATCTGGATCAATCTGGCCAGCATGGGAACTAAAACACAACTTCCGGTCCAATCTGGTCAGCATGGGAACTAAAACACAACATCCGGATCAATCTGGTCAGCATGGGAACAAAAACACAACTTCCAGATCAATCTAGTCAGCATGGGAACTAAAACACAACTTATGGATCAGTCTGGCCAGCATGGGAACTGCAACACAGTTTCCAGGTTGAGGAACTAGAAGCGGCCTGCCCCATTCCCAGCTCGGGTTCTTAACTACACTGTGTCACTTCCTGTGGTGACAGAAACAACGTGCAGGAGAGCTGACCCACACACTCCTGGGCATCGTAAGTTGGGGTGTCCTTCCCCTCAGTGAAGCTCTTGGCTTCATTCTTCTCTAGGCTCCTTCCCTGGAAGCCTTGGCTCTGATACCCAGCCTGCACAATGCTGCTCTCCTAAGCCTCCTTTCTCTTCCCTGAAGTTCAAAGGTGGGCTGTCTCTCATGCAAGCTGTCACCCCGGTATGTATCGTGGGGCTCGGCACCTAACTGGGTCTCATAAATGTTCCTGGAGCCTGCCTAACCTAAACAGAAGGCGGGGCTGTGGTGAGCAGGCATAAAGAGCCAAGCTCCTGAGCACGCACGAAGAACGGCCTGGCAGACAGAGCAGGAGCCTCCACAACAGCAAAACAAACTGCTTCCCAGGGACTTCCAGGTAGAATTGGAGCGCCTTTCCCCGTGATCTCATTAGAAACCAAAGCAAGAAGTGTATTAGGGACCAATTAGAATACAGTGCAAAGATTGCTGTTGTTCATGTGTTATTCAAGTATGTTTTGTATGTGTGTTTTGTGTGTGTAGGGGTGTGTGTGTGTGTGTGTGTGTGTGTGTGTGTGTGTGTGATGCAGGAACACATTGGGCGCCCTCTATTATTCCTTCCCTTTGAGACAGGGTCTCTCACTGAAGCTGCAGCTAGGCTGGTAGCCTGCAAGTGCTGGGGTGACAGGTGCATGCCCACACCCAGCTTTTTATATGGGTGTTGGGGATTTGAACTCAGTTCTTCATGCTTGCCCAGCAAGTGTCTTTCCCATTGAGCTGTCTCCCAGTCTCTCATGTATATTTTTTTGAATATCTAATGACAGTGTTCTGTAGCTTGAAGGTGATTCCAAAACTCCTTGCCCCTCCCTACACATTTGTCCATGTTTCTCCATTGCTTTTTTTTTTTTTTTTTTTTCTTTTTTGCCTTCTTTTGCTGGGAGTATCAGAGGCCGGTCTGTGCTTCAGGGCTGGCCCAATGCTTCCAGGAAAACCCCACTCCACCTGCAAGAATACATCTCTTTAGAATTCCAGGCCCCATGGTTTCCCATGCTCCTTTGGCCTCACAATGAGGCCACAGTCTGCTGCTATTATTTAACTTCTCATGTACAGGCAGATGCTAACTGGGAGTGAATTGTGTTCTGAGGTCATTTGTAAGTGCACCATTGAAACCTGAACACATGCTCCCATAGACACTGTCTTACTGATGGAGGGTGGGCCCCTGGCCAGCTCAGAAGACCTATTAACCTACAATGTGGCAGAGCTGGGCCATGGTGGAGTTCTGGGTTGAAGGGGGCCAGAAGCTGAAGGAACCGAGTCTCCCTGAGTACAAGACCAGCTGTCAGAATACACACACAAACAAATCAAGCACATTGGAAGGCTTCAGTGCCTGTGGCTCTGTCTTCTCTGGAACTTCCTTCTCTCTACTGCTCTTTCGTTTGTCACCAGGTCGTAGTTCCTGTCTCACAGCTACCCAAGGTGCCAAGTATCTTCCCTCTAGCTGCTAGAGTCTGGCAGAATGTTTCTCTGGACCTCCTCATTCCCTCCAGGGTCCGCATTGTCCTGGAGGAGATTTCCCAGGTGAACATTAAGAATGCTTATGATAAGCACGGGTCTGAGAAGGAATAAAGCAAAACATCTGTAGCGAAGGCTTTTGATCCATCCCATCTGGGCTGAGACCCGTAGGACCAGGACTTAACCCCAGCCTCACCTGGTGGTGACACAGCCCCATGGCTGCCCAGGGACCTTAGTGGGCACATGGAAGGGCTCAACTCAACTCTTCAGCCACCCCATGCTTCTTAAACCTGTCAGTTCCGAGCAACGCTCGCCATCACCTTTTGTGTTTATGATTGTTTCTTTTCCATTTTCGCTTGGGTCCCCATGTAGACCTGCAGTTTATTTTAGACGCCCTTTCCTGTTTCTCATTTGTCTGTTAAATTAAAAAACAAGCATGGTTCTCCTTCTGTGGCACCTCATTATGGACATTTTTACCCTTCTCTTTTCTGAGCTGCGTTCCTGCCTTCAGGTGTCAATGACTGAATTTTAATCTCCAGAGTTCTTAATTTCTGTTCCAATTTTTTCTTCTGGGAGTCCCACTTTACTCTTATGGATTTCATTGCTGGGAAGAAACTCCCTGTCTTTCCCTTCGTTTTCTCGCGCTCTTGATCATAGTTATTTGAGGTCCCCATGCCAGCTCTAGTGTACACCATCTCTGTCTCTTTCGAACTTATCTTTTCCCACCTCCTCCGTTTCTATTTTCCACTTACTGCTTTCTCTTGGTATGTCTGGTAGCTTTAAAACTGAGTGTTAGACATTGTGCATAAACAATCCCAGAGCTGGGATGATGTCATCTTCCTTTTAGGGGAGGATTAAAGTTCTTTTTTTTTTTTTTTTCTTTTCTGGAAGGCTGGAGAAGTATTATCTGACATGGTTAAGAACTGGTTATTTGCTGTGATGGTTAAGTTCCGTTATCAACTAGACTGGATTTAGAATCCTCCTAGGAGACACACTTCTGGGTGTGTCTTCAAGGGCATTTTGTGAGAGGACTGACTGAGAAGGGTAGATCTAGCCTGAGTATGGGTGGTACCACTCCACAGTCTGGAGGCCCAAAGTGAAGGAAGGTAAAGAAAGACAGAGCCAGGTCCATCAAGATGTGAACAAGCAAACCAGGTGTAGTGGCGCACGCCTTTAATCCCAGCACCCAGGAGGCAGAGGCAGGCGGATCTCTGTGTTTGAGGCCAGCCTGGTCTACAAAGCAAGTTCCAGGACAGCCAGGGCTGTTACACAGAGAAATCCTGTCTTGAAACAACAACAATCTCCCCCAAACAAAAACAAAAACAAACCAAAGCCAGCTCCTTGAGCCCTGAGTATGATGCTGCTGTGAATCACAGTCTAAATTCCCCAGGGCTGAAGGACCCAAGACCTCAGTTGCTGCTTGAAAGCTCTCTTTGGAGATTTTTTTTTCTCCTGAAGAAAATTCTTCCCTTTCCTGTGGTCAGGGCAGCTACAGTTCTTTTTCTGTTTAGCATCTAATACCTGGCCCTGACTTTGGAGACTTAGAAAGGGCTTCTCTAGCTCCAGAACTCTCTGCAGCATCATCAGAGGCTGGCCCCAAATCCTCTTCCCTTCCTCTTCCTTCCACAGAGGTCGAGTCTATAAATCCTTCCCAGGTGCATGGTGCTCACTCAATCTCAGTGTTGAGGAACTTGACCTGTGATATCAAGTCAGCACACACATGACTGAGAAGTCTGTAGTGTGTGTGTATATGTACGGTGTGTATGTATGTGTGGTGTATATGTATATGTATATGTGGTGTGTAGATGGCATGGTAGTATAGTATGTGTGTGAGTAATGGGTGTGTATGCATGATGTGTGTTGTATGTTAGTGGTTGGTGTATATTATGTGTAATATGCATGGATGGGAGAGAGAGAGAGAGAGAGAGAGAGAGAGAGAGAGAGAGAATGTCTTAGTTAATGTTTCTATTGCTGCAATGAAATACCATGATAAAAAAATCAAGTTAGGGAGGAAAGGGTTTTTTAGTTTATACTTCCATATCACTATTCATATTGAAGGAAGTCAGGACAGGAACTCAAATAGGGCTGTGTGTGTGGTATGTATGGTATGGGTATGGTGGAGTGTATATAGTATGGGTGGGGTATGCATGGTGTGGTGTGGTGTGTATGGTGTGTGTGTGTTATGTCTGTGGGGTATGCATGGTATGGTGGGGTGTGTATGCTATGAATAGGGTGTGTATGGTATGGTGGGGTGCTTATGTTATGAGTGGTTGTGTGTAGTATGCATGTGTGTTATTTCTGTAGGGTATGTATAGTTTTGTGAGGTCTGTGCCTTGAATGTTAGGCATTTGTCAATGCATTTCTTGTGTCTTGAGGATTTTGTCCTCTGTGGGGCCCTCACTGCTTTGGTTTTTTTCCAGGGCCTTCCAACAGTTGGCCTTTGTATTTAATCCAGCGTTATAGTTGTTCTCAGTGGGGAATTAATCTGATATCATCCGCTCCATCATAGCTGGAAACAGATCATGCTGACTGTTTTAATTCTCAGAAGCCAGAAGGAGCAATGCCGGAAACCGTTGCTGGGAACTTAATTCTGTCCAACAAAGGACCGTTGATGGGAGATGCAGAGATGAGATGTGAGGAGAAAATGCCTGCTTGTCTCACTCTGAAGAGATGTACAGAACACCCAGATATGTACCCTGAACTTCAGAGGCAGAGGCTTCCAAGCTCCCATGGAAAAAGCCAGACTCCCAGGGCATGCAAAGAAACTGTGGGGTGCGGGTGGGGGTGGGGGTGGGGGTGGGGGTGGGGAGAAACACCAAGACTTAAGAGTAACTGGAATCCTGATGACATTGTGAGGGAAACAGCAAAGGAAGAATGGGAAGAAAGTTGAAAATCCCAGTAGGACTGCCACGTTGCCATGCCTGTGGCGCAGGATGTGCGTGTGAGTCGTCAATGAGGACGCTTTCTGGGCGAGTTAACACGCTGCACAAGAGCAACAGGAACGGGAGGGTTTAGGGAGCCATTGGCTGATGGACTGACTGGGTGAGGGTTAATAGGAATGATGGATATGAGAGTTGATGTGTGTGTGTGTGTGTGTGTGTGTGTGTGTGTGTGTGTGTGTGTGTGTGAAGGCCACAGGTGGATGCCAGGTGTCTTCCTCAATTGCTCTTGACTTTAATTTTTGAGACAGAGTCTCTCACTGAACCTAGAGTTTGCTGATTTGCTCCCACGTCCCAGACAGCTGCTTGGCTCTGCCTCCCCGGCACTGGGATTATGGGTGCAGGCCATCACGCCCAGATTTATTTTTACAGGAGTGCAGAGGATCACACTCAGGTCACTGCGCGCGTACAGCAAGCCAGCACTTTACGAACCGAGCTGCCTCCTCAGCCTTTATTTACTCGGGTTTCAAGGACCCCACTTCAGCAGGGGAAGGAGAAGAGAAAATCATTCTTAGTAAGTGGTCGGGAGAAAAGTACCACACAAATAAATAGCACAGCTTGCTGAGCATGTTTATACACAGCAGGGATTGGTAGTGTGAGCTTGCCACCTAGAATCCAGTTTTAAGTTACACGAGAGGTGTGATGTTTCAAGCTGAGAACATGTTACAATCTCTGGGCTCAGAACTGCCATGTAGTAGCACTAAGAGCCTCTTGGGAGCTAATTAAGTCATGTACACTCTGCCCTTCTTAATGGGATTTAGTGCCCTTATAAAAGAGGGTGTCGCTTTTGTCCCCTTATGAGGTCTCATTAGGAAGTCCCATCTGCTGGGCAGTGGTGGCACACTCCTTTAATCTCAGCACTCGGAAGGCAGAGGCAGGCGGATCTCTGTGAGATTGAAGCCAGCCTAGTCTACAGAGTGAGTTCCAGAATAGCCAGAGCCATTACATAGAGAAACCCTGTCTCAAAAAGAAAAAAGAAAAAAAGAAAAAAAAAGTCCTATCTATGAAGTAGACACAGCATTCACCAGACACCAATCTGAGATACCTTTATGAGTTCCCCAGCCTTCAGAACACCAGGAAATAAATCTCGGTTGTTTAAAAGTTACTCAGTCTAGAGTATTTTATTATAGCAGCCTGAATAGTTTAAAATAGACCTGAATTCCCACAACCAGAATGAGACATTAACGAATGGGGTATTCAGAGAAGGGCAACCAGGATGGTAAAGGGAATGAATCCCATGAGGGGTTTGTGGAGAAATGGAAGGAGAAGCAGGTGTATCAGCAGAGGCTTGTGCCTTCAGGCACGTACTTGGCTATTGGGTGAATAGGTTTTTGAATTTTTCCCTTCATGCTAGAAGGGAGATGGCTTTAGAATTGCAAATAATGAAGGGATTTAACTTCATTTCATTTATTTATTGGTGCTGGGGATGGACCCCAGGGCTTTGCTCACAGTGGTAGGACACTCCATCATGGCAGTCCAGCTCCCACTTTCCCCACAGCAGAATTGACTTTTTTTTTTTTTTGTTGTTGTTGTTGTTTTTATTTTTGAGACAGGGTCTTTCTGTGTAGCCCTGACTGTCCTGGAACTCACTCTGTAGACCAGGCTGGCCTCAAACTTAGAGATCTGCCTGCCTCTGCCTCCAGAGTGTTAGGATAAAAGGTCTGCACTACCACCGCCTCGTGGCTCATGACAGAATCTTAAATGAGTGGAGCTCATTAGGACTACTAATGTCCCCTCCCTGTGGCTTGTTCAAGAGAGGTGGGTCCTGAGGGGGTCCAGTTGATGGTGGAAAAGCAAGGGGACATTTTCACTGTTCCCTCCATCCTTGTCCCATCTATGAAATTGGAGCCAATATTGCTGGGAGATTTTACATAAAATATAAGATTTATGACCTCTGTTGAACACTCAGAAGATCTGTGACTGTTTGATATTTTCTCTGTCTCTCTTGTCTCTGTCTGTCTTGTCTCTCTTTCTCATCATTTCTTATAAGGTTGCCAATTGGAGCCAAGTTATTCTACTTCAGACTTGGCAGTTTGGCTTGACCTCTGGCCCCAGGGCTGTCAACTCCCTAGTTGACAGTGACAGTGTGATAAGGCCTGATGTGGAAAAGAGTGACCTCAACCAGTTACATTTTCTTTGGGCCTTTGGAACTAAGAACTTCAGGGTGAAGAAAAAAAAAAAAAATTCCAAGGGTTTTGATGCTCAAGGAACAGAGGAATCCTGAGAGGCCAGGGAAGGCTAAAATGCCAAAGCCTCTGAAAGGTGAAGTGTGTGTGTGTGTGTGTGTGTGTGTGTGTGTGTGTGTGTGTGTGTGTGTGTGTATACAGGTGCATGTGAACATAAAGGTCAGAAGTTGATGATGGGTGTCTTCCTCAATTGCTGTCCATCTTATGTTTTGAGACAGGGTTTCTCACTGAAATCTGGAGTCACCAGTTCCTTTAGGGCTTGTGAGCCCCAGGATCCTGTAAGGCCCCAGGATTCTCCTCTGTCTGTCCTCTGTCTCCATCCTTCCCATGATGAAGTTACTTACACACAAGTAGTGCTATGCTCAGCTTTTTACATGAGTCCCAAACTTGGATCCATGTGTTTGGCAGGCACTTTACTGACTGAGCTCTGTCCCCACCCCCATGAGTTTATTCTCAGGAGAGCTTGGAGGGAACAGGTAAACACAGTGAGGCAGAAAGGGTGGAATCGAGTCAAGCTGTTGGTTTTTGTTGTTGTTTTGTGACTGCTTGCCATTTTGATTTTAGACTCTATGTAATCCCCTTGAATAGACTCCTTTCTGTTGTTATCTTTTTTCTTTCATGCTAACCTTAGTGTTCTTTTGTCTTTGAACTCAAGAAAAAGTAATCAGAGCCAGTTTAAGACTTCTGCTTCCCCGAGAGCCTGTGATTCTAGAACCCGAGGAAGGGCTCTCACCTCAATCACCTGCAGTAGCAGGATGCACTGTGGTCAGAAGAGCGATCCATGGAACCCTTCTCTGTGTCTCTCTCCTTTTGCCTCTGCAACCAAGGTGTGTCTCCACCGCAAACATTTGAGCGTCTTGGGATCTAATTGGATCATATTCCCAACAAGGAAAAAACCGTGTGTAGCTAAACCATGCTTTCTCACATCCATCCGTCAGCCTAATCTGATAACCCCCAGTTAAGCGACAAGAACCTACTCAGATGCTGGTATCAGACTTGTGAACTTGAGGAATATCTAGCTTGTTGATTAAGTCCTTCACCTCAGAGATGAGTACAAAACTGTCTATCAGCTCTGGTGTGCTTACCTTAAAATGCGAGCTTTTCAGTGGCTGAGATAATGAATACCCAATGTCATAGCTGCCTTGCTGCAAGCCTTTTCGAGGGGTTCCTCTGAGGGCCCCCTAAAGGAGAAAAATGTGGTGCATATTGTAACTCATCATGAATTCAGTGATGTGTCATTTCGGGCAACAGCTGTTGACACAAGAAGACAAAGAATTCCAAGTCCTTGCTGCCCCAGTGAAGGCAGCTGAGGAACCACTCAGAAAACGGATCATTGCAGAGGGCAGCCAATGGTGATGGTGTCTCCCTGGCACCAGCTCCACAATCTGAAACCTGTCTCCGATCAGTCACATAGACTGGAAGGGTACAGAGAGACAAAACATCTGGGAACTGGCTGCACTTTCTATTTTGCAGCCAAGTATTTTGGCGTCATGGAGATTAGGACTTGACTGGCCTTGGTGGAAAATTGTTCTGGTCTTTGCTACCCTGTTTTTGTAGATGAAGTTTAACATGGGTATGTGAGCGTGAGGGAGTCCACACCTGCTTCATCATTTCAGAAGCAATTCATGCAGGACACTCATGACACACGAGCGGGACAAGCCAAGACTCTCCTTCCCACATTTGGTTTCATCGGCTAGAATTTCAAAGATTTCCTTTGTTGGAAAAAGATATCTTAGCAATGTCTAGCAGTAATGACAAACTTTCAGATTGCTGTCATAAGAAGTGGGCAAACCTTACCATCTCTTCTTACATTTCCCTGTAACTTTATCCAGGAGAGCAATAAAAGCCACTCCTGGTGGTGGACATCTCTACAGGGTTTGACAAATGTATGACATTGCTGTATGTATATCACACCCATGATCCTACCCAGAGGCGCTCATTGTCCCCCCAAATTCTCTCATGCTCCCCCTTTGTGGTCAGCTCTCACTACCACCTCCACCTCTGGCAACCTCTGGTTGGTGCTCTTCCCTGTGGTTTTGCCTTTTCCAGAATAGTATATAAATGGAAGCATCATACAGGGTGGATGGAGCCTTCTGGCTTTGGGTTTTTGTTTTTTTTTTTTTTCTTGTTTTTGGAGATAGGCTAGCAATGAACTCAAATCTTCCAGCTTCTGCTTCCTGAGTGCCGGGATTACAAATGGACACCAACACACTCAGCTTGTTAATTATTAATCTAATTTGTTTAGTTATGTTTGTGAACATTTTCCCCATTAGCATGTTCTACACAGAGAAAATAAAACTCAGGGAAAAAAAATCCTGAGGGATCTCAAGAGACCTGAGGAGGGAGCAGGGCATGGTGCTCTCAGGAAACTCAGTCCCCTGCAGAGTTAATGCCTCTTAAAGGAGGGTGTGCACCAATCAGAAAGATTTACGCATCCAGCCTGAGCCTCTGTGCAGCTCTAAGCAAGAACCATGGGCTGCTTAGCCTTTCACTGTCTTTAACCAGCCTTGGGATCTGACCTGGGGGCTGGGTAATTAACATGAGTAATTAGCTGGGCTTCAGTTCTAAGGGTAGTTGTGGCTTGGGCAGCACCAGGCTTGTGGAGAAAAGTGCAAATTAACTCTGTGCTCAGGCAGCACCCTTATTACCCTCTATCAACAAAGCAGCTGGAGCAGCCTTCCATTCACTTAGCTCTCCCTCATTACGGTAATTGCCTTCCCAACAATGGCCTGTGTCAGCTCCAGCCTCCTTCTTGGGGAACATGATTTGTTTATATAAGTAAACCTGCGGTGGCTGGGGAGGGGGAGGGGACTGACTAGGCTAATATTTGGGTATGGGCTTGATGTTAAGTTTCAAAAATGGAGTCCAAGCAATCAAGTTAGTTCATCTGCGAGGTGGTGTTGGCTCGAAGATTCGCACTGTGCAGTGCCCGCATGTTTCTGTATGTTTACCTCTGGTTTTCCAGATGCGGACACACCTGGGTCCTCTGATCTTTTTCCACTGTCTCGTCCCTGAGGCCATGACAGATCCTACAGATGGTGGCTATGGCCATGTTGAAGAGAGAGACCACCCATCCATGTCGGTCCTGTCTTGGTGTGCCAGAGTTCATCCTCTTGTGAAACTACCTCATGCACACAGTAGGGTCTTTGAAATGACTGCCCTCCCAGCCTCTCCACCGTTGGGGCGAGCTGCTGCTGGCTAGGAGTTGTGGGGTGATTGCTGAACCCCCCAGTCAACAAACAGGGGAGGGGCCTCCGTGCCAGAGAAGATCTTCAGCCCTCAATCCAGGGCAGCGGGTAGGCAGCGCCTATTTGTGCTGGCGTCTCCCTCGGTCTCTTCTGCAGCCCACTAGGCCCTTGAAACGCAAGCAGTTATTCCAGGGATACTACGTGTACGTGGTGTGTGTGTGTGTGTGTGTGTGTGTGTGTGTGTGTGTGTGTGTGTGCTCACATGCATTTGTGGAGTGCGTCAGTGGAAAGTGGGAGGGAGAGAAAGCCAAAGAGAGGGAGGCCATGAGTTTGCAGACCTCCTGGTGACAAATGTCCTTAAGATGTCCTGCCATGATTCCGTACACGCGCAGCTCGGGGTCCTGTGTCTTATGTCTAACATCATCAGCGGGCGCTGGCGACTACGTGCCCGCCGCATGGTCAAGCAATCCCTGTCTTAAAAAGTCGGACGCGGACCCCCACACTCTCTCCCTGTGTTCTCTGTGTTCTCTCTCTGCTCCCGCCATCTCCCTTTCTCTCCAGGCCTGGCTCTCCTCCCTCCTATCCCCTCTTTCTTTCTAATAAAGCTCTTTGTAACTCTGGTGGTCATGGCCATGGTCCGTGACTTTTCCGCCAGTAACCAGTGCCACCACCAGTGCCGTTTATCATAACCATCATGTGCACATCTCCACATAGCCATTTCCTTGTGGGAAAGTGGAAGCACGTGTTGGGAAATGAAATCCACACATGGATGGCTTCAGGAACTAGGAGGGCTACATTCTAACACTTCTCCCTTCATATGCTCTTGAGCAACTTCCTTCACCTCTATAAGCCTCAGTTTCCCCATCTATAAAATGGAGGTTAATATTACTGCCCTTGTTGGGTTACTGTGGTAAAAAAAAAAAAAAAAAAAAAAAAAAGGCCCTATGTGTAAAGCTAACCATTTGAGAACCATCTGATACCAAATTCACATCCTTAGGTGCAAGGCATGCCCTTTTGTATATGTGTAGCGATTATGTCAACGTGTGTATGTGTATATCGCTAGATTATGTCAATGTGTATATGTGTATCTCAATGGGCTCATCAAAGAAAGACCATTTGGGTTATTTTTCTTTATTTCTGAGACTCAGGTTGAGTGGGGGCATGCAGGGCACCTAAGAACCACTGATAAGTATTTAGAGCCCACAATGGGCTCTTGTTTTGATGGGGGAACCCCACCTCCTTGGCTGAGTGGTGACTGGAGCTTTGTGAGGAAGGGGTGTCTCTCTAGCCCCAGGTAGCAAGCGGTGAGCATATAGCCATCTGGACTGAGCAGAGAAGTCTGATAATGGAGGGGCTGTGCGCCCCAGTGCCAGCAAGCCAGCACCTTGTGGATTTATTTTTGGTTGGTTTGGTGAGAAAGAGGACCCAGAGAACCATCCCTGAGGTGTGATATGGTGCCACCAGACACTGGGAATCCCACGCCCCACTGGCACCTTGCAATACAGCAGTGTAGGAACAGGACATGTGCGGCTTCTCAACTCCCAAGACCACAGCTACGAATTCATTGGTAAGAAATCTGCCAGATGCTCACTATAAAACTGAATAAATAAATAAATAAATAAATAAATAAATAAATAAAATAATGAAAGAACATTCAAGTAAAAGCTTGGCATGGTGGCTGCATTAGTCAGGGTTCTCTGGAGAAACAGAACCTATAGGACAAAAAATGTGTATCAGACTTTGTTAAGTGAGCTTTAAAATAGTAAGAATCACACCTGAGAGCTGAGAGCCAGGAACCACCAAGTCACACCCGAGAGCCAGGAATGACCAAGTCACACCCGAGAGCCAGGAATGGCCGAATCGAGAGCTGAGGGCCAGGTAGCTCAGTTGCTCAGTCCTTGAGGCTGGGTGCTCAGGGGTCAGAGGAGTCCTACATGGATGTCTCTTGGGGGTGGCCCAACAACCAGAAGTTCTTCAATCCATAGGTGTGGTGCCTTAGCAGTCTGGAAGGAACCGGAAGGATCCTGGAGAACAGCAGGTCCCTAGTTGATGATGAAAGCCTGGAAACACTGATTCTGCCATCAGGAAGGAATCAGCAGGAAGAGAGCAACTCTCAGCTAGAGGGAAGCCAAGGGAAAGACTAGAGGACTTCCTTTGCCACACCCCTTCCATCTGTGCCCTACCAGAAGGTGCCGCCCACAATCAGGGTGGGTCTTCCCACATCCATCCAGGCAATCACGACAGTTCTTCAGGGGAAGCTCTCTACTCATGTGATTCTAATTTACGGGCAAGTTGATGTTAAAGCCAACCATATGTGGCCTATACCTACATTAGGGAGGTTGAGGCAGGAAGATCAGGAGTACCGAGATTCTGTACACACACACACACACACACGCACACACATGCACACACACAAATGCACTGTAGAAAAATGGAGAAATATGAATAAGTAAAGAAAAGAATAAGTAAAGATAAAGCACAATAAATCTCTTCCCTCAGACAAGTGTTATAACGTTTTGCTGTGTGCCTCTTCAGGATCTCTTAAATGGACATAAACACATTCACAGGAACACACTGGGTACATGTGTAGACATATGCACACGTGCCTTTGCAGAGATGAGGTGAAGTCCCAGGTTGAGAGGAGCCTGCTGCAGCCCTGGACATACGCTGTGTCTCTGCAGATCCTTTAAGGCTGCATCCTCTACAGATCCCAAGAGGCTCATCTCCAGGCTCAGGATTTGAAGCCAGCAGGTGGTACTATTTGGGAGGCTCTGGACATCCCAGCCAGCATGGACCCTTTGCCCTATGTGGACATTTGCAACCCAAACATGACAAATGGAAGAGAGAGCCTGGAAATGAGGTGGGGACAAGCTGAAGAATCTAGGTCACTCGGTGCTGGGTTCCTGAGGTGTTTACCACCTCTGGCCACTCCTCTCCACCTCTGCTTCCTGTCTAGCTGTGAATAGCTTTCCTCTATCACAAGCTTGTGCGCCTCTGATGTTTGTCCCAAGCTGTCACAGGTCGAACTCTGAAACGAGGAGCCAAAGCAAATCTCTCTTCCTTGGTTCTGTCTGTCAAATATTTGGTCACAGCAGGATGAAACCAGGGTGCTCTTCAGAGGATCTGTGCAGAAAAAACCCAATCACTCTCTTCTGTATAGTTTTCAGCTGTTGTGACACTGGTCTCTTCCTGGTGCCTGTCTTTTGCCCACCTCTCCTCACTTGCTGTTGTTCATGCTGGCCTCCAAGTACCACAGTGTCTCTCTCTCCCTCACCACCATCCGTGGATTAAATCTCATCACATCCTCTCTATATAGCCCAGACTCAGTTCAAGTCTCCTTTTCTCAAACTCCTGATGGGAAATTGTCTTCAGTTCTCTTCTGAGACTAGCTCCCTGAGCTAAGCCCTGTTTCTGAGACACTACCCACTTCCTGTAAGAGTGGACATCTATTCTGTCTTTCTGTTTTCCATGGGCCTTTCTCCTATTTCACTGTTTTTTACCTTTTCCTCTTTACCAAACAACAGCATCTGTACTAACAGATGACCATCTGTTGATTTTTATCTTAATTAATCTTCCACAGTGTTTAATTCATGGACTATTTTACACCCTGAAGCACTGTTATCTTTTGGATATCATGATGTCAACTTCTCCTCTCTCATCCTCACTTTTAATGATCCTATTCAGTCTATAACGGTAAAGCACACTGCCCTTTGTGACCACGGCCCCTGTCTCTTTCTGTCCACAGCCTCGACCTGGGTAATCTTAGCCCGTCTCCATGACTCTGCATGTCAATGACAATGCATGTCTCTGATTGTGCCTTCAGTCACCTTTCCTGAACTCCATTTTGTACTTTTTTGGGAAAGTCTTGTATGTACCTCAAAGTTAGCATGTCAGAAAATGAGCCAATTTCCCCGAGAAACAGGGTTATTTCCTTTTCTGTACTAGTTTGCTTTCTGTTGCTATGAATCAACACCATGACCAAAACCAACTTGGGAAGGGAAGGGTTTATTTGGCTTACAGGTTACAGCCCATCATCAAGGGACGCCAAGGCCAGAACTCAAGGTACAAACCTGCATTCAGGAACTGAAGCAGGATGCATAGAGAAACGCTGTTAGCTGCCTTGCTCCCCCCCGGTTTGCTCACCTACCTTTCTTATTCAACCCAGGACTACGTGCCTGCTCGGGAGTGGTACCACCCACAGTGGGCCCTCCTCCATCCATTAGCAATCAGGAAAATGTCCCACAGACGGGCCAGCTGGATGGAGGTAACTCCTCAACTGAGGTTCCACCTTCCCAGGTGTGTCAAGCCACCACACCACCTGAGCGAGTGGTCCCTCATGTCCAGTTGCTTTTGTCAGAGTTGACCTCAACTTCCTCACCTCCCTCACCCTCCACATTCATGCCCACATCCTGCTGATTACAGCTCCATAGCCTATCTCACTGACATCCACGCCTCTTCCTGTCAACTGTCAGCACATGATTCTCTGCTGCTAGTCTCTCTACCTATACAAGCCTTAACTCACCTGTCCCTTTCTGTATTCATCCTCTCCCAACCCTGTTCGCACCCAGCAGCCAGACATCTTTTCACGTCATTCCTGTTACGATACCCCAATAGAATATCATTGCCTTCAGAAGAAATTGCAGGTCAAACCCTGCCCGAGTCAGACAAGACTTGTGTTGAGTCTTCCCGGAGACTGCCAGTCACGTGACAGTCTTTGTATTCCACCTTTGAACGGTTTTGGTCTCGGGTCCTTCACAGATGCACCCACAGTTCCTCCTCTGGAATTCTCTTCTCCACACTCTTTTTCTGGATCATTCAGGCCAGGCCTATGTCCTTCTCAAGAGTTTTCCCCAAACTCAGTTAAGATTGCATTTGATGTTCCATCCCAACAATTGTCCTTTCAATATGTATGTATGTATGTATGTATGTATGTATGTATATGTACATATAATACATAATCACATATTATTTGTGTGATTGATGTAGTTTGGTGAGACTGGAGATCAATCCCAGAGGCTCACACGTACTAGGTAGGTGCTCTATCGCTGAGCTCTGTTCCCAGTCCTGAACTAATGTTTTTCTCTAGTTCTCCTGAATGGTCTGCTCCACGAGGGCCGAGGTTATGTTCTGTTCATCACCATTTCCTTAAGGATATAGTATATGCTTAGTAAAAAAAATTGACTGAGGGGATGAATGAATAAACACAGTTAGGTTTAACACTCTGAAAGAATGAAGTAGTTTTTTTCATTCTTTTAATCTACGTAGGAATTTGATAACTGCTTGTTGACCTCAATCTTGCATTGTAAAAAGAATAAGAGCAGTGAGGGAGGATTATTGGGCTGTGGAGATGGCTCAATGATTAAATCACTTGGCATGTGAATATGAGGACCAGCGTTTGTTAGAGCCCATATCAATGCTAAGTGGGCATGGCCGCAAGCCCATAATCCCAGCACTCCAGAGACAGAGACAGGGGGGCCCTAGAGCAGGCTTGCTTGTTAGCTAGACTAGCTTAATGGGCAAGGGAGAACTTGCCTCAGTGAATAAAGTGGAGAGTGATAGAGGAAGACTTCCAACATCAGCCTTCAGCCTCTGTTCTCACATACTTGTGCACACCCTCATGCGCCCATACACACCAAACAAGCACACACATATGCACACATCACATACATGTACATGTGAGAAACAAAAGAGAATGACAGCATTTTAACATGTTCAAATGAAAGTTATGTACTCTAACGTGAGTCTCAGCAAATAAGAGACAATGTGACACCCATGGGATCGCTGGATTTGTGAAATAGCAATGTGCTTAGTAATGCGAGTGTGTTAATAGTTTCAAATGCCAGATGAACTGAACAAATGTGTCTGAACCCTTGACGCCATGTAGACAAAAACATCTGGATTACTGGACAAATACTTCAACTCACTAATGTGTTTTGGGTCTGTATACATAGCCACAGATTACTCTCAAACTGTTTCTTGGGAGGTGGCCACATGACTAAATGGACAGAGTTGTTTCTTCTTCCAGAAAGATGATGGATGGAGAGAGTTGAACTCAGTCCTGCTATAAACATGAAGGGATTCTGGATAGATGTAATCCTCGAACACCTGCACAGCAGAGATGATGAGCATTAGAAAAGAGGCTGGAAATCAGAGGAATGTGCCCAGCACTGACAGGGAAGTTGAGTTTTGGTCCCAATAAACTAGGGACTTGTATTTAACATCCATCAAAAACAGGAGACAAGGTCTTGGAATCCGAGGAGCGTAAACCGGGAACTTGTAAGAAGTTGAAGCACAGTGGGGTGGAGATCAGAGCTCTGTCTGTTGGCTCAGGGGAAGACAAGGGAATAGTCTTAGCTTGAGGGATTGCTGAAAAGAGTTCCCTAGAGAAAAATTAAGCTCAGATCTGACCCTGGGTTTTAGGCCCAAACA
Organism: Peromyscus maniculatus bairdii; assembly: GCF_049852395.1. Taxonomy (NCBI): domain Eukaryota; kingdom Metazoa; phylum Chordata; class Mammalia; order Rodentia; family Cricetidae; genus Peromyscus; species Peromyscus maniculatus. Next base: position 66,794,526 of record NC_134856.1, read on the forward strand.
TGACTTTTAATCTACTCAGAAACACGGCTCAGGAATTATTTGCATAAACACGACAATCTGTCCCCAAGTAGATATCTCTGGAACGCCTGAAATCCCAAAGCACACACCAGTGACATCCCAGCTCAATATGTTTCTCAGAAGTAGGCCCTGTTAAAGATGAGCTCATGATTAAAACCACCGAAAATACACGATGAAATAATTCACTGTGATGAAGAATAGGCAAACTCGGCCAATGCTTGGATTCAAGTCCCATGAACTTAAGGTAATAGATAAGCCACCGGTGAGGGAGAGGTGCGCTAAAAGTACTTAGGAGCACCACATGAGTTATTAAGTCCTGGAGCAAAGATCAAGACATTCCATGAAGGAAGGAAGGCTTAAGGAATAATGGGATAGGCCGTCTATATACGGGAAACACAGGGATTGGCCAAGAGCCAGTGAGTGGATTGCACAGTGCATTAACTCAGCTGGAGAGAAAATTACTGTGCTAAAGGTTAGATGATATCTAGAATAAAGCAGAGAAATCAGACAGAAAATATAAGGGGATTTAAGATAATGAGAGTGTAAAACAACAAAACAATGTATTTTGTAAATCTATTAAGAGTAGCAGAAAGAGATAATAGAGAAAACCTCAGAAACTATCATTATAATATTATGTAATATAATATTAAAGGAAAGCGGATAGTGACTCTGAACTAATTAAAGACGTGAGTTCTCCAATAGAAATCACCAGCTTCCTAGACTTGGAGAAGGAACACACACATAATTCCTAGTAAAACCAATAAGTGCTAAGAGGAGAACATTTGAAAGCAAAAGTGGAAAAGAGATCGAATACCAAGCAATGCTGAGGACGCCCGTGGCTTTCCCAGCTCTCGCACTGAGAGCGGAAGGCAAGACAGCAGCATCCTTCTAGGGTTATAGCCCTAATCCAAAGGGAGGGGAGCAAGGGGGAAGTTGAGTTCCAGGCCAGCCTGGGCTACAGAGTGAGACCCCGACTCAAGGAAGAAGAGGGGAAATGGGAAGGAGAAAATAAAGTTGCATTTGCCACTCACAGACCCACGAGGAAAGACTCAAAAAGAAGAACACGCAAGAGAAGCCAAATTAAGATGGAGAATAAGCCTCAAAACACATGAGGTGGTCTAAACAAACAGTGTGCGGAAGAACTGTGTTCATAATGGCTTCCTCGGAAGCCACAACACAGGATGAATTCAAACAGTATACCACATTCATGGGGAGCCAGGACAGGTAATGGAAGCAGAGGAATTTTAGTCCTCTCGTGTATTCTAATGGAGACTAAAGCAACTTGGGGAACTTTAGACCTAGTTAAATTAATTTGATAAATATCTTAAAAATAAATGCTCAGATAGTAAGATTAGAATATATAACCTCTATGAGACCTGGAGAGAATGGCCCAGGTGGTGGAGTGCTTGGAAGTTTGACCTCAGACCTCACATGAAAATGCCAGATGTGAAGCTGGGCAGAGTGCCGCACACCTTTAATCCCAGCACTTGGGAGGCAGAGGCAGGCGGATCTCTGTGAGTTCGAAGCCATCCTGGTCTATATAGAGAGCTCTAGGACAGCCAAGAGCTATACACGGAGACCCTGCCTCAGGGGGGAAAAAAGACAGAAAAGAAAAAAAATGCCAGATGTGGTTGCTTATGCTTATGATTCCAGATCATGCTTGTAATCCCAGCAGTGGGGAGGGAGAAACAGGAGGGTCTCTGAGGCTCTCTGCCCAGATATTCTAGCCTAATTGGTGAGCTTCAGTCGAGGTAGAAGGCATTCCTGAGGATAATACTTGCCAATATCCTCTGGCCTCTATATTGTGCGTGCATATATGCATACACATGTGTCCTTACAAACAGATATACACTACATATATAGGGAGACACATATAGATGTAAAAGAAATAAAATTGACGGGCCTAAGTCATTGCTCAAAAGAAATGAAAAATAGCCTGGTAATTGCATCCATTTAAATGAGCTCTAATTACTGGTGGTGTAGAAGATATTTATATCTTCCACCTCATTGTTGGTAGTAACAATGAAAATCTGATTAATATAATAAAATGTAAAAACAATGAAAAATCACTATGAAAAGAAAGTACAAAATGCAATATTGAGAATAGACCCAAATATACTTTAAGTAATTACAGCACATTTAAATGGATACAATTACCAGGTTATTTTTTCATTGCTTTTGAGTAATGGCTTAAGCCTGTCAATTTTATTTCTTTTAAACCTATTTTTATTATGATATAAATGACTTACAAAAATTAACCAATTTTAAGTATGAAATTTGATAAATTTCAAATAATGTTTATTGTTGCTAATCAACAAATTTATAAAGTAAAATATTATCATCACTCTGAAACTTTCTTTGGTTGTCCTTTGCAGCCAGTCCTCTGCCTCTACCCCACCATAGTCCTGTGGCTACTGAATGGCTTATAGTAACAGTGTTTGGATTTCCTGGAATTTCATATCAACAGACTCATACAACATCTGTTTTCATGGTTTTTCGTCTTTGACTTTGCAGAATGGAGTTTGAGATTCATCTATTTGTTAATTAGATCAGTAGCTCAGTCCTTTTAATTAGGAAAGATATCTTTCTGCTCCTTCCTTCCTCCCTCCTTCCTTCATTCCCTTCTTCCTTTCTTCTCCAATGCTGTGAATCCAACCCAGGGTCTCATGCATGCTAAACGAGATCTATTGTTAAGCTACATTTCCTGCTTTTCTGTTTGTTTGGCTATATTGTTAATTACTATTATTGCTGTGTGTATGGTGTATGCCTGTGTGGGCACATGTGTGTGCAGGTGTGCATTCCCATGTCTGGAGGCCAGAGGTGGATTTTGTATGCCCGGCTTTATTATTCCTGTGCTGATATTTTGTTTGTGCTCTAACAAATAAAGCTTGCCTGGAGATCAGAGTGCAGAGCCAGCCATTAGTTAACCATAGAGGTCAAGCAGTGGTGGCACACACCTTTAATCCTAACACTTGGGATCTCATGCCTTTGATCCCAGTACTTGGGAGGCACACACTTTTAATCCCAGCACTAGGAAAGAGGGAATGGGAAGTGATACGGCTGGGAGGTGAGAGGAATACAAGGCAGGAGACAGGAGCTCAACCCCTTTCAGGCTGAGGAGTTGGTGAGGTAAGAGGTGGCTATGGCTTGTTCCTTTGTCTCTCTGATCTTTCAGCATTTACCCTAATATCTGGCTCCGGGTTTTTATTAAGACCAACTAGGATTTGTGCGATATATTCCCTATAGACAGGTTCTCTCACTAAGCTTGAAGCTGGGGCAGAGTGTCTGCCAGTGGTTCTCAGCAATCCTCCTCCCTTTGCTCTCCATCCCAGTGTCGGGATTATAGCATGCATAGCCAAGTCCAGCTTTATGTGCATCCTGGGGAATCCAAACCCAGGTCTTCACGCTTGAGCAGCAAGTGCTCTTACCCAGTGAGTCACCCCTCAGCTTCCTCTACTCTCCAGCAATTTGTTTGTCTTTAATTTGAGAAAGGGTCTTGCTAAGTCACTCAGGCTGGCCTTGAACTCATTCTGTAGCCCAGAATGAAGGTCTTGACTCTTGATCTTCCTGTTACAGACTTCCAAGTAGCTAGGATTACAGTCCTGTGCCACCAGGCCAGGCTATATTTAATTTTCTTTATCCATTTTGACAGACATCGGATTTATTTTTAAAAAAATGGCTGAAATGAACGTTATGAAACATCATTACTGGATATGAGTTTTTATAGCCAGTGAACTGACACCTAAGAATAACATTGCAGGTTTACATGATAAGTTCATGTTACTTTATCATAAATGACACAACTTTTTCCAAAGTCATCGTGGCATTTTGAATCTCCAATCCCCACCAGCAATGTCTGGGAGTTCCAGTTGCTTTACATGCTCCCTGACACTGGAAAACTTCAGTAAACCTTCACAGATGAAGTGGCCAGGACAGCACAAGTTTATTAGATCTGAAATTCTGCACAGGTCTTGTTGGATTTAGGGTGCTGGCAGGGTTGAGGTCTCTTCTGAAGGCTTTGGGGGAGGATCTTTGCTCATTCACTGCTTTTTTTTTTTTTTAATGATTGTGAGTTGGTGGACATTCCCAGGTTGGTTCAATGCATCTCCCTCTGGCCAAGTCAGAGAAAGACATGATTAGGTTGGACACATCAGATTGTACTACATATCTCCCCATTTTAACATCTTATAAAGTCCCTTTTGCTATGTAAGGTAGTATATTCTCAAGTTCCAGATGTTAAAGAATGTCCTCTTTCCATGCTATTATTCTGGAGGATGTGCACTGTGCTTTTAATTTATTCTACATGGTGCACTGTAAGATTGTTAGTGGTGTCAGGCTGTGGTTTTAACTTGCCATTTATGAATTTTATTTATAAAAGATTCAAATTGTTTCCCATTTTTATTGTTTTATGTTTTTTTTGTAACAAGTTGTAAGTGTTCCTTTTAAAAATATTTTCCCCAGCCTATAGATTACCTTTTAATAAAAAATATTGCATGTATGTATGTGTCAGAGTGTGGGCATGTGCATGTGAGTGCAGTGCTCTTAGAGGCCAGAAGAGGGCATCAGATCCTGGAGCTGCAGTTGAAGGTTGTTGTGAGCTGCTGGGTACAGGTGCTGGGATCTGAACTCGCATCCTCTGCAAGAGCAGTGCTCACTCCTAACCACTGAGCCATCTCTCCAGCCCCACGTTGTAGTTATTTTAGTATTCTGAAGAGCAGAAGATTTTCCTTTGTGTGGAGCCTAAATTCTCAAGACTCTCTTTTATGGTTCTGCTTCTTATGACCTACCCAAGAGGTCCCAGGCTAACGTGAAGTTATAAATATTTTACTCTGTATTTTAGTCTAATGATTTTGCAGCTTTAGATCAATATTTAGGTCTGTGATTTTTCAAGTTTATTTCTATGTATGGTATACAGTAAGGGTCAAGTTCATGTCTATACATGGTATATAGCAAAGGTCAAGTTCATTTTCTTTCACATGGATATACAATTGCCCCAGCACTATTTGATTTACAAGAATTTACAAAATTCTCTCTTATAGAATTTCTTTGATGTTTTTGTCTTAAAGTAATTGAGTTCAAAGTATGTTTTAATTTTTTGTAATCTCCATTCATTTCATTTATATATATTTATATTCATGTGTATCTACATATATCCTCTTTTGTCTAAAATAGTCTTGTTTACCACATTTCACCACGCTGTAAACCTTTAAGTGAGGAAATACAATCCCTCCACTTGTTCCTCTTCAAACGTGTTGTGATTTCGGTCTTTGTTTCTTTCTTGTTGCTTTGATAAAACACCACGACCAAGACAACTCTTAGGAGGACTCCCAGTCCTCTGAAACCGTGAGCCCTAAATAAACCCTTCTGTTGGCCTCACCATCCTGGTGGGGAAGCCTGGCAGCGTGTGCCCGGCATGGCACAAGAACAGCAGCCAAGAGTTCACATCTGGAACTACAAACAGGAAGCAGAGAGCTCACGGGAAATAGTGCACGGCTTTTGAAACCTCAAAGCTTATTGCCAGTGACACCTGTCATCCGGGAGGCCGTGTGACCTGCCTAGAAAACCTGCCCAGACAATGTCACCATCCAAGGACCAAGTATTCAGGTGCCCAAGCATATGGGGGACATCTCATTTAAACCATCACATTGACTCAGCTTCTATCATTTTTTCCACTCAGTTTTATTGATATTTTCTTAAACTCACAGATAAATTCAGGAATAGTTTACATTAAAAAAATTGCTCTTTCTGATCCACAAATGTTGCCTAACTCTCCATTTATTTAATTTCTCTCTTGTACTTTTTGATGCCCAGGTCTTACATATACATCTTAAAATTTACTGCTAAGTAGTAACATACATTTTAGTGAAACTTTGAATTGTATATCTTTTAAATTTCAGTGTTCAGTTTGTATATTTTGTAAGTTGGTCTTTACCCTGGTCTTGACAAATTATTATTTTTAGCCACTTTTAAGAATCTTTAGGTTTTTGATAATATGTGATTAAATTATATATATATAATTTCTTTTTATTGCTTAATTCCTTGGTTATGTCCTCCAATATTGTGCTGTATAGAAGTAAGCATTCTTGTACTGTTTCCTGTCTTAGAGATTAAAGGATCAGCTTTCCACAACTGCATGTGATATTAGTTGTAGGATTTCATAGCTGCCTTTTATCAGGTAATAAAATTTGTGCATCATGAATATTGTTTCTGTGTACCACACGAATGCCTGGCGCCCACAGAAGCCAGAAGAGGGCATTGGAACCCAAGGAACTGGAGTCATGAATGGTTATGAGTTGTCAAATGGGCTCTAGAAATCAAACCCAGGTCCTCTGGAAGAACAGCCATTGCTCTAACCACTGAGACATCTCTCTAGCCCTGTCTATTTATTTGGTTTTGTTGTGTGGGATTATATTTTGTTCAGTTTGTTAGGTCAGTATTGTATGCATTCTGTCCTTACAAATTTTTTGAAACTTGTTTTATGATCCAGAATTTGATTTACTTTCATAAACTGTATTTCTTTTAAAAGAATCTGTGCTCCTCCTGTTAGGGTGACTGTTCCAAAGTCAAAAATAATTAGATTGACAGTCACTGTGTGTAAAACTCTTCATGGGAAGACATGAACAAATGTCTGCTCTCCCCAGATCGGAGTCAGATGGCAGACCATAGTTAAGTAGTTATATACATTAGATACCACCTAGCTTCATGCTGGTGAACCAATGAGTTTTACTGGGGTCATTTATAGGAACATGGGTGAATGGTTACTTATAGGAGCAGAAATGACCCAAAGTCAGCTGCATCATCAAGGTTCACCCCAGGATGGGCAATGGCTCATGAAAGCTGGAAACCTGGAGTAGAGTGCAGGCTGGAGAATGTCTTTTCCAGGCTGGTTGGTCTGGGCGTGGCTCTCAGCACTCCTTACTACTTGTTTAGACACGGGGAGAAAAGAGCCTAGTGAATCTGGTCTGTTTCCGGGACTTTCTGAAGCCTTTGAGACATTTGCTTCCTGAGTTTAAGAAGCTCCCCTGCAGGATGGAATGTTTCATTTGGACATCAAACAGTCTAGATAGTTATGGGTACCTTTGCATTTAGCCTCTATTCATCTTACCATGAGATGATATCTTAGTCGTTATAAACTGTCCTTTATCTCATATGTGTTCTTGTTTTAGTCTAGCCAATTCCCCTTACTTTATTTGCTGTTACATGGAATATCTTTTCAACCACTTCACACCTATCCTCTCTGTGACCTCTTGCATGAAGTAGGTTTTGTGTAGAAAGGACATAATTCTTTCTTGTTCCTCCTCACACCCCAAAATGAAAATACCTGCCTTTTAACTGAAGTGTTTAGGTCATAAATATATCTTTTGAATTTAGTGTCATTGGATTTAAATAGTTCATCTTGTCATAATTTTCTGCTTGCTCCCCCTATGCTGTATTTCCCATTTTTCCTTACCATTTTTAGATTGACTATTTTTAGTGATTTCATCTTATTCCAACTGTTGGCTTATTAGGGATACTTCCTCTGCCCTTCCCCTCTATTTTTGGTGGTTGACCTAGGGTCACAGCGCACACCATGAACATCCCACTGTTCATCTTCACATGATGTTAGATCATCCACGTAGCTTAAGAACTTTCTGTTTCCCACCGTCCATGCTACGGCTGTCCTGAATTCTCTCATGGATGCTCTGGCTGCGCATCATACATCATTGTTATGTTTCCTTTAATCAGTCAATCATCAGCTAGAGAAATGTAAAATCCGAGGCCAGTCTTCTATATTTACCATCACAACTGGCTTTGCTGCTGTATAGAGCCGGAACTAGACTTGGGGTTAGTTTCCTTTGGCAGAGGCTATTTCTCTAATATTTCTTGTGGTGCAGCTAGGCTGGCAATAAACTCTCGTAAGTCTTGTTTTGGTTAGGTGAGAATGAGTGTAATGAATAATGGCAGTGGTGAAAGTAAATCCAAATAATTCAGTAACTGTAACACATTTGTATTATAACAGTGGCTTGGACTGAAATTAGATTCTCAAATATACACGCCGGCAAGACGGCTCAGCCGGTGGGAGGGCTCACTGTCAAGCCTGATGACCCGAGTTTCATCCACGGTCCACATGGTGGAAGGAGAGAAACAGCTCTTGCAGGTTGTCCTCTGACCTCCACATGAGTACTATGGCACACCTAGGTGCACACATATATGCGTGCACGCACACATACACACCAACTACTGTTACTACTACCACCAAATAAAGTCTAAAACATACTGTTCCATGCTGTTCGCAAGAAACCTACCTAGAGCATGATGGCTCAGAAAATGCTATGAAGGGGAAATGCTAAATAAACTGCTAGAGCTATATTCACAGCAGATATATATATATATTTTAAGGCAAAAATTATTAAGAATAAAGAATGTTACAGAATGTGCCAAGAGAAATTCTGTACCTAATAAATTCTGTACATTAAAATTCTGTACCTAATAAAGAACTTTGAAGTGCCCAGTGATTTAACCCCAAATCACATATACACACAAGGGAATTACAAGGAAGCATTGAAAATTTACAACCTTGTTAGGGAATTTTTAACATCCTTTCTCTGGTCATTAATTGATGCTATAAGCAACAAAATAAAATGATACAGGGATTTGAGTATTGTTATTATGTATAACTATATATGGTATGTATGTTATATCACAATAAATATGTAAGCAAGTAAAACCTCACTGAAAAATTCAAGCTCCATGGTCAGGGAGAGACCTTGCCTCAAAAGGAATAAAGCAGAGAGAGAGAGAGGGGGCAGCCACCCAGTGCCGACCTCTGGCTTGCACACACAAATGCACAGCAGGTACATACACAACACATGTATACAGCCCCCCCATTAGAAAAATAAACAATAAAAAGGCTAACAATATCATTTGGTGCAGTTAGGAGGATTGGAAACTTAAGACTTCCCAGTGTCGACACACAGTGAGACCTAGATTCAAAATGAAGATAAAGGGTCTTTAATGACAACTTATATTCAAAATTAATGTTGAATTTCCAGCAAGCTCCCACTCCTCACCAAAGAAGCTTCTTTTTGCAGCAGATGGAGATTACTACAGAGACCCACAATTGTTCAAAATGTAGAAATTAAGTGACTGTGGGATGCCCAACCTCCACTTCTAAGGTTCAGTATAAGAGGGAGCAAAAAGACTCTAAGAGTGGGAAGAACAGGAAGCTTGCTGTGAGATGGTGGTGTCTTCTCGACATTAAAGAGATGCTGCACCCATCAAATCTCATTGATATGGCTGCCGAAATAAGACCAGTACAATGACCTCACCAGTCAACATGTCAATGTGGATGGCAGACATTTCACAAGACCTATCCTTAGAAGAGCCTTACGAAGTCAATGGCAGTGGAGAGAGGAAGAACCCATTTTCTCCCAGGATGAAACCTCTGATAGGTTACCCAATCCCGAGTGATCAGCTCCAAATACATGTACAACAGTAAATGACTTCAGTAAGACACACACACACACACACACACACACACACACACACACACACACACTTATAGAAAAGGCCATGAATTTGAGAGTGAATGGGGGAACACAGGAGAAGTTGGAGATGGGACAGAGGGGACTGGAAATGTGGTCAATACAATGTATTCATGTATGAAATTCTCAAAACAAAACAAAACAAAACCCAAAAAAAAATTAAAAAGAAAAGGAACTAAGACAATTGAAAGGTCTGTCTCAGGACCCATTCACTATCTATAGCACGAGGCCCCATCATGCTGTTATGCTGTGGGGCCATACCTTTTCTGATTCCACTTGAAGGGCCTTGTGGCGGAGAGCCTCACATTCCCCTAAAAAAGCTCATTCTGAAGGACAACAGAAAACGAAAAGGAACTTTAAGAAAAGACGCCAGCCATATTTCAATATACCAGTGCAACTATCAACACTGTCTCCTATGGCAACTAAAATCGCAGCAGGCTCTGCTGTATGCCTCCAACAGATTTTTATAAAGGTTTGGAAAGGATCTGAAATAAAGACCTAACATGAAAAAATATGTCATGGTGGATGGCTCAATATTACAAAGTGTAACAGTTACACTTGGCTCACCAGTAGAGGCAACACAACTCCATTCACAGAGGAACGAGTTTCCAAAACGACCTTAAAATTATTATGGTGAAGTAGAAAACCTAAGCAAATCCAAGGCGATATTGGTGAGTGACTAATAAAGGGTGTGGCAGAGGGGCACCAGATATTAGTGCTATCCAAAGCTCTGAGGATGAAAACGCTACAGAACTAGTTGGGCGCGACACACAAGCCATTGGCACTGAGCTTGGATCCAGCAAGGCTCCATTCTGAAAACCCATCATCTGAGAAATGTCATTACAACGACAGGGAGAGCATGCAGGGGTCAAGAAACTGTGGCCATGGCAACTGGCCCTCCATAGAGAAAGGGGAAGGTAGTTTTCTGCTTCACCATTCATAAACACTAAAATACAGACGTGTATGAAATACTAACAATTGTATGAAGTACAGACACCAAGACAGTAAAACGGACTTATATGAAATACTGTCAAACTTTGGGAAGCAAAAGGCAGGATACCTATGTCACTGGGCAGGAAGGCCAATCTTAGGAAACAAAATGCTAATAACAAAGGATAGAAAAGCATCTTGAGTACCTTAGTGTTACTGTTGAGTCACCTAAGACGCATAGACAAAGCCAAGAGGCAAACCACAGAGACTAGAACTGTAACTCCATAGCCAGGAGTAATGCATGAACAATACAAAGATGGATAACCCACAGAAAATGGAGCAAAGATGTGAACAGAAAATTCTAGATGGGAAGCCTCATAGCCAGAACGAACATGCTCAGCCACACCAATAATCATAGGAATAGAATCTAAATGGCCACAAATCACATTTCTACCCTCTAGACAGGCAAATTTAGAGCCTGGGAAGAGCTGGCTAGTGCTCTCCTGGCGGGAGCGTACTTTGGTGCAGTCTCCAGGAAGCTGTGGAAGGCGGGGTTGGAGATGTGCTTAGCTGTGACTCAGCAGCTCCCAGAGGAGCATTGAGGAATGACCTAGCGGCATTGCAGTCATCTGGGTGTGACAGACTCATCCTTTACTAGGGACCCAGCCACACAGCCATTAGCAATGTGATCTGTCTCACATGCCAGCTTCGTTCACATGCACACCCTCTCCTTCTTCCCTAGGTGGTCTCAGCCCTTAACCATCGTCACAGCATGTTTTTCTTATGTATTGTACTACACACGTAGGTCCTGCGTATGTATTTGACTGACCTTTGTGGTCATCTGCCTGAGGCATTTTGCCCGTGTCCTTTTGTTTTCCAATGACACCTCCCTAGCGTACTGGTGATCTACCACAAGGGTTCTATACCCGTGGCAAACATAAAGGATGAACTCTCCTGCACACATTGATGTAAAAAGCAAGCAGCGAAAGGGTCTGAACACCACTCAGGTAGATTTCAAAGCATGCAATGGTGTGGAATTTAGGGATACCTACTGGGCATGTAACAAAGTAATATATATGTAGTGTTGTGAAAGCGCCAGACACATAGATGACACATATGTGTGTTTCCACAAGGACAGAATGTATTGAACAACAACCAGTTTACAAGGTCTAGTGACTTCAGCGACAGCAATTTGTTATATAACCCACAGACGTTGGCAGCCCAGGCTCTTTTATTCCATTCTTATTTACTAATAGTAACTCTCATATTAAATATCATACAGTAAATATATCTATGTGTCTATATGCATATATATGAGTTAAAGGATGAATACAAGTTAAAGAGGCTGGAGTAGAGTTCAAGAGGGTTCAGAAGTGGGGGGCAGGAGGGGGGGAATTGATACGAAACCAGATCAGTGCTTGGAGGCAGCTGCTTCACGAAACAATGGGTCAGATCCAGGTTCAAACTGGCCAACAGGTAGACAGGCAAGCAGTAGATAGGCTTTGTCAACAGCTGAGAACATTTGAGTCAGGGCAGTGGGAAGTCCTTCAGCCTTGAAGAGCACACTGGGAATCAATTGATAGGCTGGCCAGCGTGAGGCCATATCATCACACTGCTAGGTGTCCATCTTTTTATGGGGTCCTCATGAGGAAGCCACACCCTTTCTTTGGTCTGGTGTGTCCAATAAACACCAGACCCGGATCTTAGGCCTGGTTTCCCTGTGACTTTAATAAGCCACTATGCTCCTACAAGTCCCAATTCACTCCAATAAACATAGAGCATGGCTCCTTTTCTAGTCCCAGGAATGAGCCATTTATCAGTCTGTGTGTGATGTCTCACAGATGGTACAGATTCTGAGTCCACCCAGGGGCTGCAGTCATCCTCCCTGGAAATGGAGTCAAAAGGGAGTCTTCTGGGGTTCAGAGCTCAAATGCCATGATTTTATATAATGTAGTACAGAGTAGGCATAGCCTGATCTCATCGTGTACCCTGATTTCAAGATAGTAGCCCTCTAGGAAAGAGTGGGGGTTGTTTAGGGGTGGATTTCAGTTTTATATATAACACTTTATTTCATAGGCAGAAACTGATGTTTGGTGATGTTATGTTAATGGTATTAGGTATCTGAAATGTTTTTGGAAAAGTTTCAGATACACAAATACAAAAGAAACACGTTGCCAGGTTGTTCTTCTTATACAAAACTGCCCCTTTGTGTCTGATGTCAAGATCACATGGGGAATATTGAATTTTCTTCCTTAATCCTCTTCTAAAGGCCATGCTCATTGCCCCGAGCAACAGCACACAGGTGTTTCTGGCCCTGTTTATGCTGGGAAATGGGACTCTGTGGTGCTTTATTTAATCAGGGCTCCTATTTTCCTGTGGGGATGGGATATCAACTACTGGAAATGAGCCCTTCCCTGGTCAGCCTGAGGTCCTGTCCACTCACCATGGTGAGGTAGTCATCCTACCTATCAGATGGTAGGCATTTACCAGGCGAAAGAACTCCAATGCTGAGCAGACAGACATTTGTTAGCACAGATAAGCTTGTATTGAATTAAGAAGGAGCACTTAGAAGGAAGACCCTAGAGAATCCCTAGAACACAAATCACTGTGAAGCATTTTCTCCAGGCAAATGAGCAAATGAAAGAGCGTGCCCATCTGATCCCAGGTCACCGGAGCCACATGAGATGGCAGCCTCCAAAAGAGATGAAAAACATTCCCATGGGGTCTCAAGATGGCTCTGATCTCTCAAAGCAGAGGTGGCCTGTTTACTGGGCATTTCAGTGACCAGATGTGTGACTCATCCTGAGGAGATGTAAACAAAATCTACTCACAGCAGATGGCAGATGGGACACCAGTGACCTTATAGGAACACTCTACCAAGTCTCTTCTGGTGAATCCAAGAATTCACTGGGAGTACTTTCAGGTGTATGGACAAAGGGTTACTTATAAGAAGAATGACCTAAAGAGGGTCACATGCCAAAAAAGTCTTACTCTGGCACAGGTGAGGACTTCTCCACGGCTGCATAGACAAAGTCCTCCCTTTAGCTAGGTAATCATACATCCCTGTATACTGTGGCACCTTCCAAGACAATGTGCAGCCAAGGCACAGTTACATGTGTCTGGGGACTCATGAAGGACAAGGTGTCTGGAATGACCCTCCAAAGTCCCCAAGTCTATGGGAATGCTGACAGGCTCTACTGTGTGGAGCATCTCCTGCTCCAACGAAGATGGCAATGGCCTTTAGGTTAAAGGAGTGTACCCCCAGAATGAGAAAATGCACTTCTTCCATAATAAAGTGGACATGTAAGGGGCCGCCATCTTTTTACAGTTCAAACGCAATTTTAACCAGATGTGTCTACAGGCTTTCACAAATTCAGAAACGGCACTTACTAAGGGCAGAGCACTTTCCCTAAAAGGCCCATCACCACCACAACTATCGTGGCCATTATTGTCCCCATGGAACAGACAAGGCTTTGAAACTCCGGAACTCTGCTAATGTTGGCTGAGGCACTAACGGGAGCAGGTAGGGGCTGGACCACCCTGAACACTCTCAACGTCTCTACAGTGTCACTGCCTCAAGCCCCTTCTTCTTTCCTCCTCCTCCTCCTCCTCCTCCTCCTCCTCCTCCTCCTCTTCCTCCTCTTTCTTCTCTTCCCCCATCCTCCCAACTGGAGATTGACAAGCATCCTTTTCTCACAGTCTGTACTTGAGATCCCCATGGTGTCACCCTGCAGCTGTCCTATGTGAGGGAGTGTTGAAAGTGCTGTTTCCGAGTACATTCTGTTCCCTAATATATCTATTGATTCTTTCCTGAAGTCTGTTCTTTCTTATTTCTTCACCTTCTACTTTGTTTCACAACAGCTCATGAATATTTATGGCCAGCTCTTCCATTGAATCTTTAAGAGCTGAGACAACGATTTCCAGTTCGTTCTGACAGTGTCTATTAGATAGCCCCACAGGCAACTTCTGGCTCTTGTGTCCTTCAGCACTTGCTTGTTGGGTCACCTGGGCTAGAAATCGTTTCTGATCTTCCAGTCTCTCTCATTTTCTCCCCCTGACCTTTATGGTTGCCTCCTCATGTGCTCCTGACTGGATGCTCCCGTTCCTTGGCAGTGGCTTTCACACAGGCACTCTGTAAGGAGGCATTCTTCTTTTTTGTCTTTAATTGAAAATAGATTTTTTTCATACAGTATATTCTGATATGTTTCCCCTCCCCTAACTCCTCCCAGATCCTCCCCATTTTCCTACACACCCAAATCCACACCCTTTCTATTTCTCATTAAAATACAAACAAACATTTAAAAAATAAACAACAAAATAAAATAAGGTAAAATAAAAATATACAAATCAGAGTAAGACAAAACCAACAGGAAAAAAAAACCAAAGGAAAAGCACAAGAAATACGTGTACACACAGATATTGAGACATATACACTTGCACGCACAGAAAACCCATAAGAACAAAATCAGAAACCGTAATATATAAGCCAAAGATCTGGAAGGAAAAAAATGGCCGAACCAAGCACTGTGAGACAAAAGCCTCCCCAAATATCACTGTGTTCCCTTTGTGTTGGTTATCTGCCGCTGGGCACGGGCCCCGCCCCTGAGTTTGTATGACCAGTGAGACTCCGTTGGAGAAAACTAACTTGTCCTTGTGAGCCGTTATCAGTTGGAGACAGCTTCTGAGCTAGGGATGGGGGCTGGTGTCTAGTTCCTCTCTCAGCGCTGGGACCCCATCTGGCTTAGACCTGTGCAGGCCCTGCGCATGGTGCCGCTGTCTCTGTGAGCTCAAATGCGAGTCAGTCCTGCTGTGTCTAGAAGGCCTTTGCTTGGTGTCCGCCCCCCCCCCCCCCCCCCCCCGCACCCCACTGGCTCCTACCACCTTTCCGCCCGGGAGGCGCTCTGGAGCCAGCTCCACTCTTGCTGACCGTCCTCCACCATCCAGGCTGTGTTCCCTGTAGGGATGCGGCCCCCCTTCGGCCTGAGCCCAACAGACCGTGACTCAGCCCTTCCCACGGTGCTGGTCTGCTTTCCTGTTTCTGGCCATGTTAATTTCGGTTCCATGTGGTCCTGCCTCTCCTTATGTAAAGAAAACCTGTCTGTAACTGAGATCTGGAGAGCAAGGGGATTCGTGGGCAAACTCAGAACGTTTTCAGAATTCTCTAAACAGGAATAAAGGTTTTGTTTCACCATTTCTCTACCTCTTTATTATTATTATTATTATTATTATTATTATTATTATTATTTCACCTAAAAGTGGAATTCATAACATTCTTACTCCCTGTGAAAGTTTCAGTTTCTGAGGGCATTGGCAAGATAGCTTGTATTTTTTTTCCACATTTATTGTAATGCCTTCAGCTTTGAAGGGTGGGGTCTGGCTCATTCCTGTATTAAGAAGACTAAAATTGGAGGAAGGGAGGGAGAGGTAAGAACTGCATTCCTTGCTTTATCTTTAGCATTTACAAGAACCATATAAATGTATCCAAAATCCTCAAAGCAGGAAGAGAGCAGTAAAATGCATGTGTTCATAGGAAATTCCATGGCTATTTGCTGTGCAGTGTGTTCTGGGAAGCATGTACCTCTGGGAAGAGGTATTGGCCAGAAAGGAGGGGGGTCTGTGTGTCAGACCCAAGACCGTGGAGGCCACCGAACTCCACCAGGCCAGCATCTGTATCCACCCCTTCAGGGGCTTGTTTCTCTCAAGAGAATGTGTCCCGAGTTCCTCAGAAGGGCTGGGAGTCTGGGCCATTTGTACAGTGGCTTGCTTCAAGATGGAATATTGATATTTCTAGGCCTGGTGAAAAGGTCCCAGGGCTGAGAAGGTAGGGGAATTGTGTTCTCTGCCAGTGTCTTCACTTTCCATAATAAAATGGACAAAACACTTGATCTGTCCCCTTCTGTGCATCAGAGGGCATGACACAAAGGCCAGGAGGAAGGGTTGAGGGATGGTCCTTCTGCCTGGACACAAAGGCCAGGAGGAAGGGTTGAGGGATGGTCCTTCTGCCTGGACACAAAGGCCAGGAGGAAGGGTTGAGGGACGGCCCCTCTGCCTGGGCCGCAGGACTTCGGCCACTGTGTACCTTTGGAGCTTGGCGGTTTGATAATAAGATCCAGAAGCCCTTGGCTCATGAGAAGGCTCGTGGGGATGAAATGAAAGATGCACAGAAGGAAACACTAGGCATAAGGAAAGCATCCAATACCTGGTCACCTCTGTCCTCATGGCTCCATCATCAGGAGCAGCAGAGCCAGTGCCCCCTCCACCCCACCCCATCAGCAGGCAAATCTGCAAGCCAACGTGTTTGCCCCTGAGCCAAGTTCCAAGAACTTATCCTCCCCAATTCCCTCCCCTCCCCAAGTGGGACACTCTCAAATTAACCTCCCAGTTCAATGTGTGTCTATGCCTCTTAGGGTTTATTAAGTCTGGTTTCTACCCCAGCCTTTCTGAATGCCGCTGTTTTCACAAGCTTGAAGTTAAAGAGTATCTCTCTCCGGGGGCTGAAGTGCCTGGCTGGGAGGTAGCTGTGAGAGAGCTGAAGCCCTGGGCAAGGAACCAGGCTTTCCTCCCCCCACAGCTCTGCTGGAAAAAGACACCACCCAAAGGAACCACTAGAAATCACTTACCCGAGGTAGGTGGAGAACGGGAAATTGTTTTTCTCTTTACAAATTACAATGAGCTGTGTGCCACTGTTTTTAATGGGAACCATGTTTGTTGAAGAGAAAAGCCGTAACCGTGGGCTGGGAAACTATGTGCATAGTTTTGAACAAATATGACAAATTTAATCTGTACCTCTTGTTCTCCAGTAATGTAAATACGGTGACTCTTCAAAATACAATTATTTTTAATTTAATAAGTTGCATTTTTCCATGAACTCGTTTATGACTTTTCTGTGTTTCAGCTGACTCTCTACCTTCCTTCTTTGAATCGCAAAAAACCCCACCCATCACCACATACCATTTTTTAGAAGCACACTTTGCACAGCCTGTTTGAACTCTAATTATTCTCTAACTGTTGTGAGGTCCGAAGTCTCTGTCCTCATAGGGCCTCCCCGAGCCTTGTGCTCTGCTGATGTGATTGAGTATGGAGCCTGCTTGGGAAAGCTCATCCTCCAGTTAACCATCTGCCCACCAAGGCTGGTCCTGACAATGATGGGGGATAAATAATCATTTTAGTCTTGCCTCCTTCCACTGGGTGTCCTGTCTTTTTTTTCCCCCCACAAAGGACCTGAATTCTCAGGGCTGTTCTGAACTTGCCTTTAACATGACACACGGCTCTGCATTTTCAGGGATACTTCCAGCCACACTCTCCCCACTGGTCTCAGTCGGGGCTTCCTTAGATTATGCATTCTGCTACTTGACTATTAGACATCTCCAGTTCACACCCTTTTCACCCAGTGCCAGGCTCCTGTTGACTTGTTGATGTGTCTCTGTCCAACATGACCTGTGTCTCAATCTGTACAGGTGCAAATGTGGACTGTAGAGACGCGGTACTGTTATTCACCTTCTAATCCCCACTGCCTTCCAGTCTGTGCTGGGACAGTTGACAAACACCTGCAGCTGAGGTGCCAGAGGACCTTCAGTTGCTTGAGGAGCTGGGAGTGAATTGAGAGGCATGTTCCACTCCACTGTCTGGAGATCTCAAGAGGCAGGAGCTCCAATTGTTCCAAGTAGTGCCCTGAATTCACTTCGGGTGCCTGCTTTCCCCTCTCCTCCCTTCCCATCACAGCTATCTTCTGGACTGTCTGCCAAATAAGCCACTTTGCTTCTCATCTGGGCTTCCAAGATGATACGCATCTCCTCCATGATCTCTGTTGCCTTTCCTCAGAGCTTTGTGCTCAGTAGCTGGGTTCGTGATACAGTGTGTCCTGAGCAGGAATGCACTGTCCCATGCCAAGAAGAAAGGGGTTATTTCCTTGAGTTGTCCAGTACCTGTCTCACAGATACTGCTAGAGAGTGGGAGACAAGCTGGAACCGTTTCAACAGAGTACAAGGAAATGGTTAATATTTCCAGAGATGTGTCGGATCGGAGTAGATTTATTTGGTAAGACTAAGTGGGTACCACTGACAACCTCAGGAGAGACATCAAACAAGAATTAGCCCCTCAAGTTCTTCCCAAATACACATCTACCGAAATAAAAAGAGCAAGAGTGAGGGGAAGATAATTACTGTCACAAGTATTGGGGTGACTTACCATATGACAATATGTGATCAGTAAACCTGCGATCAGTGTTATCTCAGACGCTGCATGCAAAAGGCCTTCAAAACATGAATAACCCTTTCTTTCGGGAGCATATAGACCTTAGAAGTAGCCACCGGCACCTTCACTGATAAGGGCGTTCTGGGGGGGGGGGGGAGTCACAGTAACCATGGGAAGCTCAGTGGCAGCTGTCTCCTGGAAGCCATGGCCAACAGAGAGAAGTGTAACGGAACTTGGCTTCCCTGTACTGGCACGTGCCCGTCCTTCATAATAATAGAGCTGCAATAGCTTCATTTCAACACAGAGGCAAGTAATTATGGTAATGGAGAGCAAGAACAGCACCGGGGTGGTAGTGACTAGACTGCAAATCCCAGTGCAAACCAGACAAGAAGCCAGTGGAGATTATGAGATGAGATCATGAGAGAGACTGAGTAGACGGCTGATGCCACTCACGTGTGTGGGAAATGGCTATCTCTTGTGCACTATCCAAGGCTGCATCCGAGATTAGATGTCCCTCTAATCTTTCCCCTTAGGATCCAAGAGGAAGGGAACATTCACATTTTTTGAGGGCCTTTGAACAGTGTCTGAGCTAACGCTGTTCCACATGTGTTGACTGAGTATCATTGGTTGATAAGTCACCCCAATACTTACCAGCATGCCCTTTCTCCTGGGACATGTAAGTAATAAATTCTTTCAAAACACGGCTTTTCTGCATTAGTGTTCAATTGTTTCCACAGATTAAAATCCCGTGAATTCCTTTCAGAGCCAAATTAATGCTTGATTATATGAATGAACAAAAGAATACATAAATTAATGAATTGAAAGCAATGCCCAGAAATCTTAAATGACTTTCCTAAGTCATGCAACTATGTAGCAATCACAAACTAACCCCCTCTCTTCTTTTTTAAACTTTTATCTACTTACTGTTGCCTTCCTTTGGGTCTCAAAATGGTGGCCACATTGATGTCCAAGGAGCCTAGCCCAAAGTAGCAAACAGAAATGCCACTTGATTATATTCCAAATCGGACTCTGCGGAGCCACCATTGAGCTACTGCATACCACAGACAGTTTATAGTTGTGTAAGATGTTTGTCTCCTTCATCATTTGCTTTTCAGAATTGAAGAGGTGTTAGCTGTCAATCCTGGAGGGGATTTTTGTTGCCTTGTTCAATGATAGGACCTGAATCCCAGGCCTTGGGTAAGGCACGCATTCCAGCCCCATGCTTCCCTCCTGACAGGCATGCTTCCGTTAAGAAATGCTTTTGGGATAAGCTGAATGAAGCCTCCTATGTTTGTAGTGGGTGCCCTGAAAAGGTCCCTAGAACCTCCTGCTGCTCAGTCAAGGCAGTTCTTACGTCTTCCAAGTCTTGAAATCATGGCTGGGAGACTCAGTTGGGGGGGAATAGAAGAGGGTCTCTGGAGTGTTTTCCATTTTTTTTCTGCTCTTTTCTCACCAGCTCCCATCATGAAGGGGCAGCTTAGGGTGAGGCAAAAAGAAGGCAAGTTTCAGACTGAAGACTTTGGAGACCCACAAAGGTTTCCGAGTGAGATCTGAGCTTGCTTCACCCAGCAGGGCTGCATTAGAGGATGGCTTGACCACCTGAATGGTTGCTAGGTGATTGGAAGGGTCTGCACTTGGCTGTGCTGGGGGAGGTCTTTTGCTCCAGCCCTTGGCATTCCTATAAATAGGCTTTTCTGAGACAGAAAAGGCTGGTGGATATTGATCCAGGCTCTCCCAAGGCTATCCTGTGTTTCTATCTGTCTCTCTCCCTCTGTATTTCTACCTAAATCTTTTATTCCTCTCTCCTCAAGAGTACCCTGGGGGAAAAGTGGGAGCTGGCCTCCCACTGAAGACCTGAGTGCTCTTGGGTGCCATACTTTCTCATCACCGCTGAGTGGAGGCAGCTCTGAGCGTAAGCCAGGATGACTACCAGCCTTCTGAGAAACCGTGATGTGATCCAACAGCGTGGAGCGACGCGTGCTGGAAATGTAGGACTGCGAGTGTTCGGCCACACACTCCCGAGGGAGTATGTTTGACAAGCATGTCCCACGTCAATGTATGAAAATTGTAAAGTACACTTACGTGGTGCGGGCCAGTCATTTGATGTGGGTTCCTGATGAAGTCAAGAGCCGTAGGAAACACAAACTGTGTGGAGTGGCTGCCAGTGTCACAGAGTGCCACCCTCTAGAGCAGACTTTTGTGTAAGTTCGGGACTGCATTCTCGAATGCTGACAGAATGTGTGACACAAACACGTAACAGTCACTTATTAGCACTATCAGGTATTATGCAGTGTGATAACCACAGCTGCCACACACCCATGTGACTGTGGGCTTGTCTACAGCAGTGGTTGTGTGATCATGTTCTAATTCACTGGACCAAGAAGTGAATGAAGAGAGCTTGGTGACAAGGTGCACAGCTATAATCGCAGCCCTTTATAGGGGAGACAGCATCTCATATTTGACCAAGTCGGGCTACACAGACAGATCTTGTATGAAACAGAAACTACAGAGAGAGGGAGGGAGGGGTGGGGGATGGGCCAGATGTCATATAAGTGGTCTGTGCATGTGCTGTGATGGTTCAGAGCCAGATTTGGGGTCAGCCAGACTTGGGTTTGAATTCTGAACAACAACAACAAAAAAAAAATCCCATATAAGCTTAAATATGATGATTACCCTTCAGTGTCCTCATCTGTGAAGTGGGACCAAAATCACCCATTATTTCCCAGTCCTTGCTAAAATCAGGTGACATGGCAACCCAGAATTGAAGGGCTGTGGCTGCAAGGCATGGGCTGCTTGATGGAAACTCGGTAGTCTGATAGAAGAGGCCTCATGTGGTGCTCTAATGTGGGGGTCAGCTCCTCCCCGAGATCTAGGTCTGTTACTGAATGCTCTGACACCAAAGTGGAGAAGAAAATGGTAACTTTTGACAAACCTGTAGAGTCCTTCACTCCCTGAGGCCCAGGAGATGCTCAGTCCATCTTGGTCCCTGAGTGCATCCCTCATAGGCTGGCTGGCACCATGGCTAATGAATGGGAAGTGCTTTGCTCCAGGAGGTTCATAGTAAACTAGTGAGACAAACACGGAACAGACCCTTATGGAGCCCCCACCCCACCTCACTGCCCATTGTGGTTTAGGCATCCAGTATCTACTTTTGTCCTTTTCACAGATCAAAGGAGGACCCAAATTTTCCAGGTAGCAAACTGGCCAGATACCACCTCTCTCTACCAAGGGTGGGGTTTCAAGAGCTCTGTGGAGGAAGGTCACTGTTGGCCTTTGAGTTGGTGGTTGTGTTAGATTTTCCAGTACAGTTCATCTAAAGGCCACTGGGGATCTTAAGGAGGAAAAGGTAGAGCAATGGGATTTCAAAGGTTAGGTGTCCTTAAGGATTAAAGGGGGTTTGGGGGAGGGATAATTGAATTGCTTCAATTTCATAAAAAGGCAGTGTTATAAAGAACTATTGCATTGGGCTAGAGGGAAACTCAATGGTTACAAGCACCTGCTACTCTTGCAGAGGACCCAGGTTTGGTTCCTAGTACCCATGGGTGGTTCAAATTGCCTGGAACTCCAGTTCTAAGGGGTCCACTATGATCTTCTGGCTCCATGGGCACTGCACACACACGGTACACACAGAGACAAGCAGGGACACACACATACACATAAAAATTCCAAAAACATACTCAAATCTAGATCTTTAAAAAATACAAAACATGAAAGTAGAAGGTGGTTGTTTGGAAAGAGGAAGGGAAGGAGGTGGGGAGAAAAAAAGAGGGTAATAGGAAGGTGAATAGTGTATGTGCTGAATGGCTTAAAATTTCTATCATCAACCACAGTATATTTGCAGAGGACCTAGCACAGACCCATGCAGGCTCCGTGATTGCCACTTCAGTCTCTGTGAGCCCCTATGACCCCAGCTTAGTTGATTCTGTGGGCCACGTTCTCTTGGTGTTCTCCATTCCTCTGGCTCCTATAATCCTTCCTCCCCCTCTTCCAAGGGGTTCCCCACACTCCATTAATGTTTGGGTGTGGGTCTCTGCATCTGCTCCTATCAGCTGCCAGAGGAATCCTCCCTGACGATGATTGGGCTAGGCACTGATCTATGAGTGTATCAGAATGTCATTAGGAATCATTTCATTGACTTTTTTTTTTTTTGGCCAGTCATGTTTAGTTCTACCCTAAGTCCCTGGGCTATCCAGCTCTGGTTCCTGGCCATCCAGGCAGGGTATCCCTGGGAGGCCTGCTCTTTCCTGAAGGGAAATGGAGGAGCAGCAGATCTGGGGTAGGGAGGAAACTGGGAGGAGTGGAGGGAGGGGAGGATGCAGTTGGGATGTATTGTATGAGAAAAGAATAGATGAAAAGAAGAAAGAAATTTTTTTATCATACAATATATTTTGATCATATTCTTTCCCCTCCACCAACTCATCCCAGATCCTCCTCACCTCCCTACCCCCACCCCCCCAACTTCATTTTCTTTCTTTCCAAAAATATCAAGACAAAACAAAAACAGAAAACCTAAACAAACAAACCCCACAAAAACACAGAGTCTGTTTTTGTGTGTCAACTACCTCTGATCACCGGGCCTGCCCTGGGATGTGGTTGACATGCCCACTGGAGAAAATGGATTTTCCCTTTTCCTTCAGGCATCAGTTGCAGATAACTTTTTGATCAGGGATGCCCACTCCTCTTTAATATGTTGGGGTTTTGCCTGTAGAGGTCTGGTGTGTGCTGCCGTGAATTTTTGGTGATCATAAGGGCATCCCTGCCTGCTACGTCCAGAAGACACTGTTTTCTTGGGTTCACCACTTAGACTCTTTCTACTGCCTCTTCTTTGTAGACCCCTGAGCCTTGAGGGGAGGGGTTGGATAAAGGCATCTCATTTAGGGCTGAGGACTCCGAAGTCTTTCACATTGTCTCTCAGTTATCGTCTATAGTAAGATGAAGTTTCTCTGATTGATGCACTGACCTCTGGATTTAATAATATGTCATTAGGAGCCATTTTGTTGCTATGTTCATTTAGCAGAATAATAGTAGTAGGTTTCCCTCTAAGGCCCATGACCTCTGCACCCTCAGGTTCTTAGACACTCTAACAGGGCCCGCCATTGGTTCCATCTCATGGGGGGCGGGGGTGTGTGAAATCCAGTCGTTAAAAGTGGCTGGTTTCTCTCATAACATTTGTACCACTGTTGCGCCAGTGTGTCTTGCAGGCCTGTTTAAATTCTTTTTAATTTAAAAAATTCAAAATAGTGTAAGTGACAAATGGACTCCCTAGCACACTTTTATGGCTATTATTTCATATCATAATGAACTGCTAGTTAATGTGTTTTAGGCTGTCATATTTCAGCTTTTATTAATGTTCAAATTGCCTGTCTTTGAAAGCTTCTTCAAGTTCATTTCTGTTTTAGAGTTACTATTGTTGTGATGAAACCCTTTGACCAAAAGCAACTTAGGGAGGAAAGAATTTATCTGACTTACAAATACCCAGTCACAGTCCATTGAGGGAAACCAAGGCAGGAACTCAAACAGGGCGAGATCCTAGAGCCAGGAGCTGATACAGAGGCGATGGAGGGGTGCTGCTTACCTGCTTGCTTCTCATGGCTTGCTCAGCCTGCTTTCTTATAAACCCAGGACCATCAGCCCAGGGTGACTAGTGGATTGAATGAAAATGGCCCCAATAGGCTCATAGGGAGTGGCACTATTAGGAGGTGTGGCCTTGTTAGAGGAAGTGTGTCACTAGAGGTGGGCTTTGAAGTCTCAAGTGTTCAAACCAGGCCCAGGGACCTGTTGCCTGTGGATCAGGATGTGGAACTCTCAGCCCCTTCTCCAGCACCATGTCCACCTATGTGCCACCATGATGACAATGGACTAAGCCTCTGAACTGTAAGACAGCCCCAATTAAGTGTTTTCCTTTATGGCCAACACGACTTCTGCATCTCTCAGATATGGCTTGAAGAGCTCTGGTCACTTTCTCATTTTCTGATGAGTAGATCTGATGAGTACAATTTTTGACACATTTGCAGCTGGCAGCCACCTCTCCAAGGCATTCTGGCTACTCACCATAGAAGTGGCACTTAGAGATTCTAACTTTGGTCACTTGAGTGCTTGCCGCTGCTGGTGTACTCTCTGTTAAACCTTCATTTCTAAGCCCCAAAAGATTCAGACCATGTGATTAACTTCTTTCCCTAAATAAGAAGTCTGCACACTTTTTCTTTCTTCTTCAACATTCTTACCTCATCCAAGCTGTAATACTACTCCTTCATCCTTAGGACTTGTAACTGACATTTTTTTTTTCTTATGGCTAGAGTCAATCTCCCCTACTTTGTGGACAGATGGATTATAAAGCAATATGAAGAAAACAACCTTTCAAAGTTACATTGATAAAACTCCTATTTACTGACGAAGCAAAAACATGCTCTAACTAGATCTAAGCAAAGGAAATGCAGTCGTATTCCAGGATACAAAGTGAGTGGAAGAAAAAGTCCTATCATGACCAAATGGAATCTTTGTCTAGCTAGAGTCAGTGTTAAGTCACATTTAATTCTGCTTCATACTCATACTCCAGTTCAGCAAACTACTTATTTTCCTCAGGCTTCCTACACATTTTATTTCTGCTGTTGTTGACAGGAGAAACATTCATACCCAACTGATCAAAGATCTCTAGATTCCTATTTATAGACCTTCATAATGAGACCCACTTGCATTTCAAATACCTACATGGTAAAGTCCTTTGAAATTCATTTTTAATTTTGACTTATTGCTCTCTAGATCTGCTGCAGTTTCCAGCCAGAATTTATTTTTGTTGCATTCTTTTATTTCATTTATTTATTCCTTTATTTATTTCATTGATTTCACTTTTGCTGAATCACAAATATTCCTTATTCTTGGATTCCTATTCAGCTCTGATGAGATACACCCTCAAATGATATTTGTTTATTTAGTGTGAGTGTTGGTATGTGGGTGCATGTTCCTGGGGGTGCACATAAGTGTGCATGTCAACCACATGTTTTGTTCCCCAGGAGGTCCCCATCTTGTTTTTTAAGCAAGGATCTCTCGCTGAATCTGGAGAGCCCCAGTTTGACCAGACTAGCTAGCCACCAAGTCTCAAGGATCTGCTTGTGTCTGCTTCCCCACCATTTGGATGACAAGTGCATGCCACTATGCTCGGATGTTTTACAAAGGTTCTGAGGATCAGACTCAGGCCCTCATGGTTGTGCAACCTTACCAAGTGAGGTTGAAAGTTTACGGAGGATAATGTGCTCCCTGGTGTAAGATCGGCATGGCTGTCATGGGATTCACCAGTCACTGTGTGACTGGGTTCGAGGCTTTTCCACAGAAGGGAATCCATGCCTGGTACTGGATTTTTGATCAAAAGCCATGGCTTGGGACATCATAGGCCCTGGTGTGGGACCTATTACCATTGTTTTGATAAATAGAAATGTTGTCAAACTGCTTTCTGAATATTTATGTTCATATCCACAGACTAGTACTATTTTCAATCTTGGTCAGCTTCATTTTGCAGTGAGCATCAGTTTGAGACTTGTAACTGGTTAAGATGCTGAGAACAAGTGATTGTTGAATGGTCTACCTTAAATAAGACATCTATATCACCCTCCCCCCAAGACTCAGGGAACATTGCAGAAGGGGCAGAGTGTAAGGGCCCAAGGATAAGGAGGGATGTTGTGAAAAGCTGTCTTTGGGACACAACATGGCTGTTGTCCCTATGAATTCACAGTGGCTGTGGTACCTGCACAAGGCTTGTACATGTCAGGCCTATCACATTCCAGCATGGCAGGGGAAAGGATCATGAGGCTTTACCCCTAGCTGAGGAGCTAGTGGTGTGGTAATAGTTCCTGGGGGACAGGGAGTCATTTTTCTTGGGGGGTTTAGCCACTGATGATAAGTAACCACACCCATACACAAGCAAGCAACCCTAATTAAATTTGGTGGGGATACATTACATATTAATTATATATAATTTATAATATATATGTATATATAATGTGAATAAAAGTAGGAGGAGCATGTATTGGGAAGAAGAAGGTTTTCAGAGGAAGTAGGAGGGAGCTACCATAGCAAAATCCAGGGATGAATATGATAAAAATGTATTGTGTACATGAGTAAACTTGCCAAAGAATAAATATTCAAAAAAAATTTAAATGGAAGAATTTTTTTAGCTGAAAGAATTTTTATGAAAAATAAACTTTCTGGTTTCTTCCTACCCAATGCTGATGTTGCTTCTTTTTTCTGTCTGGTTGACAGTTTGGCTGGGTATAACTTTGCAAGTATCAAATGTTTCTCTTCTGGAACCATGAATATTACTCTGGTGTCTTCTAGCATGAAGTGTTGGTTAGTATACATCTCTTACCCACTTGATAGCTCTTTGCAGTAGACTTCCCACCATCCAGCCTCCTCCTTTTCCTTCTTATCAAATCCTGAGTTTATTTAAATATGAAGGTCATTGTTGAGAAGGAAGGAGATACCTCTTCAGCCCCACACTATGCCTTGGCATTCTATTCTTTTCATCAGGGACTGATTTAAGAACAGGTTTCTGGATGCTTCTCTTTAAGGATGTGATGACTCTAAACTGTTGCAGCCATCTTGAGACCATAAAATGGGGAATGAAATGTCAGAGGACGCAGGATCACAAGCCTGGAGGAATCTGGGCTGTTGATGTAATTGAGATTGAGTTAACTAATCTGTAAAATAAACAACTTTGCACTAGAAATGTTCAACTTGTGAATAGGTTTTAGATATTCTTAGTTTGGGGATGGCTTGCTCGCTTGCTGGCTCTCTCTCCTCTCTGTCTCTGTCTCCCTCCCTCCTGCCCTCCCTCTCTCCCTCCCCCTTCCTTCTGCCTATCTTTCTCTCTCTTCCTTCTTCCTCTCCTTTTTCTCCCCCCCTCCCTTTTTTCTTCTTCTGGCGCTAGGGATGGAAAGGGAAATTTTTGCATGCTAGACAGGTATCCACCATTGAGATATATCCTCAGGCCTTTTGTACTTTTTTTAAATTTTAAGACAGTATCTCACCAAGTTTCCCAGGCTGGTCTTGAACTCACTTTGCAGTCTAGGCAGGCCCTGAACTTGGTTCAGCTTCCTGAGCCTCCCAAGTGACTGAGGTTATAGGTATGTGCCACCACAACCGGCTTCACTTTGCCTCTTAACAGTTATAATGACTCATAAATCTTACTTTGGATTTTGGCACCTCAGAGTGGCTTGATTTCCATATTACAATGATTTGGGCTAAGTCTCTAATCTCTTCTTCATGGAGATATAGGAAACTGCAGTAACAAAATGAGGTCTTCTGTTCAATATGTCTGATAGGTTTGTACAACCGGACAGGCTGTCAAGAGTTAACTTTGTCTATGGCTTTGACTCTGAGTGGCCTGATGAGAAACTACCCCATAAAATCGCGTCACATGCTTTTCATAGACACGGTTATGTCATCACCTCCTTGCTGTGGTGCATTCCGGAACACAGTGCCAAAGGAGGAGGCCACAGCACCACTTTCACCCTGGAATCAACGTGGTGGCGTTTGTCTGCACAGAGCCAGTTTCTGTTAGTGAGCAGAGATTTTTCTGGCTAGAAGAAAGCCAATGAATGTGCAAACTCACAGTGTCTTTCTGGCTAGAAGAAAGCCAATGAATGTGCAAACTCACAGTGTCGGGAGATGATAAGGAAGAATTTGAATTGCAGAAATTTGTTTTTCAAAGGTTCCCTGTGGTGCTCTGTTATGCCTAACGCTCACTAAAGAACACGCAGCTAAGTCTCTGAAACTAAACCAGAATACCACACATCGAATGAAACAACTCAGGTAGGATGCATCTGTTTAAGAAAAGCCCTGTGTCATGGAAAGGATCCGAAGGAGCCTGCTCATCTGGCTGCTCATTTGGAAGTGGCATCCGCCTTCTCTCTACAAGGGACTTTCCCAAGGTGGGGCCATGTTTAGCTGCCCTAAGTTTTTCCACATGGAGGCTGCAGCCATCTGCAGTTGTAAGCCATGATTCTTTGACACGCAAATCCCAGATGGTGCTTTGAATTTAAGGCCCATATTGCACACAGATTTTTGCAACATGTGGTTTAGTTTTTTTCCCCTTATTGTTACTCAAAGCATGTTCACTTTTGGATGAAAAAAGGAGATAAATATACAACAAAAATCATAACCCCAAGATTCTTAACATGCTAGTAATTTTTTCTAATTGTGTTCATTTGTATGTAGAAGGTTATTTTATTTTTATTTTTATTTTTAATTTTGTTTTTTCGAGACAGATTTTATTTTATTTTTACAAAAAAAAAAAAAAAAATGGGATTGCACTCTGACCTGCGTGCAGCTGCCGATGTCCTACATGGCCTTTCCAAGCACACCGTGGCTCACAGGTGACCCGAACATTGCTCTCTGACCAGGCTCGTACACCCAGCACTTGAGTTAATTGGTGCTCAGAACACGAAAGCAAGACCGAGGGGGGCATTGCACATGGAGCTACTTCGTGTGACCCGCCAACTGCTCACCTTGTGCTGGCGCCGCTTCCCACATCAGCCCTCAGAGATGGTTCTTCACTCCATCTTTGGAGATAAGGAAACCGATTTGAGCTGAGAGAGATTAAACCTGGATTTATTTAGTTAGCTCCAAAGCCAGTTTTCCAGGGCCCCCCTGGTGCACTCCAGCTCCCACGACCTCCATCTAGGTCAGGGGGAATCTGAGGCAGAGGCTGAATGGAGAGGAGATACTTCCACTGGGGGGAAGAGGATGGAGATGAGGCAAGCTGTGAAGACCTGCAGTGGATCATGAGAGGGGGCGCACAGCCTGAATTCTGTTGAGAGGCAGTCACCAATGGCTGGAGCTTCAGCCTAGGTGGAAGAGGCCAGATGCTGGGGGAAGGTGAGGAGACAGAATGGCTTTCCCAGCCTAAGGCTAGCCCAGGGAGAACCTCAAGGTTGGTGAAGGTTGGGCTAGACCTTCAGCTTGCAGATCTTTGTAGATCCCAAGCCTGCCTCTCCAGGGGAATTCTTCCTGCCACAGAGTGGTTGGGTTCCACTCAGCAGGCTCTCTGTAAACTCAGAGAATTCATTCAGACTGTTGGCTATGAAGGTCATTGGCTCAACGTCCTGAATATTTATGCTTTAATCCATTACTACGAGCTGGAAACACAAAGATGAAGCCACCAGCTTGTCGGCACTTTATTAAAGGGGATGCACACTAAAGAAATGAACGTGACTCACCACCACAAGGGGGTGACAAGGCCAGAGCATTTTGCTTTTGCTTTTGTTTTTGGGTCTGGACTGGTAAGTGAGTGTCCCCTGAAGGAGGTTCGGAATGGGGCTTTGAGGGATGAGTAGGAAATGGGTGCCAGGCTGCTTGGAAACAGTGATGGCCAGTCCACTTGTGCTGAGTGAAGGAAGAGCAAGGTCAAGGGGTAGGCGGGACAGCAGAGGACCCCATAAGACAGCAGGGCTACTTCCTGTGGGCAGCTGGCTCATCAGGCTGTTTAAGGCAGAGCAGAGACAGGACATGATCTATATTTTGGGCAGACACACCTGGTGAGCGAGTGCCTGGGAGAAACGGAGGCTGTGATCTGGACCGGTCAGTCCCGTGGAGCTGTAGTGAAGGGGAGTTTGCACAAAGAAGGCCTCTTTCAAGGATTCTGAGAAAGAACAGGTCTGGCCTCAGGGACAAAAGGAAGACATTTTTAGGAAAGCCAAAGACCGTATATGATTCTTAGACAAGCTAGGAGGTGTGGGAATCCCTGCCCAGCCCTGGTCTCTGTTCAGAGAGGGAGACGAAGCTCCTTTCAGGACACTTCAGTGTCCATGAATGCCATTAAAACATTAGTTGGCCAGCCTGCTCCAGCCTGTGAGGAGAAAGGCCCTGGGCATACTTCTCTGTGCCGCCTTCTCAAGGGCAGTCAGGCTTTGTGTAAAGTTTTAGCTAACAGGGGCAGGACGTCTCAGGAAACCAGCTCTGGGGCAATGCTAAGTTTTCCCCTGGCTAGGGTATGCTGGCAGCTCGGCTCTGATCTGGACCTGGGGAGAGAGCCATGTCCTGGGAGACTTCTAGGGGAGTGAGTGCCAGGAAGAGGACTCGGTGTGGCTCACC
This sequence comes from Peromyscus maniculatus bairdii, assembly GCF_049852395.1. Taxonomy (NCBI): domain Eukaryota; kingdom Metazoa; phylum Chordata; class Mammalia; order Rodentia; family Cricetidae; genus Peromyscus; species Peromyscus maniculatus. The sequence goes on from NC_134856.1 coordinate 66,825,275, forward strand.
AGACACCTGTTGGGCTGAAACTGGCTTCGAAGAGACAACAGCACTCTGATTATAGGCAGGGACACAGGAGCCAGGTCGTGGGTTCACATCCCAGCCCTAGCACCTCCCTGCTACGGGCATCAGGAAGCCGGTTCATTTTTTTCTGTCTTGTTTCTTCATCTGCCACATGGGACAGCGATTTTATTGATTGTCCTTGTTGTTGTGAGGCAAGGTCTCACAGTGTGACCCTGATTGAGCTTGAGCTGGAGGTATTCCTGCTTCAGCCTTTTAAGTGCTGGGTGAATGGAAGGCATTCGCAGCCGGACCTGGCATGGTTATGACACTCCCACTGAGGGTCCGTGGGAAGGACGGACAGGGTTGTTGGGATGGCAGCTGTGCCTCCCACACCCATGCCAGCCTTCCTCTGAGTGGTGAGCTCTCAGGACCCCAGCCCGTCCTGGCTCAGCATCTCCAAAGGCTTTTCCTCCACCAAGGTAGGAACAGCTATGCCACTGAGGCGGCCACTCTTCTCCCATTTACTGCAGACCCAAGGACAAACCCATGCCTAGATGTGCCATGGGAGGGTGAGGGGAGGCACAGCACCCCACGCAGCCGGGATATGGCAGGGGGGTTGGTGAGACAGAAGGGGATGCACCGTGGTGAAGACTCTCGCTGTTCCTGGCCCCCTCCTGCTCATCCTTCCCCTGGAACTTGGAAGCGGTTTATTTGATCCCTTTTGAATTTGGGTTCCAGGAATATTTAACAGGGTGTGTCAGGGCAAAACACACATAATTTGTAGCCTCTCTCCAGATGACACAGGGCAGGCTCGTGCTTTAGCCAAACTTGCCAGCTGCAACAGCTGGACATGCCCTTCAACCTGTGGCCTCAGTGTCTACCCTTTCTGCCTGAGCTTGGGGGTACCCAAATGCTCCCTCTCCTTTAGCGTCTTCCAAGGACCCCAGAGCAACTTGACCCACGACACAGGAAAGGTTTCTGAGTGCTGAGAGTCGGAGGTAAAAATGAAATCATTTTCCTGTCAGCTGGACCAGTGACAGGATTTACATGATCTCTGAGTGGAGGAGACATGAAACCTGGTAGAAGCCGCAGGGTGACAGGAGCGTGGAGCCATGTAGGTTAGCCCTTCCCTACCAAATGGTTCTGGTTAGAGAGAATGCCTTAAGTCTCCTCTGGGCAGCCAACCAGCTCCACCCACGAGGGACAGGCCTTGGAGTCTTTCTGTCTCCGCGTGGGCGAGGCGGCTCACAAGGCCCGAGTGCATGCCTTTCCTCTTTTTTTCCCCGGAAGTTTCACAATCATGTTCTAACGTAAACAATATTGTCAGAGTCCTGCGGCCCCTTGAGAGTTTTGCTGAGGAGTGACAGATGGCTGAGGATACAGTGGGGGCAGGGCCTACATCACCCACACCTCTCCCTGGCTCCAAAAGTGACCGGTGAGGCCAGCCTGGCTTGGATCATTTGTCTCCAAGTACCAGGGGATTTTCAAACAGCTGTAGAGCCAACGGCTTCCCAACGGAGCATAGTTCTGGCTTGTGGGAAGAAACACACACACACACACACACACACACACACACACACACACACACACACACACGTGTGCTCCACAGCTCAGGCCCATGCTCCTCAGGCGCTGGGTGTGGTGGCCTCTCCTGCTTGGGTCTGCTGTATCACTTCCTGGGTCTCTCTTTCTCCACTTCCGCCCAAATGGTGACACTGCTCAGAACCAGCGGGAGACCTGGACTTTGGGGCACACTTGGGTGCAGGACATTTTCCTCCTGTTACGGCTTGAGAAATGTGCCCCACAGGTTTCTGTTTTGAAGGCTTCATCACCGGTTGGTGACACTGTTTGGGGGTTTATTAACCCACAGGAGGTGGGCCTGGTTTGTGAAGTGCTGGCTGCGGGCCTTTGACGGTTGTTTTTCCCTCTCTCTCTGTCTCCAGTATCCCCTGGATATGAACAGCCACCCCCTCAGGCTCCCTCCGCTCGTGACAGAGCTGTTGCTCCCGCTTTCCTCTCCAGGGCAGACACAACGCCTTGGACATGGGCCCAAACAAACATCTCCTTCCATAACTTGTTTCTGTCAGGCGGCTTGGTCACAACTACACAAAAGAAACGAACTTCTCTTCCTCTCTAGCGCTGGCAGGGGCTAGGCTACAGGTACCTCAGAATGGATGCACCTTCCCTCCCCCACCTCCCCCCCCCCCGCCCTGTCTCACCCCCTCTTTCTCCCCTGTCTTGAATCTTTCACTCTCCTGTGTTTGCCCAGACAGACTTTCTCCAGGGGAGGAAGGACTCAGCCTGGGGTACTTAACCCAACCCTGGGAAAGGTCTGTGTAGAAAATCCACAGGATTTAGGTGGTGACAACCACCGCCTGCTTCTCTGAGGCCCAGCGTGGATCTGCTCTGTGCGTTCTGGAATCTGCTGGAGGCCCAGCTGAGCCTTGGCTGCTATGGCATGATGGGCAGAGCGGAAGGAGGAGACACTGGGGCGGGCGCAGTGACAGGAGAGGTCCTGAGAAGTCTGGAACTTGGGACACAGCTCCAGGTCGGCCTTGGCTGGACCTGGGTTCATAGAGGATATGGTGAGAGCAGGAAAGGCCAAGGGTGACTGCCAGAGCACAGTGAGAAGAGAGACAGAAGGACACTTGGGGCTGGGGAGATGGTCAGAGATTAAGAGCACTGGCTGCTCTTCCAGAGGACCAGGTTCAATCCCAGAATCCACATGGAGGCTCACAACTGTCTGTAAGTCTAGTTCTAGGAAATCCAATGCTCTTCTGGTCTCCTCAGACACCAGGCATGTACGTGGTGTACAGACACACATGCAGACCCAACACCCAACACACACATAAAAATAAAACCCCAAAAAAGAGAGAAAGGAAGGAGGGAGGAGGGAGGGAAGGAGGAAGGAAGAGGAATGGGAAGGAAGGAAGGAAGGAAGGAAGGAAGGAAGGAAGGAAGGAAGGAAGGAAGGAAGGAAGATGCTTGAGAGGAAAAGAGATTAAGTGTGAGAACACTGAGGTGAGCCTCCCTTGTGTGTGCCCCTCACAGGCAAGCTCTCCTTGTCTCATCTTCTAAGCCGTCTCCTCAATATTCTCCTGTGAGAATTTTAGATGGTGTTGTGTAGTTTTCAAGCCATGCCGGGAAGAGCTCTATCCTGCTTGGGGCATTCGGCTGACTTCTGGGGATTTGTTCCTCCGTGTAGTTTTGCAGAGTAGATTTTACCTCATTATGAATTTGTCTCCGAGAAAAGAAACTACAAGTGTCACAGTCCCTTGTGAGGCCACCATGGATGAGCCTCTATCCTGCATCCCAAGCCACTGGCTGCAAAGGGAAGAGGGCCAGGGTGGGCAGGGTGTTGCGTCTCCCTAACACCACTGCTAGGTCAGCAGGGACCTTCCTGGTTGTCGGTGAAGCTGCCTCTGCTAGGGCTGCTGAGGGGACTTCTGGGGGACAAGCGTGGCCGTTCTAACATCTGTCAGAGCCTTCTCTGATTGGGTCATCTGCTCCCCTCCCCACTGTCTCAGCAGGAAGCAGAGTGACCACGACAAAGACACAGCCTCCCTTTTGTTCGGGTGGAGAGTGCCATTATTCTTTGCCTGCCCAGTCCTACAGGATCCCTGGGATTGGCCAGGCTGGCTGAGCAGGTGCCTGCCATGGGGCGTTCCCCAGCACCACAGCTCAGGTGTGCTTTTCTGTTGCTGTGGTAAACACTGTGGTCAAAAACAGCTCGGGGTGAGGGGAGGGTCTGTTTCATCTTACAGGTTACAGTCCATCACTGAGGGAAGTCAGAGGCGGAGGGAACTCAAGCAGGGCAGAACTTGAAGCAGAGACCATGGAGGAACACTTCGTACTGGCTTGCTCTCTGTCTCTGCTCAGATAGCATTCTTAGAGAACACAGTGCCGCCTGCTCTGAGGTGGCAACGGCCCTCAGTGGAATTGACCTTCCTCCATCAATTAACAATTAAAAAAAAAAACAACCCCAGAGACATACCCACACGCCAGTCGGATAGAAGCAGTTCCTCAACTGAGGCTCCCTCTTCCTAGGGGTCTTAAGTTGACAACCAAGATTAGCCATGACACAGCTAATTAAAATTATAAGCACGGAAATATTTTGATAGAAAAGAAATGATATTTGGGATACACATTTGTGGAGGAAGTATGATCTCATTTTTAAAAATTGTTTTGCTTTTCTTGGAAGACAAAGCCTTGCTCTGTTGTCCAGACTGGACTGGAACTCTTGAACTTAAGTGATCCTCCTGCCTCAACTTCCTGAGTATTAGGCATTACAGGCACATGCCACCATATCTGTCTACATGATTCCATTTTTAAACTGATAAGAACAGAGAGTAAGTATACTTTAATTATTATTAATAATTGAAAACAGATTTTCTCACACAATACACCCAATCACAGTTTCTCCTCCCTCCACTTTTCCCAGCTCTCCTGTACCTCCCCTCTCTCCCAGATCCACCCCATTTCTGTTTTCCTTCAGAAAGGAGCAGGCCTCCAAGAGACAACAGCCCAACATGACAAAACAAGATACAATATGACAGTATAAACAGCCCAACATGACAAAACAAGATACAATATGACAGTATAAAAGTCGTCATGCCGAGGCTGGACAAGGCAACCCAAGGGGAGGCAAAGAGTCCCAAGGCCAGGTGCAGGCAAAAGAGTCAGAGCCACACCCATTCCCAGAGCGGAGAGTATAACTTGATCCTAGCCAAAAGGCTGAGAAGTGACAGTTCCTTTTTAAAATGGAAAAATACCACATGTACATGTGTAGTGCCTAGAAACCTAAAGAGATAAATGTAATTGTTAAGAGTTATTTCTGGTTAGTGAAATTATGGGTGAGCTTTATTTTCCCCTCAACTCTATCTCCCACACAAATCAGCACACACATGGCATCATGCTAAAAAAGACGTTCTTCGTGGTACCGTAATATCTGCTCTCTCTACCCCCTTTCTCTTTGCCAAGTAGACGGGGATGCTCTTTCTTTGGTCATCTCTGCACACAGGCTGAGGACAGCAGTGCCCGTGCCCCTTTTCTAGAGCTGGGAGGGCAGCTCAGGGGGTATCTTGCCTGCCTGGATCACTTACTGGAGGAGCTGGAGCTAAGGCAGGACACATGCTGGATGCTGGCTTTGGGGCTTTTCATGGCCCCATGATTCTTCAGGTGGGACTCTCACCGGCTCAGCACCCAGTAGCATCCTGTGAATAGCTGCATTTAACTTGAGACAGCAATCCCCAAGCTTCTCCAACCCTGGAAAGTATGAGCCAGCTTTCCATCACCATGACAAAATACCCAAGACAAATCATTTATTAGGAGGGGAGGTTTATTTTGGTGCACAGTTTCAGAGCGTTCAGTCCGTGGTCAGCTGATCTTGTTGCTTTTGAGCCGGTGTGAGGCAGAACACCAAAGTGGGAGCTTAGCAGAGGAGACTGCTAACCCTGCTAGCTAGGAGACAAGGAGAGGGACTAGGAGCCAGTGCCCTAAAATAGCCTTCAAGAGCATGCCCCGTGACCTGACTTCCATTAGGTCCCACATTCTAAAGGCTCCACTACCTCCCAACGGTGTCACAGGTCGGAGCCCAGGCTTTGAACACATGGGTGTTTGTGGGGAGAAAGTCATCCACATCACAACACAGAGGGCCGCCGGATCCCCTTACTGCACTGCCTAGAGAATTAGTGGCTTCTGACCATCCTAGGCAGGAGTCCTTCACCTTGGGCATTCTGAGATGGGTCTCCTTTGGACACTGGAAGGGTCCTGAGCATTGTAGCATTTAGTGGCATCTTTGCCTCTCCTTGCTAGCCGATATTGGATGGAGGCAATGGGGAAATAAAAGAAAGCAGACAGGCATCTCCAGAAGTCCGATTGTTCATTAATCAACTGAAGGACAGTCCCCCCTCGACAGGCAGTAAAACTGTGCACACATGGTGGGGGGCGTACATGGTGTGGGGGGAAGGGGGACTTTGGGGGATGGAAGATTCCTTCTGCAGGTCAGTTCCCCTCCAGTGTCTAAGTGGATGATGCTACTCGGGAGATGTGCTGATTGACTTATCAGAATCCCACAGGTGATGCCAGTGACATCAGCTTTCCAGAGCTTCTGAACCACCTTTTACGTCACGGACCCTTCAGCTGCCACCAACACCCTCCTCCCTCACGCTCACCCCTCCCAGCTGGGCAGCACAGACTAGAGGACGTCATCTATTGGGAACCACCTGGAGCCCCGGGCGGGTGCTCCACTTTGGCCTTTGGTTATTTCCGCCCCCAAGCTTCACCTCCCATAAATCCCAGCACTCTCCTCCTTCTCCTCCATTTTCTCCATGGTGGTCTTCTCCGGCAGGTTAAATCTTTAATTTCTCTCTGACCCCACGACCCGAGCGCTGGCATTCCACATAAGTCAGAAGACATCAAAGCTTCTTGTGGGTCTCCTCGGGAGAGAGTGAACTCATGAGTTCAGGGACTATGTATGTGGTTTGAACTCCTTCATGGACTGAGAAGGTGGCGAGTCATAACAGAATGGAAAGAGGTGTGGGGGGAAAGAGGTGTGACGCTTCAATAATTTGAGTTTATCAAACAAACAGACAACACAAACAGGAGAAAAACGCTGAGCAGGGTTCAGGTGACAAGGCTCCTGCACATTACTCAAGAAGTAATCCAGGCGTTTGCAACCTCAAAGCCCTGTTCATAGGGAGAGGGGAGTGGGGGCCCTAGACAATTTTGGTGGAGGAATGAATAGTGGTTTTTAGGGGAGATGAACAGGACCAGAGGAGAGACTGTAGCCTGTAACAAAGCAGGGGGTGGAGGGTAGGCGGATGACTCCGGGGCTGCTCTGGAAAACGACAGGGAGGGAGTAACGGGACCCTTCGGGTGGACCCTCTTTCTTTAGGTAAGTCTTGGAAAGGTCCCTCCCTGCACTTGTGGGCTGTCACTTTCTGAGCCCCAGCAGGGGGCAGGAGAGAAAAAAAAGAGGGAGGAGAGGAGAGGAGAAGAGAGGAGTGAGCGAGCAGAAAGCCCTCGCTTTGGTTTAGCAATTCAGGGGCCTTTCCATGGCCTGGCGCTCTGGGTTTGTTTCTGTATCGCCTTGCCACGTCTTTGCTTCCGAACTGAAGAGCCCTGTGAGAGGGGCCACAGCCAAGCTCGTCTTCCGCAACCCTGGGAAACGAAAGCCGGGATCGTTCTGTGCATGCAGCTGCAGCCAAGCCGCCGCAGGAAGCCAGACCTCTATTCCCCAGGCTCCGCCTCTGCGAGCCCAGGTTTCCCAACCTGAAATGTGCACTCTCCCAAGGCTCACCTGGGTGTGGTCTGCGCGCTGAACTCAGAGCCAATCTGTAGCTCCTCCAGCACGGTCCCCTGGGCACGGAAAGCGGTTCAGCCCATGTTAATTGAATCAAAGTCAAAATCTGATGTCTAACATTTGTGGGGTCCTGCCCAGCTGCGGAAGAACAGGCAGAGACAGATACCCCGGCACCCTTAGAAAGGCACTCTGGGTCCCTTTGCTCGGCAGCTGTGTTTTGTCCCAGCCCTGGCTCTGGCTGGCTGTGTAAGTTTTCTGGACGGCCCCTACCTTGTCCCTCACTGGGCAGTTTTCTGGTTCATCAGGGCTCTGCCTCCATCTTGTGCAGGGTGCTGTCTAGCTGACTGAGGCCACGAGAAACAGCAGCTACCTCCGTGTTGAATTCCACTGCTCTGCTGCTCTGATTCTGGCTTCTGTTCTGGGGAAGTGGCAGGAAGGAGGGTCGCCATAAAGGTCAAACCCTTTCTGTGCTCAGGGAATCAGCAAGGACCCTTTAGAGCTCCAGGCTCTCCGAAGATACCTGCTGCTGTCCGTGCAGGACGGCAGCGTCCAGCTTGGTGTGCAAAGATGTCAACAGGAAATGCGCTGAGTGGAATATTGCAGGGTGCTGCTGGCCAAGAAAACACACACACACACACACACACACACACACACACACACACACACACACACACACACACGCACACAATAAAAACCCCCACACTTCCAGCATCAGAAAAAAGCCTACTTCCTCTAAAAGAGATTAATATTTTTATTAATCCTGTGAGAATTTCATCCCACTCCTTCCCCTAACTCCACCCAGATTCCCCTCCCTCCCAACCTCATAGCCTGGGTGTTGGGCTGTTGTTCTTTTGTTGGTTTTTTTTTCTGAGAGTTCACCTTGTACAGCCAATATGTACTCGTGGTTACCAAGACATCTACGGGAGCGGGCGGACATACCAGGGGCCACACCTTAAAGAAAGGTAAGAAGACAGCTAGGAATAGCTGCTTAGCTGGGGGGGGGGGGCTTATGGCCCCTCCCACCCAGGCTGGAAGGTTGATTAGCTTGATCTTGTGTAGGCCTTGTTCTGGGTAATCACAGCTGCTGTGAATTCAAGCGTGAGGCTATATTGTTCAGAAGACACTGTGTCCTCTGGGGCCTCCCTGATCTCAGTCAATAACCCTGTCCCTCAAGGATGTTCCTTTAGCCTTAAACCAAGACTTCTTAAACAGTTTTCCCCCCACCACCCATTTCCACCCAAGAAGTTTTTATTTGACACTGGGCATATAGATGCATAAATCAGATATGCAAGACATACAGATACTCATCATCAAGCAAAGAAATTTATTCATTCATTACATTTTCCTACCCCCCCTTGTGCGTGTGTTCACACACAAGTGCGTATCAGCGTATGTGCAGGAATGCATGCTCATGCATGAGTGCACATGCCGTAGCATGCATACAGAAATCAGAAGACAGTTTGCTATAATCCATTCTCTCCTTCTACCATTACGGTCTTTGGATCAGGTCATCAGGCTCAGCCTTTACCTGATGAACCATCTTGTCAGCCTAAGAAATTTATTTTAAGACAATTCTTTGGTATACATGTATATTTTTACCATTTATTAAAGATGAAGGCATTTTTCACACCAACAAGATGGATATGCTGGTTTATTTTAATATCAATAATTAAATCTTGGCTGAATATTTCATATTGCAGGATGGCAACATCTTCAATGCTTTTCAGAGTTGATCAATATTTTGATTTATAATCATCAATGTTGTGAACACTATTTTTTTTGTTAATACATAGTATAAGATGTCAAAAAAGCATACTTAAGGGCCTTGCACAAATGGTTGGAAATTCAATCCTAATCTGAAGCCAAGATTCACTGAATGATTTTTTAAAATTGAAGACTCAAGTCAGCATCTCAAATAGAAATTTAAAAATAAAACATTTTAACACAATACAATCCAAAGATTCACTGTCCTTATACTTACATGCTGAGGAGCAACAGTAGAAAAAAAAAAACTAACCGGCTTTGTTCTCTATAAGTAAATCATTACATCTCTAAAAGAGTAGAAAACTTTTTGAGGACAGTAAAATCACTGTGATTGACACACAACCATCTGTGCTATGTTTGTGTGTGGGGTTCATTGAAGGTGTGTGGTGTATGCACAGTGTGATGGTGTGTGGTGGCGTATGCACAGTGTGAGGGTGTGTGGTGTATGCACAGTGTGAGGGTGTGTGGTGTAGGCACAGTGTGAGGGTGTGTGGTGTATGCAGTGTGAGGGTGTGTGGTGTATGCACAGTGTGAGGGTGTGTGGTGTATGCACAGTGTGAGGGTGTGTGGTGTATGCACAGTGTGATGGTGTGTAGTGTATGCACAGTGTGAGGGTGTGTGCGGCATGCACAGTGAAAAGTGTACTTGCGTTATGCTCAGAGCCAACACTTCAATGAAGTGGGATGATGCCACACAGGGACTTGCCACCAGAAACACCCTGGATCTACTACTTACTTGGTTTTGAAATAATTTTTGTTATTTACACATTCCAAAGCCTTTCACTGTTGCCCAAGTGTCTGCAATCCCCACATTCAGTTGAGGTTCCTTATGGGGTCTGAGCCCACAGTTTAGGAAGCTGGCCTAACCCACTGGCTTGTTGTAGACATGACTGTTGCAACTATTTCCCTCACTGCTTGGGCTGCTGGGTAGCTCAGAGTCCAAACCCTGTCCCTCTTGGGTGAGCTATGTGGCATGTATTTATACAGGGTCATCTCACCATTATTTTCAAATTTATATTTCCGTCCAGTCTTTCGGTAGACTTTGTTATGGTGAGTGAAACTGTTTCTTGTTAGTCAACAGGGTGGACAGCGAGTGTCTTGGCTCTACTGTCTTCATGTCATGGCGACAGGCCCCAGGAACGCAGCGTCACAGCCAGGCACTGCCCTGTGCTCCCTGAGTTCGTTTAAACTGAGTCCGAAGCTTCTCTTCTCCCTCAGCCCCATGTGAGTCGGGCTAGTTTTCATAGCTCTTTGGGGGACTCGAGGCTGGTGGCAAAGAGGCGCGGGCAGAGTTTGCGTCATTCACATGTCAAGACAAATGGCTTTCAAAAGAAAGTCTGGGAGACTTTTCAAAGGCGTTCTTAACACGTGACCCTCCCCTTTTCCCCTTCTTCCTCCCTCCCTCTTTTCTTCCTTCCTTCATCCCTCCCTCAGTTCATCCCTCCCTCCCTCCCTCAGCCCACTCCCCCTCCCTCAGCCCATCCCTGCCTCCCTCCCTTCCTCCCTCCTTCCCTCCTTTTCTCCCTCCTTCCTCTCCTTTCCTTCCTCTTCCTCAGTATACCCTCCTTTCCTTCTTCCACCTCTTTTCCTTGCTCCTATCCTCCATCCCTTCCTCAATACCCCTCCCTCCTCCCCTCCCTCCCCCTTCCCTCCCTCCTCTCTCTCTCCCTCCCTTCTTCCTTCCCCCTCTCCTTCCCTGCCTCCCTTCCCTCCTTCCTCCTCTTCCCCCCTTCCCTTCCTCCTCTTCCTCTCCCTCCCTCCTTCCCCGGTTCCTTTCCCCCTCTTCATATATATGTTACTTGAGCAAGTTATTTAACTTACTTGAGCCTCAGGGGTTTGTTTTGCTTTTGCAGCTTTTTTTGTTGACACAGAGAAATTTAAAAGCCACCTCCTCAGATAACTATGGGGAGTGACTCCTTTGTCCACAAAAAGCACTTGGTACATTCACTGACATAGCTGAAGTGCAAGAACTGTTAGCTAGTATTCATTCAACAAACGTCTGTAACACACACACACACACACACACACACACACACACACACACACATTTCAGAGAAAATGCTCTTTATGCAAAAGCACACAGCACAGAAATGTGAGAACAGAGAAGTACTGGGGTCACACTCACGACAAGCAGTGGTTAGAATTCTGGGTAAGGCTGGGGAGGGCACTGCAGCACCATCTGGGATCCTCGGGAGTTGCAGCCGTCCACTCTCAGTTCCTCTCTCACCCTGTTTTGTTGTTCCCTTCCCTTGGCCCCTGAGACCCTCCTTCTCTGGGTTAGGGGTTCCTATGGGCCCTGTTCCAGTCTGGTCATTCCTCAGGCCGGAACTGTGCAATCCATTTGTGGGGGAGCCACTGCGTTGTCAACTGTCACTGTGCAAATTACCTTACAAGATGGATCCCGGAGTAGCATTCCTCCTACCCTTTGTGATGGTGGCCAAGCTAGTTCTGGCTTCTCCTTCTGCTTCTGTCAACTTGCTGTCCCTCGGGTTGCCAGGGGCTCTAACTCTCCCCAGGCAGGGATGCTTGGTGATTAATCTGTGGCTAGTTTCCTCCCATTCCCCGAAGTACGCTCAGTGCCCATTCATCAAGATGCCCGAGGACTTGATGAAGCCAGCCTGCAGCCAGGGCCTTGCTGGGGTCTGCTGTGTGCAATGCACTGACTCTGGATTCTGACTGCCTGGAGTCCCTCGGCTCCCAGCAGCCCTGTCACCCCGAGTGGCTTTTCTATAGATGCCTCTCCTTCCTACTGTGTCCTTCCCTGGGTTTGAATCCCAAATCAGCATCAACCAAAGTCCTGCACTAACTAGAGAACAACCATTGTTGCAAAGAAGCAGACAGATGGACGGACTCAAGCTGCAGCCTGTGGGAGGGTGTGGGCCATTAATAAGAACCCTTCCCCTACAGCTTGTAGGAACCGCAGCCAAAGTCTGAGGAGGAAGATGGGAACTTTCTAAGGGAGCAGGAAGGAAGGAAGAGGGCCCATCTCCTCAGAGAGATGCTTTCAGGGAACTGAATGTCCCTTTTCAATCAATTGCAATCAAGGAGAGTTCTCAGAGGTGCATGGGACCTCTGCCACCCTCTGCCACCATCTCTCTCTCCACGCCGATCTCGGTATGCCTTCCCTCAGCACAAAGCCACCATAGTTATCCATTTATTCACTCACTTCACAAAGATCTAAAACAATATCCCCAGATCTTCACTGTTCTGAGCCTCGTGTGACATGCATCATGGTAAAGTAGTATCCCAGTGACCTGGAGAGATGGAAAAGCTGTAGACTGTCTCAGTACTGTGGAATTTATAAAAAGCAGTGAACTCATCACTTGTCTTAGGAATCATCCTGAAAGGGTGGCTTTGCATCCAAATGGATAACCAGTGGCGGTCAACAATTGTTTTAAAATTACATTTGTCTACAAAGTGAGTTCCAGGACAGGCTCCAAAAGCTACACAGAGAAACCCTCTCTCAAAAAACCAAAAATAAAATGAAATAAAATTACATTTGTTTATTTAGGATGCATATATGTTTACGACACGGATGCGTATGTCACAGTGAACATGGTGGTCGGGGACGACCTGTGAGAGTTGGTTCTCTCCTCCCACCATGCGGGGCCTGGGGGCTGAACTCAGGTCATCTGACTTGGCAGCAGGCATCTTTACCAGCTGAGCCATCTCAGCTGTCTGGTTGTCAACAATTGTCACAGGAAAGCCACAATCGCTATGGCAGCAACTACAGACCTAGCGTACAGTGTATAGCAACGTGCACTGTGTCATCAGGAAATCTGAAATCCAGACTTGAGCACACATGTGACCTTAGAAACACTTGCACAGACACTTGTAGCTGGAGTTTTCTCCAGTCCCGCTCATTGCAGTAGTCATTGTTGTGAGTCCCATGCACATCATCAAGCCAGCAAATTCTGGCTGCCTCACTTGGAATTCAAGTCTTCCAAAACATGGTCCCAGATTTACCTTTTTTTTTTTTTTTTTGGTTTTTCGAGACAGGGTTTCTCTGTGTAGCTTTGCGCCTTTCCTGGGACTCACTTGGTAGCCCAGGCTGGCCTCGAACTCACAGAGATCCGCCTGCCTCTGCCTCCCGAGTGCTGGGATTAAAGGCGTGCGCCACCACCGCCCGGCCAGATTTACCTTTTTTAAAGAAAAAAATATTTGTTTCTATAAGTGTGAGTGTTTTTCCTACAGGTATGCCTGTGCCCGGTGTGTGTGCCTGTGAAGGCCAGAAGAGGGTGTTGGATTTCCTGGGACTAGAGTTACAGATAGTTGTGAACCACCATATGGGTGCTGGGATCTGAGCCTGGGTCCTCCTCAAGAGCAGCCAGAGCTATTAACCACTGAGCCATCTCTCCAGATTCCACCATCATCTTTTACCAAGGCGGGTGCATTCGATCCTTTGAGGGCCTAAGCACTAATGTGATGATTCGTCTCCTCTCTGTCTTCCACGGAACAACTGTAACCTAAGGATAATGAAATCCAACTCTTCTAATTTTTTCTGTAAAGTTTTTAAGCAAAACGTTTTGGTACCTGTGCCATGCTGATACATCAACGGTATCACAGCAGCATCTCCCATTGTGTCTCTGAGAAGGGGCCTGGCCCCTCACAGGCCCTTAGGCTTCCTTTGTGCCTAGAACCAGTTAATCCATTGTGCTCTAATCTCAATCTCAATCTCCATACTCTCTGGTTTATAACTTTGCCTTTTCAGTTAAAGCCTTACTTAATACCTAGACACATATCACTAGCTCCCCCCTCTGAGAAAGACCCTTCCCAAATAAGAAAAATTCCAGTGATTATTCTTTGAGTTATTTATGTTACTTAAAAAACACAACACAGGCTGGGTGGTGGCGGCGCATGCTTTAATCCCAGCACTCGGGAGGCAGAGGCAGATGGATCTCTGTGAGTTCGAGGCCAGCCTAGTCTACAGAGGGAAATCCAGGACAAGCACCAAAACTACACAGAGAAACCCTGTCTTGAAAAAAACCAAAACCAAAAATAAACAAACAAAAAACACCCCACAATATGGTGATACACCAGCCGATTGTATTTTTTCTATGTATACGTGTGTTTCGTATCTATGTGTACACATGTGGGTGCTTATGCATTTGTGTGTACATGCCTGTGGAGGCCAGAGGTTGATGCTGGATGTTTTCCAGAGACTTTTCTTTACCTTGTATATTGAGGCAGAATTGCTCAGTTTCATTCAGAGCTCAGATCTGTGCACCATGCACGTACACATCAGCATTCACACATGTGTGCACACATCATACACAGGCTCAAAAGTGTGCTAAAACACAGTGAAAACAGGAAAACTTAAATATCTCATAAAACAGACACCCAAAACATCCCTGTCCTAGTTAGTTTCATTGCCAGCTTGACACACATGGAGCCTGAAGAATTGCCCAGATCAGATTGGCCTATGAACGTGTCAATGGGGGATTGTCTTGATTATTAACCGATGCAGGAGGTCCCAGGCCACTGTGAATAGCACCATTCCCTAAACAGGTGGCCTGGGTTGGATAAGAAAGCTAGCTAAGCATGAACCAGAGATGGAGCCAGCAAACAGTACTCCTCTGTGCTTTCTGCTTCAAGTTCCTGCCCTGATGTCCCTTGATGATGAAACATGTTCTACACCAGATAAACCCTTTCCTCCCCTAAGTTGATTTTGGTCAGAGTGTTTTATAACAGCAGCAGAAAGGGAAAACAAATCGGGACACTCTCCCTGATCGCCTTCCTCCACTGTTCCTGCTCCTCCCCACCCCTTCCCACATAAACCCAGATCTAAGAGACATTGAGCTGTCTTCAAAAACCATTGTTAAACTATTGAAATGACTCACCCGTGAACACCTTAGTTCAGTGACCTCATTAGGGTGGTCAGCTTTGCAGAGCAGGAGGTGAGCTGCCACCCGCCCCAGCTGGAAAGGTCTGGAGCCCGGGGTCCTGTGAGCTTCCTGTGCAGCATCCGGGGCAGCTTCTGCAGCTGGAGCCTCTCTGGATTGGGGAAAGAAGCAAGCAGGAAGAAAGCCATCCAGGGAAGTGGGAACTTCAAGAATGAAGACAATGCTCCTGACAGCAGATGCGGCAGGCAAGCGGCGGACTCCAGGAAGAGACCTCAGGCAGGCAGGGTCCCTTAGAAGGGAGTGAGCTTCACCCTCTGAGAAGCACGCATGCATGCATGCATTCATAATTGATGTCACAAAACATGGCAGGAGAAGTCATTGCAAGTTTCAGAAGTCAATTTAAATCCAAGCGTAGGCTGGCAAGATAGCTTAGCAGGTAAAAGCATTTTCAGCTATGCCTGATAACCCGAGTTCGATCTCTGGGACCCACTTTGTAGGAGAGAATTGCCACCTGCAGGTTGTCCTCTGACTTCCACACAATGCTGTGGTATGTGTGCCTACACACATACCTACACATGCACACAACATGAATAAATAAAAATGTAGTTAAAAATCTAAGTTAAAAAAAAAAAAAGAACACGATTGAGGGGCCTTCAGAGCAACCAAGTTCTAGGCCTCCTTTCTCTGCTCTTTTCATATTCTCTCCACACCCACTTCGTCCTTCTCCAGGATTCTGCCGTCAGGCCCTCAGCTTCACTGGTCTGGTGGAGAAGTAAAGGCTCCATTAATTCTTCTGGGTGACATCCTGATAGCTGCATCCGTAAAGAAAGGCCGGGCCGGGCAGTGGTGGCGCACGCCTTTAATCCCAGCACTCGGGAGGCAGAGGTAGGCGGATCTCTGTGAGTTCGAGGCCAGCCTGGGCTATCAAGTGAGTTCCAGGAAAGGCGCAAAGCTACACAGAGAAACCCTGTCTCGAAAAACCAAAAAAAAAAAAAAAAAACCAAAAAAAAAAAAAAAAAAAAAGAAAGGCCGGACTGCCACGCTTGGCTTCAAATTGCTAGTTCTAGACAATGGTTCTCATGGTCCATATTAGATCTTTAGGACCATAGTAATGGAGCAATATGTTGTGTCCAGACTGTGGAAGGAAATCCTTAAGCCTGGCCTATGGAACACACAGGTGGAGAAGAGGGAGAGTGTTCTCACTTGGATATGAAATTATCCCCTCTGTCTTAATTTCTATTGCTGTGAAGAGACACCATGACCACAGTAACTCTTACAAAGGGAAACATTTCATTGGGGCTGGCTTACAGTTCAGAGGTTTAGTCCATTATCATCTTGGAGGGAAGCATGGCAGCACACAGGCAGGCATGGTGCTGGAGAAGGAGCTGAGAGTTCTACACCTTGATCTTGAGGCAGCAGAAGCCACTGTGTCCCACACTGGGCATAGCTTGAGCCTATGAGACCTCAAGGCCCACCTCCACAGTGACACACTTCCTCCAACAAGGCCACACCTACTCCAGCAAGGCCAGACCTCCTAACAATGCCACTCCCTATGGGGCAAGCATTCAAACACGTGGGTCTATGGGGCTTGTTCCTATTCAAAGCACCACACCTCAAAGGCTCCTGCATTAAAGCTTGATTTGCAGCTGATGGGCTGTTGGGAAGTCCTCAGATCTCTGACCTACTCAAATGCGTTAATCCCCTTATAGAGTCGTAATATGCTCAGTATTGGGAGGTGGGCTTGTTGGGAGGAAGGTCATAGGTAAGGAGTAGTGTCCTGGAAAGATCTACCTTGCCCCTGCCCCTTCTGAACTTTCTCAGTTTCCTGGCTACATAGGAGTGAGGAACTCTGCTCCACCAGGCTCTTAGGCCACAATGCTCTCCTTCATATAGGTCCCAAAACACAGAACCACACTCCCGTGGCCTGAAACTTCTAAAAGTATGAGCTAGAACAAATCTTTTCTCATCAAAGTTATTGCTCTCAGATATTTTTGTCTCAGTGACAGAAAGTCAACACGGGCAATTTTCATCAGAGAGTTGGTTTAGAGTTGGAAGTCCTGTCTCAAAGGCTTGTGGTTGGGGGGGGGGGTGATCATTTCATTTTCTACTTTTTGGTAAAGTTCAGGCCTCTACCAAGAATTGGGAGTAGAGGGAAATCCAGGCTTTATAAGATTTAGAACTGTATCCTTTGAGAAGAGAGAGCAACAGGATGAGCAAGCAGCCCCGAGAGGCAGCTAAGAGCAGAACGCACAATCCTCCCCTTAGTTGGCATTATTGGTAGCAATCTTGGCTGTGGTTCAGTATTCTGGGCACAGTAGCAATCCAAGTAAGAGCTGGGCCACTGTGAAGTTGGAGAATAGAAACGGAGGTGTTCTAAGTAAAGGAGCAGAGGTAAAGGAGGGCAGAACTGGGGGGGGGGGTCCGGTCCAGGTAGTGCTGCTAGGGTGGTGTCTCAGCCATGTCTCTTCAGATGCCAGAGACAAACCCTTAGGTAGTGTGCTGGCTAGTGTTTGGCCAATGTGATACAAACCCGGGTCATCTGGGAAGAAGGAACCTCAAGTAAGAAAATGCCTCCATCAGATTGGCCTGTAAGCAAGTCTATAGGGGCATGTTCTTGATTAAACGATGGAAGGGCCCAGCTCACTGTGGGCGGTGCCACCCCGGGGCAGGTGGTCCTCGATTATATAAGAAAGTAGGCTGAGCAAGTCATGAGGAACAAGTCAGTAAACAGTTCCTCCATGGCCTCTGCCTCAGTTCCTGCCTCCTGGATCCTGCCTTGAGAGCCTACCCTGGCTTCCCTCAGTGATGGACTGTGACACGAAATGTAAGTCAAATAAACCCTTTTGCTGTGGGATGGTCTGTATGTCAAATTGCTCTGATTGGTCAATAAATAAAACACTGATTGGCCAGTGGCCAGGCAGGAAGTAGGTGGGACAAGGAGAGAGGAGAATTCTGGGAAGCGGAAGTCTGAGGCAGAGAGACACTTTGAGCCGCCGCCATGACCAGCAGCATGTGAAGACACCGGTAAGCCACCAGCCACGTGGCAAGGTATAGATTTATAGAAATGGATTAATTTAAGCTATAAGAACAGTTAGCAAGAAGCCTGCCACGACCATACAGTTTGTATGCAATGTAAGTCTCTGTGTTTACTTGGTTGGGTCTGAGCGGCTGTGGGACTGGCGGGTAACAAAGATTTGTCCTGACTGTGGGCAAGGCAGGAAAACTCTAGCTACACCCTTTTCATCCCAAATTGCTTTTGGTCTTGGTGTTTACCGTAGCAGTGAAAAGGACAGGTAGGGGGAGCACATCTTGGTTTGTTTTGGAGGAATTGATGCCCTCTTCATCCAGGCCTCCTTGGTTTATCAAGATGTCCCATTTGGATGCTGACCCAAAGGTTCAGCTTTGAAGCCGCTGAGGAAGAGCGCCTCTCCTGGATGCCACTTCTTTGTGCCTTGTAGCCGCAGACCTGGTCTAGAAAGAGTAAACACTAGCTCTTGGTTCCTGCCCCTAGATCCTACCAAGTGAAACCAGACTTGTGGAAAGTCTCTAGCACTTGAAGACTTGGGGTCTAAACTAGAAGGATCAGAGACCAATCAGGCAACTCTGGCCTGGCCTGGCATGTTGGCTTCCACAGGCAGAGGCTGCCTAAGCTTGAGGCAGGGGGAACACACCCTTGTTAGCAGCTGGTGTGGAGACTGCCTGTCCCCAGACTGGATTCCCTGAGGTGTTCTGATATAACCAGGGTGCCCTGAGCCAGGATGTCCCAGAAACCACTCAGTTTCTGGTCACTCACTTCAGATTTCTTGGCACAAAAAAAGGTAAGGGCCATGGGAAATCATCTTGGCACCCTCCACAGGCCGGCCAATGATGTCTTGTATGCGGTGGTATTCATCACTGGACTCAGGATCATAGGGATGGCTCTCCAGGACACACTATAGCTGCCCTGCTTCAGAAGCACCCAGCTGGTGGCCTTGATCTTGGTGTGCAGATCTCAACAACAGCACAGTAGATGGTGAGGAGGAGGAGAAGGAGGCTGGCAGGAGCTGGGGTAGAATTTTTTTCCTGCCCCTGGCTGGTGATCAGCTTATACCCTAAAGTAGAAGGATTAATAACTCGGGTAATTTTACCTCAGTCAGAATGTAACTACAGATGTGGGCTTATTGGGTGAAACAGCTAATCCCTTCTGCACTTGGCTCACTTAGGAAATATGATGCCTAGGCTTGTCAAGGCACTATTTCCAAATGGGCCGCTCTTGTGCGCAGCCCTCCTCTCCAGGGCTAGTGGGCAGCTGTCTGTGGTTGTCTGGGACCTTTTCTATTTGTGGGGGAGTGGCTTTTCAGAGGATTGAGGATGGAGAGAGAGAGAAGGAGCCTGTGTGCTAGTGGTGTGCGGACTAAGAGGGAGGGCACAGTTGAAGGAAAATGCCAGGTGTTGGTGTGGGTGGGTGCACAGAAGAGCAGGATGGAAAAAGGCTTTGGTATGTCTAAAGTTCACTGCAATCTAAGACCCAAAGTCCTTGAGGGACTGGGGTGCAGCAAGCAGGAGGAGGGGAGGGGGGTAGAGGAAAGGGGTGTACCTGGGCATACCATCAGGCACCCAGGGATTTGCAATGCGGTACTGTGGGAGGCGCCAAAGTCAGGAGACTGCCTTAGTCCCGGCGCAGCTGCTGCTGGAGCAAAAATGAAAGGCTTTCCAGTCTACTCAGTGCCGCGCGAGTAGTTCCCTGGGCAGCCACCCCTGGGGCAAGGAACCGGAGCAGTCCAGCTCTTCGAGGGCTGAGGTCTGGGCAGGGGGTGGGAGCCGCGTGGGGCCGGCGATGGGCTGGGCCGGCGCAGGGCGGGGTGAGCCGAGCTGGAGTGGGGCGTGGCCTTCTGCACGCTCTCTTGTCCTCCGCGGCCCTCTCTCTGTGCGCGCGACCTGGGGCTGGGTGTGGCCGGCCACGCAGCCCGATCCTGGGTGGGCCGTGGGGACGCCGGCGCCTGTTGAGAGCGGGTATCCAGCCAGGGCGGGGCCGCAGTCGGGGGGATACAGAACTCTGTCTGCAAGAGCCCAGAGCTCGCCTACTCCCTCCTTGTGTTACAGTCGTAGGCTGGAAAAAAGCAGGACCGAGTAAAAACTCATTCCAGAAACTTCCAGAAATACCCAGGGTTCTTGACATACTTTAGAGAAGCGGAGTGTCTGGCACCCCAAGCTCTCCTTAACGGGAGACAGCACCTGACGGGGTGGGGGATGGGGTGCAGTCCTAGTGGGGTGGAGCCCATGGTGACTATGGACTTTAATAAAAGCCTCCTACTCATTTTCCGCCTTCTCTGTTCCTGTAACCGTGTGTCCTCATGTGACGACCCCACCCCTCCCAACCCAGTGCCTGGAGCCCAGGATTCCTCGCTTCCAGGGCAAGGTGGTCCACGGAGACAGGGCTTCTTTGCAGGGAAGAATTTGGCCTTCTGGGACGGCTTCTGGGTCTAGAGGCTCCATTGCCATGGCAACAAGTTCTTCCCGTGGGAATAGGGAAGTCCCGAAAGTGGAGCAAATTGGAAAGGGGCCGCCTGAGTGCCAGCTGGGGCTCTCTGCCGGGCCGGCGGGCAGGCGGGAGAAGGGAGGGAGGTGAGGTCTACCGGGTGGGGGCAGGGGCTGCTGAGTCTGATCCGCAGCCCTAAGCTGGATGGGGCAGCATTTTCAGAGTCAGATGGAGCTACACATGCTAGGCATGTGACATGAGGCACTCTCCTTTGGGCCAGTGAGCAGATGTGTTTGCTTAGAACAGAGACTGGCAAGCCCTGGCCGGGGCTAGGAGACTTCGCTTCAGTGAGATCCAGCCTCTAGTAGGTGGTGAGATGGGGAGACTAATTAGTGCCTTAGCCGGTTGAGAGACACTTCAAACTGTGGAGTTAAGCTCTGGGTGGTTAAGGCCACCGAGTTCTTTTGCAAAACTTTTCAAGGTTTTAAAACCGTAAGTTAGTTTTAAAAAACAATCTGGAAAAATGTAAAAAGGTTAAAAAAAAAAAAAAAAAAAGACCTACAGTCACTCATTGGTAACTGTGATCATGTAGCCCAGGCTGGCCTCCAGTCTCCCAACCCCCTGCTTCTGCCTCCTGAGTGCTGGGACTGCAGCAGGCATCCCTATGCAAGCCCTCACCTTTCTGGAGTCTGTGGAGAAGATTAGGCTGTCCATGTCTGCGACTTGAATTTTTCTCTCAGCCTGAAAAAGGCATGAGAAGATGTAGAAAATTTCTACCATATTCTCTAGTGACCTAAGACACAAGGATAACAAAAAGATACTGCTGGAAATTTAATTTGCTTCACAAAGTTCACTATTCTGCTTGGTAATGTATCCAAACCTGCATGCATACATTTTCGAATGCTCAGCTGGTTAGATTTAAGATAAACTTCTAGAAGTAGAATCAGCAGGTTAAAGGACGCAGGCATTTAAACATTCTGATGCACATTTCTATATTTGGACCTGGTGGATTTTTTTCTGGAGCCAGAGGAGTTTAATTGTTCCCACCCATATTGGGAATGACTGGGAAAGGCCCATTATGCACGGTGTCTTTTTATGGATAATTCCTCACTTCTAATGCAGACTCAGAAAGCGCTCTGAGTAATAAACAGGCCCCTGCTGGGAGCACCTGGGGCGCAGCCCTGCAGGAGGCCCTCTGAGGGGGCAGGAGGAGGAGAACATCCCTCTTGGTGCCCCGCTAGGGACTGTAGGCACCATGCAGTCTTCTCTCCCGCCGCTGTTGGTTGGAAAGTGTGGCAGGTACATTCTCAAGTAGGTCAAGGGGATGTGGCCAGAGCACACCTCAGCTACAAGTGAATTATGACTCTTTCCCCGAACCCATGCCAAGGGGTGAGGTTAACCCAGGACAAAATTGCATAATGGGTTAAGATTTCATTTGGCCCTTCACCTTCCCTCACGGCTCCCTAAACCTTCTCTTGGTGCCAACTCCAGCTGCTCAGGATCCCAGACGATTTAACTCTTCAGGGCGTGGTGAGAATGTAGGCGATCTCAGCAGCTGCGATGGCCGGAAATAAAATGTGCAGTTCTCCCAGATGCATGAATGCCTTAAGACAGAAGCCAGGAGCGAGGGGGAGTCTTAACTGAAAGGATTCTAAGAGGTAGCCGCTAACGGCCTTGTTGGCCGGGCCACATGAGCCCCAGGCTGGTCCAGCCGGGGAATTTTGTCCTTTCTTGGCAGGACAGGTGAAACCCCACAGAATGAAGGAGAAGCAGAGTGGGAGGGGAGAGGCCAGTGGCCTTAGTCTTGAGCCCCCACCCCCAGCGCAGCCCCAGCCCAGAAAGTGGGGCAGAGAGGAAATTAGGCTGAACTTGTTGCTGGAGGGAATGGAAAAGGAGTGAAATATTCAGCAGAGAGGGGAAAAGACGGGCTGTTAAGAGAGTGGGAGAGAGCGGAGGACCTGGCCGGGGGCTAAGGGAGACACTCGCCCAGAGACTCCCAGTCACAGCTAACATCTGCCCACCCAATCCAGAGGTTGGCAGAGGGTGGCACAGCAGGAGGAATCCTGGGGAAGGTATTTATTCCTTTCGGCCTGTGTGCCCTCTGGTTATGTCCACATTGGAAATGAATGTCCCTAGTTAAGTTGTGGGCTGCTTGACAGTACCGACTTTCACCTCCCTGGTTAGCTACGTGCAGGGACTGACCATCAAAGTCACGGGCCGATGGACGACGTTTCTCCGCTCTTACCATCTTGGAGGCACAAAGCGGGTTGGTTAGGCCTCTCTCCTCACAGACAGCTTTAGTTCTTACCTGCACGGCCCCCTCCAGCCAGCCAGTGTTGCCAGTGGCCGGCTGCTGACCAGCTCATTTCTCACTGTCTCTCTTGGCATGTCTGTTTCCAGACCCACCATTTTGAAACTTAATCTTCCTGGCCTCCACAGACGCCATCCTCTGGTGGCTCTGTCCTGTGAGCTGTTCCCTTTCATCTCTTAATCACAGTCCTCCCCCGGCCCCCTGCCCTTCAAAGCTGCATGAGGTAGTGGAAAGAATGTGGGTTCTGGAGCCAGAGCAACTGTGTTTAACTCTGGGCTGTATCGTTTATTAGTTGGGTAACCTCTCTGAGCCCCAATTTTCTTCACCGTAAAATACAGATCGTCATGAAGCTTGAAGATATGGTAGGTAGGGCGCAGACACAGGTAATGGAGGCCACGTGGTAGTCATAGGTATCCGTGGGTGACTCTGCTGCGTATTATACAATGGCCCATTGCCGCCCTGCTCACCTCTAGGTGGAGTGGAGCCAGCTCTGTCCTGACTTCTCTCAACATCTGGTCCTTGTCTCCACATATCTGCTAAGCTTTTTTGCTTTTGATGTCCTGCCACGACCCAGCAATGGCCTGCACAAACCAACCTTGTCACCCTTCCCTCTCCAGAGCTCCCTGCCAGGATTTCCATGTTGCAATTTCCCAGATGTTCTGGCTTGAAAGGCTCTCTGGAGTCTTGAATGCAGACATCTTTGTCCTTTGGAGGTGATAATGGCTGCTGGGAGAGTGAGGTCATGTGCATTTCTGAGTTAACCCCAGTGGGACTTTGATGGATATGGTCCTACAGATGCGGTCCAGAGAGAGGAAGCGGCCAGGCCGAGGAGAGAGCTTGCTGCACATGAGATGTAGATCCTGAGCTTTCTGTGTTTCTTGGAGATTCCTTCCATGGAGTCACAGGCTGGTACCACATCCCGTTAGGTCAAGACTGGAGTCTTCCAAACAAGCTGGCCAGCCTTTCCCAATGTCTCCCTTAGTGCCTGGTGTTCCCTCACCTTCCTGCCACCGGGGAGTCATGGTTGATTCCTAGTCATTGTAATGTTGACCCTCATCCCAGCCCTGGACTAGCTCTCACCAAGGCCAATGGGTGACTCTTCTCTGGGAGGTCTCTTTGCTCTTCCACAGTTTGGAGCCCTCATCACGAGCCTCATTTAGCCCTCTAAGTTCCCCTGGTTTCTCTTCTGCATTTTCTTCTGTCTCCCCCTTCTGCCTGGGCTATCTGCTCTGACCTCTCTTGAATATTGAAGATCTTCAGGTTTCTTTCTGTGTCAGTGACTTTTTCTTTCCCCCAAGCTTCATAGTCTCCTTGGTGACGTCATTCACTCCCGAGGCTTGGAATCTGCTCCAATACCACTGTACTGGTGATTCCCAAACATCAGTCTCTTGCTTGCCTTCCCAGATGGTGATTATTAATTTAACATATCCATATCCTCCCGCCCGGATATCCATATCCTCTCATCCTGTATCCACCACTTACTAGCAGTGTTCGTCACTGTCACCTGCATGTGGAGTGGCTAGATGTTTGCTGAAGCGTGATTCTGGGTCCGTTTGCTTCTGGAGGGGCCTGGACATCACTAGTGACAGGGACCATTGCCAATCAGCTGGCAAAGGATCCCCTCCAGACTCATCAGCAATCACTCTCGATGTCACCCATCTCTTAGGTGTTTCCTAAAGTCAGCGGTGGATGGATGCCTATGACTTACTGAGACTCTTAGGGTGGAGAGAGACGGGATGGGACAGGGAGGACTCACTCAGCAGGGTGGGTGACCTCAGCCGAAGCACAGACACGGCCTGATTCCTGGGAGCTCGGGAGCATCACAGAAACCGAGCCACCCTGAAGCTTCGAGTAGGTTCTCTGCTCCAGAGGATGAGGGGTGTGACCTCCCCTGTGAGGCAGCTCCCTAAGAACAAGGTGATTTCACACGGACACACACCAGTGGCCCAAATGAGAGATCTGGGAACCATTTCCACTGTCTTCCTTTCCTTCATTCTGTCCAATCCTGTCACTCTCCAGAGTTCAAATTCAGTCTCCTAATTATGTGATTACTCGTTTTATGCTTTTAAAATTACACGTATTTAGTGTGTGTGGAGGGGAGTTAGAGAACAACTTGAAAGAGTTGGTTCTCTCCTTCCACCACTCGGGTCCTGGGGATTGAACTCAGCTCGTCTGGCTGGGCAGCAGGTGCCTTTCCCCACACAGAGCCATCTTGCTAGCTCCCAGTTAATCTTTTCTGTTCTTGTGGTCATTATCTAAGCTGACATCACTGCCTTCCAATTTCTGTATTACTACAGCAGCTCTTGTGTAACTGACTAGCTTATTACCTGTAGAGAATAGATAATAGGCAGGCAAATTCATTCTTCTAAACCCCCATCTTTTCATGTGACTTTCTTTACTAACTCTTCCATGACTTGCCTGAGGTTTTAGACTTTGTTTGAGGTCGGGTCTCATGAGTCCCAGCTGATCTTGAACTCTCTAGCTGAGGATCACCTTGAACTTCTGATCTTCCTGTTTCTGCCTCCCAAGCAATAGCATCACCAGGCCCAGGGCTTTGTGCACACTAGTCAAGCACTTTTCTGCATGGTATTTTAAATGACCAAAAAGGCCATGCACGGTCTTGGTTCCACTCATCAATCCTGGCTCACCTCCCACTCTTCACTTCAGGCTACAAGGATCGCTTCCAGTTTCTTCCTTCATTCTGTGAACCACACTGTCCTCTACCTCCTGCCCCTTTACCATCTCCCACCAATCGCCCTGTCTTTACCTTCATCTTGAAGTACCTTCTAGCTGTCACGTGCCCTTTAGACACCCACCTTCCTCCTTGCTCCAGACTCCCATAGTTCCTTGCACCTCCCCATCTTCTCTGTTATCACATGGCATCAGAAGCATGGCTTTGGTGTCTGTATCTCTCAGGATACAGGATACACTAAATCGATCTTCTCTCTTCCATCCCTCTCTCCATACCATCTTCTCTCTATACCTTCCCTCATCTCTCTTCCCTCTCGCCATTTCCTGAGTTTTTAAAGATAATTTTCCTTTCCTTTCCTCCTCTCTAGTAGTTTAGCAGGAGTTCATTTGACATCTCCTCTTTAAAATCCAGGGATTAATTACCTGCAGGTCCACCTGAATCCCAAGGCTGATGGCTTCAGGGGTGGTGCTTGCTACCAGGGTGCATGGACAGAGATGAGTGAAAGTTTCTTTATGTGAGCCAACACATGAATAATAATACCCTAGCTTTTCTGCTCTGTTCTGAGTGCTAGCCTCTGTGCCTGCTTTATAGTAAATACTTAATTAACATGTATGTTTATACATATGTGATGTGTGTGTGCGCATGTGTGTGTGATGGGATGTGGTGTGTGTGCATGCGTGTGTGATGTAGTGTATGTGGTGTGTGTGCATGTGTGTAGGCATGTGTGTGCATGTGTGTGTGTCTCTATGTGTGTGCGTCTGTGTGTGTGTGTGTGTGTGTGTAGGGCTGGGAATCTGCCCAGAGCCTCACACATGCCAGGCAAGCCTCCAGCCTCAGCCAACAATGAACCTTAAAGTATCTTCTCTGCGAGGTTCGAGTCCTCAGCATTTATCCAGAGTCTTGTGGTAAAGTGTGACATTAGTGAATGCCAGTCCCCAGAAGGGCTTCTTAGACTTTCACTTTACTGAACCCAGGCTCAGAGTGAGCCTAGAACAGGGGTGACTGGGACACGCAGCCATCCTGCAAGGATAGGAAGCCGTGGATGGATGCTGTCCTCTTTGTTTTATTTGTAGGAGTGGGGCACTTCTTGTTTTTGTGTTTGCTTCACCTCCTGGCAGTTTAGGAAATTTCTGTTAAAATGTTGTTTGAACACAAACTAAAGGACAGAAACTACCATACAAAAAGTCACACATGGCCTTTGCAAAAAAAAGCTTGAAAAGTTTCAAGACAAGGGTACGTGATGGCTCTCAATGAGGGGGTTGCTTCTAGAGGTATTGCATTATCATAATCAAATGCTCATTTTTTCACTCAATCACAAGACATATGAAGAGACAGCAACAAATGCTTCACTCAGACACTGGTTGAGAGAACCTGTGTGCCCTCCCCCCAAATCAGCCCAGACATCCACCAGATAAAGACTTTAAAACAACTGTTACTCATGTGGTTACAGAGCTAACAGAAAACCTGGACAAAGAACTAAGTCAAGAGAAGGAGGAAAGTAACAATGAGGCGAAAGATTATGAATAGGAACCAAATAGGAATTCTGGAGATGAAAAATACAATGACTAAAATGGAAAATTTAAACTAAATGTTCACCAGAGTGTAGCATGAATCTTAAAGGTACTTTAAAATCTGCTACACCAGAGGGGAACAACAGCGGATCTGAGCAGCTAGAAGGAAGGGCATCAACAAAAGAGGAAACACGAGAGATCATGGGACACTATTCCGTGGACCAGCTTCGTGCAGTGTGAGCTGCAGAGGGCAAAGTGAGAGAGAGTTCTGAACACTGCTCAAATGTAAGGAGCCACAGCTTTATGAAGGGCAGAGTGTAACTATAGACTGTATAGAAAATGCCATACCGAAAACAGAAGATGAAAATCTGGCATCTAGCAAGACTTATTCCTAAAGAAATACACACCAACCCTATCTGCATATTAATTGTCCTGAAGCTGTACTTTGGTTGTGGTGATGCAGAGGTGGTTAATATGATTTGAGGAGGCTGTCTCTTAATAGTCTAGTCCTCAAGACTCTCAGAGCTTAACAGAAACTACAGCATATTGGAAGGGCTATGTGTCAAAGAAATGTAAGCACCTGTGGGCCACAAAAGTAGTCCCTAGCCAACAGCCAGCAAATGGCTAAGATTGTCAGCTAGACAGTTACAAAGAATAACATCTGCCAACAACTCAGAGGAGGTTCTTCTTCAGCCTGGCCTCCAGATGAAGAGGCTCAGCTGATAGAGTTGCAACCTCCGGATTGTTGATGTTTGGTTTACCCATTTGGGGGGCACCACCCAGCTCCCAAATAAGTCACACATGGAGGCTTAGTCTTACTTATGAATGCCCAGCCTTAGCTTGGCTTAATTCTTGCCAGCTTTCTCCTTAACTTTAAATGATTGCATCTGCCTTTTTGCCTCTGGGCTTTTCCCATTCTCTTACTTTTATAAATCTTACTTGTGCCTTGCTGTGTAGCTGGGTGGCTGGCCCCTGATGTCCTCCTCCTTCTCTGGCTACTTCTTTTTTCATTCCTCGATCTTCTTCCAGATTCCTCCTCCTTCTTTTTTTTTTTTTCTGGTTTTTCGAGACAGGGTTTCTCTGTGTAGCTTTTGCGCCTTTCCTGGAACTCCCTTTGGAGACCAGGCTGGCCTCAAACTCACAGAGATCTGCCTGCCTCTGCCTCCCGAGTGCTGGGATTAAAGGCGTGCGCCACCACCGCCTGGCCAGATTCCTCCTTCTATATATTCTCTCTGCCTGCCAGCCCTGCCTATCTTTTGTCCTGCCTTGCTATTGGCCGTTCAGTTCTTTATTAGACCATCAGATGTTTTAGACAGGCACAGTAACACAGCTTCACAGAGTTAAACAAATGCAACATAAACAAATGTAACACACCTTAAAATAATATTCCCTAACATGGGACTCCAAAGAGGAGACTTACATTCCATAGAAACTGTGAAGTCATAAATATATGCTTCGCACCATTCAGCTATCCACATAGAAAACTGAAGCAGACGTGTTCAGTGAGTAGACAGTAGCTGAGGTGGAATGTCCTTAGGGGAGGCTGAATGTGTTAGCCAGCCTTGACCTGGGAACCCAGAGCCTTGAGCAATTGTTGCAATGGGTTATGTATGCTCTTTGCTTTCTCATCATGAACTGACCTACTTGAAATTCAAGTGTGGGAACACACAGGCTTGTAAACTGGCTGGTGGGCAGAGCCCACAGTGGCCGTTTTCTGCAGAATGGGATGCCAGGAAAGTCCAGACGCAGTCCCCTGTTCATTCCACAAACACACTGGGGCCTCTTGAAGGGATGTGTTACAGCCCAAGTTCCACTACCCCGGTTTAACTAGGAGAGAGGGCAAGAGAAGAAAAGAGGCCAGGCTCCCATTAGTGACAAAAACCAATGACAAGATCTCAGAGGAAGTTATTTCTTAATACTTAGGGGTGATTAAAAGCTTCACAGGCTAATCAATTCTTGTTAGAATTGTTCTTATTAGATGGGTATACGTTGTGATTAGTACAGTTTAATTTTTCTAAAAATTTATTATTGCATGTGTAGGGTCAGTGTGCAAGCACAGTGATGTTTTGTGTGTGTGGAGATCAGGGGGCAACTTCTGAGGAGTCTGTTCAGGTCTTGCCCTAAGGGGCCTGCAATCAGCATAGTAATTACTGCTATTCTTGTGAAAGCTTAAAGATTTTTACCCTTTTTATTCTTTTTGTGGTGATGGAGATTAATTCGGGGCCTCGTGCATGCTAGGTAAGAGCTCTACCACTGAGACACATCCAATTTTAGATTTTTTTAAAAATATAGACTAAACATTAACTTCATCTTCATTATATACTTAGCTGATGTTTTAAAATAAGACACGGGCATGATATAATTGTAAACAGGACAGCCTCTATGTAAACAATCACAAACAAGTTACATACAAATTACATAACTTTTATTTTATGTTCCAAGGGCCTGAATCCCATCTTGCTGTTCAGATACCCTCCAGGAAGCTGCTGGTGGTACCAGAAGAGGAAGGATGAGTGAGCCTCTGTCCATCTATCCAGTTACTGGTGGTACCAGAAGAGGAAGGATGAGTGAGTCTCTGTCCATCTATCCAGTTACCCATCAGCCCCCCTGAGGGGCCTGCCTGCTTCTTTTTATTCCCCAGAAGAAAAGTCTCAAGAGAGTCTACAGGTGTAGACGTCAGAAACATTGGCATTGCATCCTGAGGTAGAGTGGCTATGCGTTCTAGGTCTCTGTTTCTCTGTCTTCTGATAATGTCCCTGCTACGTTCCTCCAGAAACTAGAGACTATTCAGGGACCCCCAAACTGTTGCTTTTGAGAAGGGGGCAACTTTTCCCTCCCATACTCAGGTCAGTGCTTTTCCCTGAGGGAGGATCCTGACCTTTATGTTAACAGGGCTCAACAGCAGCTTGGTAGTTCATACAGGAGCCCCCAGAGCTCTGGCCAGAAACCACAGACACCTTTTCTTACAGAAAGGCTAAGGCATGGATTTCTGTGAAGGACTCAGCTCTGGCTCAGGGAAGGAAGAGAGAGAATCAAAGAGAGAGTGCAGACCTAGAAATGCACTCAAGTCTGGATATACCCTGTGTAATCAGGGACGTATGTGCCTCAGGTGGACTTTTCCTTGGCTCCACATTCCTGTGAGGCCCCCATCCCAGGCCCAAGCTGGATCTGAAAGCGACATGACTCATGAGATGGCATTCATGCCAGGACCTGGGGTCCTGTGTCAGGGGCAAGGCTGGACACACTCCTAGCTCGGTAGCTCTTGGTGAATTCTTAGCAGTCCAGGGCTTCAGGATCCTCTTTCCTCCCTTCCTCTTCCTTCCCCTCCTCTCCCCTGTCTACCCTTCCCTCTTTCTTTCCCAGAGAATATGTCCTATCTCCTGCCTGCAGTTCAAGTTCCCAAGTCTGTTCCCATCTACCCACTGGGCCTAGGGCCAACAGCAGAATCTCCGATGATGAAGGAGGAGCCCATTTTTCTGTTTTTCATATTAGGTGGAATTTATTCGACTTCATGAACAGAGGCCCCAGTAAAACAGTTTAAACAAGAGCAACATTCCTTTCCTTCTGTGAAAGTCTAGGCCAAGGCACTTAGGTCTGTACTATCCTTAGATTGGACTTTCTGGGCCACTTGCTCAGCTGCCTTGCAGACACGGTTCTGAGCCTCATTTGAGGTGAGTATCAACTGTTAGCCTTGATGTCTTAAGACCCTGGGGAAGAAGGAAGCAGGGAGGAGATGCTGCTGTGGCTCACATGCCTTTGTTCAGTGTGGTGGTTTGAATAAGAATGGTCCTCATAGGCCCATATGTTTGACTGCTTTGTCACTGGGGAGTGGTGCTATTTGGGAAGAACTAGGAAGTGTGGCCTTGTTGGAGGAAGTGTGTTGTAGATTATTTTCAGGTGTGTTACTTTTGTTTATGTTGCATTTGTTTAACTCTGTGAAGCTGTGTTGCTTTGCCTGTCTACAACACCTGATGGTCTAATAAAGAACTGAACAGCCAATAGCAAGGCAGGAGAAAGGATAGGCGGGGCTGGCAGGCAGAGAGAATAAATAGAAGGAGAAATCTGGGAGGAGAAAGAAGAGAGGTGGAGGAGTGGAGAGATGAAGTAGCCAGAGAAGGAGGAGGACTCCAGGTGTCACCCACCCAGCTACACAGCAAGCCACCGAGTAAGAGTAAGATTTACAAAAGTAAGAAAACGGGAAAAGCCCAGAGGCAAAAGACAGATGAGATAATTTAAGTTAAGGAAAGCTGGCTAGAAACAAAGCCAAGCTAAGGCTGGGCATTCATAAGTAGAAATAGGCTTCTGTGTTTGATTTATTTGGGAGCTGGGTGGTGGGCCCCCCAAAATAGCAGAAACAAACAACAGAAATGTGTTGCTGGGGGCAGGCTTTGGGGTTTCAGAAGCTCAAGCCAGGCTCAATGGCTCTCTGCAGATCCAAATGTAGGACTCTCAGCTGCTTCTCCAGCACCATGTCTGCCTGCATGCTGCTATGCTTACTGTCATACTGATAATGGACTACGCCTCTGAAACTGGAAGCGAGCCCCAACTAACTGCTTTCTTTGGTAAGAGTTGCTGTAGTCATGGTGTCTCTTGACGGCAATAGAACATTGACTAAGAATAAGACAGTCAGCCATCACTTGGCCACAGAGCACTTGGAAGAATGCGGGAGTGGTCTGTCATATGAGAGGGGGCAGCAAGCAGCTCCGGCCACCCTTTTCCTTCAATTTTTCTACCCTTTGGTTTTTGAGCTTTAAAAAGCTTACAACTCGTCAACTAATACAAGGATATAGCAGACAAACAATACTACATGCTTTGGAGGGGATAAATGGTAATAATTCAGTGTACATTCTTTCCCATCTTCCTTGAGCCATTAAAAATGCACACACACCTCTGTCTCTCTGCCCACTTTGAGATGTATCTTTAAACAATGAAACTGGGCTGCACACACTATTTTCTCTTTGTTTGCAGAACATGATGGACTGTGTATATGTGATTTAGTGTCTTATTTTCCATTTTAGTAACTGAATAATATATAATTTTGACAAAGGGGTTCAGTCCTTCTGCCTCAGTTTCCTGTGTTCTGAGATTATAGTCATGTGTCATCACACCCAGATTATTGATTTCATGATATCTCAGAGTATAGATGATATATTATAGACACATTGTATTTTCTTCTTCTGTCCCCCAACTAAGCAATTGAATACATCTGCATAGGTTATTTACATTTTTTTGTCACTTAAACATTCTTGCAATAAAAACCCAGTACATACATCTTGAAGTGCTTCTGTAGGGTACTAAATTAAGAAGTAGGAACAATTTAAATTGCCGTGGATGTTACATAGTAACTTTGGGAAAAAACCTACATCAGTTGCAAATGGCTGTGGCGTTGGCACACCTCTTTTCTGTTGAAGGAACCGGGGAGAGGTGAGGATGTGTGTCCGGCAGACTGCAACGTTTCCAGGAACCCTTTGCCTGGGTCAATGGAAGGAAGCGTCTATCTCCTGCTCTCTGCTCCCAGAGACGGAAACCTTGAGGTCACCTCCCCTGGCTGCCTAGAAGCAGATGAAGTCACAGTGACTCCACACAGGCAGCTGAGCCCTGGGGAATGGAGATTAATGTTGGGAGGAGCTTTGCACCTTGTGGAGGGACTGGAGCGCTCTGCTCCTGTGTGGGAGGGCTGGGGTGGAGACAGCTGTTGTCCCACCAGCCGGTAGATGGAACACGGCTGTAGTTTCTACTTCCCTGCCATGAATGCCTAATGCCCAGCTCTGCATGGTCAGGACAAAGAATTGAAGCTTAGGACCTTGCAGCCCCACCCACATTCACTGGTGAAGACCGGAGCAGTGTTCAAGGATGGAGACTCCATTCTCTGTTCCCACTGATAACACATGGCCAGCATCTCCAGGCTTTTTGGCTTGACTTGTCCTTTGTTTCTTTCAGGGGGCAGCCTGGTGAAGCCAACAGGGGGGCCACTCAGGCTGGCTACATGTGGGTATGTGAAGGAGGCACAGATATTTCTGGGTATTAGGGGTAGAGGCCAGAGCTGGCCCACTCCCCCGTTTCCTTGATTCTGCTCTGGATGGTTGCTCCATGCATCTGCATCCAGCAGAGAGGCCCACAGGGCAGGCTTTGGAGACAGTATGGCCTTTCCACAGCTGCTGGAGGCAGGGTGGGAGCTGGCATGCCCTGAGTACCTGGCTTTCCTGTTCTTCCCAGTCTAACCCTGCTTACAATGGAATGGGGAGCTGAACTTCCTGCTAGGCAGGGCCCAGCACTCAACCTCTCTACAGTTTTCTCTGCAGGAAAGGGGGTATCTTAGTGAAGGCTTCTGCTGCTATGATAAAACACCACCACCAAGAGCAGCTTGGGGAGGGAAGGGCTTATTTCATCTCACAACTTATATAGTCCATCATCTAGGGAAGTCAGGGCAGAGACTCAAGCAGAGCCTGGAGGCAGGAGCTGAGGCTTACTTACTTACTGGCTTGTTCTTCATGGCTTGCTCAGCCTGCTTTCCTATAGAAGTCAGGACCACCAGCCCAGGAGTGGCCCTGCCCACCATGGGCCCTCCCACATCAATCATGAAAACACACTACAGACTTGCCCACGGGGTAGTCTAGTGAGGGCATTTTCTCAACTGAGGTTTTCTTGTCCAAAATGACTCTAGTTTGTGTCAAGTTGACATAAAACTAGCCAGTATATTGTGTAACCTCATAGAAGGCAAGGACTTAATGTTTTAATGTCAGAGTGCTCAGCCTGGGGGTGTGGAGCCTGGCATACAAATTTAGATGGCTCAGACAACCATGACCCCTTTGGAATTCATTTCCTGCCTTCTGGATTTCCGAGATTCTTCTCCCAAGGTTGCCGCATGGAAAGATGCCACCACCCCGCTGTGATCAGATCAGGGCTGGGACCTACATCAGTAAGCTGAGTACTGTCCAAGCCAGCAAAGGAAGAGGTTGGTGAGAGAAGAGCAGCTTTTTCCATCTCCAGGGTGCTGTCTGGGTATCTCCTATCCTGGGTAGGTAGCTGTGGCCAGGAGCTGAGGATCACCCCTCATTGAGGGTGCCAGCTTTTCCCAGCCACCCTGCAGAGCCAGGTTGAAGAAGTGCCCCCACTCCACCGCCTACGTTCTCACGAAGGAGCGGCTCTCCCTATGCAGAGAGGCTCCATTTCCATCAGCTTACGTTTTGCTACTTGTGGATTTAGCCTCTGGTTTTCCCCACACTTGGGGAAGTACTAACATCCTCCCCTCCCCCCAGGTATATCTACGCTACTTGGTCAGCAACTCAGGGAAATGTTGCATCCAAGGATACTATTGAATCTCAGAAAGCAGGACAAGCAAGGGAGCAGAATAGCCCGGAGTGTTCCAGGGCAGGAGCAGCCACAGGCTTCTCCTTCAGACTGTGGGCTCTGAGGAGCAGAGACTGCTTTGCTTCACTTGGAATCCATGGCACCTCTGCAGAGAACTGCTTCAGAGAATTTTCTAGATAAACATTACTGTACACATGTAGAGAAACTATGGGCTCACAAGCTGGCTGTGGCCAGAAATGACTGTGCTCACACACACAGTGCTTTCCGTTTTTATTTATTAAAGTACCAGAAATAGAACTCCGGGCCCTCTACCACTGAGCTACATGACTGGTCCCTTCCTGTACAGTGAGTGCCCTTTGTGTTAAGACACCCAGGGGTGGTAGGCACCACCACAGCACAGTACAAGCAGCAGGGCACTAGGGTATAGTTTGGGACTCACCCACAGGCTTCCTGAACCATGCCTGATGGGGAAGGTAGGGTCGAACCAAGTGACAGGAAACCAGGATGACTGTGGCCAGCAAGAGCCTCGTGCTCTAAGAGGCAGTGGGCTGGGAGCCCTGAACCCTGGATGCTCTCTGGGGCTCTTTATTTCTTTCATTTCTGCTCTGCTTTAGTGATTTACATCCACAGGCCCTAGCAACAGTTGCCAAGATAAACAAACAGTAGTGGAAACCTGGAGCTCACCTCTTCTCTGGGTGTGGGGGATGGTCCTGAGGGAGACACGGTAGCCCCCACAGGTTGGACACCTGGGTGGGTAGAGGGCCTCAGAGGATTTGGATTGTTGCACACCAGGGATCTCAGCAAGGTCCTTTGTTATCTGTAATTAAATTGAGCTAATTTCATTCTGTGACACAGAGCCAGAGTCTCTGAAAAAAAATGATCTTATCCCATGTTGTGTAAATGTCATCATGGTGCCCCCACAGGAGGAAAAAAGGACAGTTTTGATCGGCTCCTGGTCCCCTAAATGGATTGGAGTCTGATCCCCCAGCCTTAGAGCCAATCTGATGCCCGGGCCACTAGGAGCCAACCCACATGAAATGTTACATTTATATAATCAGCCCACAGACAGACAGGAAAGTGCTTTTTCTGGATAAATCTAAGAACTAAGGGAGGGAGGCTGACCAATCAGAGCAGTGTAGCCTCTGGGGCTCTGGGGCGGCTGCTGATCTCAGCCCAGCTGCGGCCATTCATCTTTCCAGGTTTGCCCCATGGGGAAATGACAGAGATGCAGAGAAAAACCCCAGGCAGCCAAGTTCCCCTTTTAGTCACTGTCCTAGAGTGGTTCTGAGAAAGCAGGCAGCCCTTGGGACTGGAAAAAAAAAAGACAGAAAACAGAAAAGGATGACCTCAAAATGTTTCTCAAGATAAAGATTTGAGACAAACCAAACACTGGCCTCCAAGAGTCAAAATCTGGACAAGCTCAGCCAAGTCTTTGGAAGGGTTATGAGGAAAAAGACTCATGACAAGAGCTTGAGGGAGAGTTTCCTTAGGGGACTAAGACTTTTCTGGGCCTTGCTACCCTCCAAGTCCTTGGCAGGGCTCCTGGGCCTACCTCCTTCCCTTGCTTGACCCTGTCCTCAGCCTTGACCCCTTCCAGAGCTCTCTCCACCTGAAACAACTTACTGTTCTGAGTGAGGAAATAGCCACTGAGGACAGGGAGGTCTCCTGCTAGGGCCAGCAATGTTTGCCTGAAGAACATTCTGGTTGGATGATGGGGTGGGGTGGGGGTTGCTGATGGTGGGAGCTCTGTCCTTCCCCCAACAGCCTGGCTGCTGCAATGGCCTCCTCACTGCCTCAATGTCTTGGTTTCTCTGCCCTCCAGCTCTATAGCCATGAGTACATCTCCTTTTGTTCAGGGCTGGGACTCTGGAAGGTTTCTTCGGGAGAACTGCTTTCACGGGGCTCTGAGGGCCTTTGCAGCAATGGCCAGTTACAACATGACGATTTCTGGGCTTGCTGTGATTGGTTGTTCTACAGAGATCTACCACAGATTCAGATCTTAGGAGGGACAGAGCCCAACTTCCCAAGAAGGTGTCCAGATACAAAGACCACACACACACCATTGTTGTGGAATATATTTTAACTAGACCAAGATGTGTTACATTTGTTTATGCTGTGGAATATTGCTCCAGCTGTGTAAAGGTGTGTTACATTTGTTTCTGCTGCCTTTGTTAACAATGTAAGGATGTGTTACATTTGTTTCTCCTGCATTTGTTTAATTATGAAAAGATGTGTTGCATTTGTTTCACCTTGCCTGCCTAAGGCACCTGATCGGTCTAATAAAGAGCTGAAGGCAGCCAATAGTTAGGCAAGAAAGGCTAGGTGGGGCTGGCAGGCAGAGAGAATAAATGGGAGGAGGAATCTAGAACAAGAGGAGGAGGAGAAAAGAAAGAAGAAGAGAATGAGGAGAAAAAAGAGGACATGCTCGGGGCCAGAAGCCAGGCAGCCGCCAGCCAGTGAAAGTAAGATATACAGAAGGAAAGAAAGGTAAAAAGCCCCGAGGCAAAAGTTAGATAAAGAGAAACAGGTTAATAAGTTAAAAGAACTATCCAGAAATGAGCCTAAGCGAGGCCGAGCCTTTATAACTAATAAGTCTTCGTGTCATGATTTGGGAGCTGGTTGGTGGCCCAAGAGAAAAAGACTGGTCCACACGAACCAGCGCTGGGATGTTCTTGAACTTCTCTAGGCTGCGCAGGCCATGTGACCACATTGACCCTTCCTCCACCTTGTGCTTGTGTCGCTGGAAAGATGACTCATCCCCAGCTCGTTCCTCACCAACACTGCATCTGCCCAGACCCAACCCACTTACTCTCCACCAAGTCCCCAGTCCCTCTGAGCCTTGACTCCACCTAAACACACACAAGTGCTATTGATCTGGACCATCAAGGAGAGGAGTTGCTTTGTAAATGCCATGCTTTGTGATCACCTTCATAGACATTTCCTCATTAAGGTTGTCATCTACCCTACTGAGACTACTGACCTGGACATCAAGGTCTGAAATGCTCAAGACACACATCGTAGGTCAGGGCTGAGTCTTCTCTCTCAGGGATCAAACCCCAGAGGCCCCTTTCCATCCTTTCTCCTCCTGGATTAGCACCAGCTTCTCATACTTGTGAAGTTTCAGGGACCAGGCCCCACCTCAGCCAGCTTTGGCCTTGGTCATCCTTAGGTGGGCCTGAGGCCGGCCCAGGATATCTGGAAGCTCCGTGTCCTCAGCAAGGATGGGAGTCTTAATAGGAGCAGCAGGTTCTAGAGTCCTGTCTGGCTGGAGAAGAGGCCTTTGCATAAAGGGGTTCATTGCAGAGTGGGCTCAACATTAGACACTCTAAAATCTTCCTTTGTCATAGGTCACCCGTGGCAAGCTGGAGATTTACTGCCGCAGAAGTGAGGCCCTGTGGCTCATGACTCAGTAGTGACCTCATTTAAAGTCCCGCCAGCTCTTTATGCCAGAATCTGATGGCTCAGATGCCCAGGGCTTTCAAAAAGCCTCACATAGACTCCAGAGGTGACTCTGGACTCCCCGGGGGCTCCTCCACCAAAGGTTTTACAAACATGAGGTGAGGTGTCCAGGACCATGCTGCCGCTCTGAAGAAGTTTCTTGGGGTGTGTGTGTGGGAGGTGTCTCTATTGTAGCTGCTCTCAAGCTCAAGATGAAAGAAAGTTGTTTGGCCTTCAAGTCAGATCGTGAGGGTTGCTGCTCCTTGTGACTGGATGTGTGCTTAGCTCAGTCTGAAGGGGTCATCACACATGCAGTCAGTGCTGGCGGGAGGAGTCTGACCTATTTGTAAAGACTCGTTCATCTGTGGGCATGGATGAAAGACTGGATTTATGCTGCTGTGTCCTGACCTTGATGGGAGCTGGCAATCGGAAGGCCTGTGGCATTTCCTGAGAGGGCCCAGAATGGGCATCTGAGTAGGGCCTGGTGGGAGAGAGGAACTGGGTAATGGAGGGAGAAGGAGGGAACCAAGTTGGAGGAAGTCAGGGCATTCAGCAAAGGAAAGGACAGGTAGGACAGGACCTGCTGACTGCAAGCTGCGGAGCCTCTGGAGGGACAAGCATGAAGCCGGCAGGAGTATCTGCCATGCTCCAAGGGGCTGTGCTGAAAGCGAAGGCCTCCGGGAACCCCTGCGCAGATCCAGACAGGCAGTGCCATGCAAGCCGTGTCTTGCCCCTCACCAGGGTCCAGGGGCTGACACTTATAGAGCCCCAGCAGCTTCTGCTCAATGCTAGACACTGAACTTAGAAAAGAAAATACTGTGCTTCCTCTGTCCCAGAGCTGGGCTTCCAGAACAGGGGCACACCACCCAGGATGAGCTGACATCATAATAATGTTCTTCTTTTGGCTAGATGCTCTGGTCTAGAAGACTGGCATTTCTCCTGGGAAGTTATTTGGTAATGGAGACTCTAAAACACACTCAGATCATGTTAGTGTCTTAACCACAATAGGGCTGGGACCTAGGCTTTTAGGAGTAGCCTTGTGTCTGCTGTCTCAATGACGATCTTCCGATTCGGGAGAGAGACTGAAACCAAGGCCAGATCCTAGGGGGAGGGTCTGTCTTCACTTTCTGGAGGCTTTGAAGCATGCACAGAAGAGTTTGTATGAGGGCATAGGCTGGGGGGAGGGAGCAGAGAGAGGAGGCTGAGACCCTCTTCTATCTCAGCTTGTAGAGGCTGGCTGTGTTCAGCTTTCCAGTGTCTCTCTCCTTGGGGCAGCAGAGTCGGGTGGAGATGATATCTCAGCCCTCCACAACCTGCCTTGCTACTTGTCCAGCATGTAATTAGTCTGGTTAGTTTTTTACCAATTTGACACAACTGGAGACACCTGAGAAGAGGGAACCTCCACCGAGGTGTAGCCTCCATCACGCTGGCCCCTGGGCACATCTGTGGGGCATTTTCTTGATGGATGATTGATGTGGGTGGTGCCAGCTAACAATGGGTGGTGCCATCTCTGAGTGAGTGGTCCTGGGTTGCATAAGACCATGAAGGCCATGAAGAGCAAAGCAGTACACAGTGTTCCTCTATGGCCTCTGCCTCAGTTCCTGCCTTGAGTTCCTGCCCTGACTTCCCTCCGTGGTAGAGGGTAAGCTGTAAGGGCCCCGAGCTGCTTTTGGTCAGGGTGTGTATCACAGCAATGGAAGGCAAGCTAGGACAGACATAGTTACCAGGATCCCCGGGGGTATTGCTGTGGCAGACCTGCACATGTTGTTTTGGAGAGGATTGTAGAAGGAGTCTGGAAGTTTGGGGTAGAAAAGCCATTGAGTGTCGAGAGCTTCCTGAGCTGTTGTGGGTACTTGGAAGATAAGAATGGGAGCAGTGCAGGTGATGGAGGCCTGGCTTGTCAAGTTTCAGAGGGAAATTTTGGAGTCCTTTAAAGATTCTATAGGGGCTCTTCGTATGAATGTTGAATTAAGAATCTGTGGTTTCTAGTGAGCTGGAGATGAAGAATCAGCTGTGATTAACAAGAGACCAGAACTACTGGAATAAAACCTTTGCTTTCCTGGGTTATAATGCTCGTCAGCTGGAGCTGAGAAGTCAGCTGTGATTAAGAAGAGACCAGTATCACTGAGTTGAAATCTTCTGGGAAGTGTGTCCTCAGGGTCAGCACAGAGCAGCTGTGGTCCAAAGGGCACCAAGGCTACATCTTATGCTGGCAGCCAAAATTGATAATGTGTAAGCATCTCCTCCATGGTGCAGGTTTTGGCAATCATGGAAACTGTAAAATTGAAGGAGTCATGGAGGGAAGTTGAGGCTTGGCACTATGTGGCAGAGTTGGAGTCTCTGAAGAGACCAGGAGGGGCCATGGTGAAGGTGCAGCCTCTTGAGACCCCAGGATACTGGAGATGGCAGTACAGTGACCACCAAGAGAGGCACAGGCACAGAGTGGTATGGACCAGCAGGTCTCAAATCTGCTATCCATTGCTCTCCCCTGTTAGTGCCTCAGAATTCCAGGTCCCCCTAAGCCTGGTTCTCCACCCTCACTTTCAGCCTTGCTTCATTTATGCTTTTTTTTTTTCTTGCTGATGATTTCTCTTATTCTGCAGCTGAACCATAATGTCTCTTTTTTACCATGGATATTGGTTGGATTGTTTCCAGTTTGGAATAGATGTGCTGAAAACATCTACTGCAGACTTGATTCTGAGTAAAGACGTTTTCACTTCTCATGTGTGAGACTGTGATTCGGAGGCAACCATATATCTAACTCTTTCAGGCCCCACCACCATGTTCTGAGGCCGTGTTGTGCAGTGTGTGGAGGGGTAAAAGCGGTTGGCTGTGTCCTGCTCAGACCCTGTCCCCTTCCATTCTAGCAAGTTCTCAGTGGTGGTTGTCTGGCTCTGGATTTAACTTGCCATTTTCTTCTTGATTGATGATGCTGAGTGTGTTGTACTGGGTCCATTTGCATCTGTGTCCCTTCTTCGGTGAAATATTCTTGAAAATATATTTTCCATTCTTAAATTGAGTGGTTTGTTTTGTGAACGTTAAGAGTTTTGAACTATATTCTGTGTGCAAGTTCTTTATTAGATATGATTTGCAAATATTTTCTTTTTGTGATGTTTTATTTTTAAAAAATTTATCTTTAAAATAATTGTGTGTGTTCCTGTGTGTGTGTGCTCCTGTGAGTGTGTGTGCACGCACACACGAATGCAGGCACTCACCTGTAAGTATGCAGTATGCATATTTAGAGACCAGCAGTCGATGTTGGGTCTCTTCCTGTATGTTCTCCATCTTAGCTTTTGAGACAGGGTCTCTCACTGAGTCTGGAGCTCACTGATTGGCAGCCTGGTTGGCCAGTGAGCTCCAGGGATCCACCTGTCTCCACCCCTTAGTGCTGGCGGTCTAAGTGTACACCACCACATTCAGCTTTTACATAGGTCCTGGGGACCCAAACTCAGGTCATCACGATTACAGAGCAGGAACTACCCACTGAGCCGCCTCCTCAGCCCTTCATGTTATCTTTTGAGGATCAAATTTTCAATGAAATCCAAATTATAGCCCCCACCCCTTTAAAGTCAAGTTTTTAGTATCATACTTAGGAATTTTTGGTGCATGCTATTTTTTTTTTTTTTTTGGCTTTAAAAAAAAATTTCTAGAAAGTTCATAGTTTTGAGTTTTCACGAGGCCTTAGTGATTTTTTTAAGATGCAAAAATGGTTCACAGTTGAGATTGTTTTAAGAACCAGTAGGTAAAAGAGTTCCAGTTTAGCCGGGCGGTGGTGGCACACGCTTTTAATCCCAGCACTCGGGAGGCAGAGGCAGGCGGATCTTTGTGAATTTGAGGCCAGCCTGGGCTACAGAGTGAGACCCAGGAAAGGCGCAAAGCTACACAGAGAAACCCTGTCTCGAAAAACAAAACCAAACAGATCCAGTTTGTTGGTGCCTCTCAGTGACAAGGTGAGTCTACCTTCAGCAAACCTCGTGAGACAAGGCTGTGGTTGAGCTACATGCTCAACAGGAAGGAGGCTAGAAAGCCAGGCAACAGGTGGTCTACAGAGGAAACGGCTGTTGACAAGCCATTGAAATACAGGATACAAAGCTGGTGTGCTGCCATCCCCTGTAATCTCAACACGCGGGAGCCTGAGGCAGGAGGGTCACAAATTCGAGGCCAGCCTGGGGTTGCAAAAGGAGACCAAAAAAGTCCTGTAATATTCTTAGAGTGGCTAGTTGGCATTTTGCCTTTCAGCACAGTACTGGGAGTAATGCATTTTCGAAGGCAGTGTTTTATTATCACCCCCTCAGCGGGCAGTTCTGGCTCTGGTTCTGTTAATATCATCTATGATTTATACAGAATAAATGTGTGCTTTTAGACTCAAGGAGGCTCAATATGTAAAAATCCGTAATATTATCGATGTTTTCAGATTTCTGGTGCCATTTTATATACATCTTTGAAAAGTATACATTACGTACATTTCTGATTTGATTTCTTCTCAACACTCCTTTTGTTTGTTTGTTTTTTGTTTTTTGAGACAGGGTTTCTCTGTGTAACAGCCTTGGCTATCCTGGAACTCATTTTGTAGACCAGGCTGGCCTCCAACTCACAGAGATCTGCTTGCCTCTGCCTGCTGAGTACAGGACTAAAGGTGTGCGCCACCACACACGGCTTCAACCCTGCTTTTTAAAGACCTCTTAACAGTGAATGCTGAACTACTTTGTAGTCTCCAATGGTGCAGAGTTGAGTGTATGCATTCCATGGGGCTGGTTTATTCTTGCAGTCACAAACGTGGGGTTCTTTATGTTCCTGACACTGCAAACAATGCTGTCAGCTGCCTTGGAAGGAAGGAAGACCTTTGGGAGGCTATCTCGGAGCTGTGTACCCATGGGTCAGCTGCTGGGCCAGCAGGAAGGGGACTCCTCAGTCCCCCATGCACGGGCAGCATGTTGGCGTTCACGCTCCTCTGCATAGTGCTTGAAGGGTTCTGCTCTTTCCCACTTTCTCCTCACCTGCCCCCGGGGGTAGTATCTGCTTCTCATGTGCACTTATTTGGTTGATTTGGTTGATTGTCTCTCAGTCCCCGTTCTCCCTCCCTTCCCCCTCCTTTGCCTTCCATTGATGGCTCACTGATCAATTTACAAAGTCTTGCTAAGTTACCCAGGCTGGCTCTGAAGTTGCTGAGTATCTGGGATTACACATGTGCATCGTGGTACCAAGATTCCTCTTCATTTGTTTCCTGTTCTTTTTTTTTTTCTTTTTTTTTTTTTTGCGAAGCACCTATTCACATCCCATTCTAAAGACGTCTATAGGGCTTCCTAATTCTGTTTCTTTTCTTACATATTTACTTTCCTGTTTCTGTTTTGTTTTGTGGTGCAGGAGATTGAACCTAGGTCCTTTTTCAAGCCAGGTTAGTACTCTACCACCGAGCTGGGCCTTTGGCCCCGAAGCTTCGTTTAGATCAATTCTGATTGTAACAGCGTTTGTGATACAGCCATCTCTAATTTTATGTTACTAAATACATCATTTTTACTTGATGTTGTATTCTCTCAGGTGCTACTTAAGATAGCTTTTCCTGCTTCTGGGTCACAAAGACATCCTCCCATGTTTTCTCCCATTGGCCTTAATGTTTGTTTGTTTTTCCTGCCCAAACTCATTGGCTTTTGATTCTTCTGCAGCTTCCTGATCTGCAGAGATCACCTCACCTGCATCCTCATATTTTCTGCACCTTGTCATCTTTTCACATGCAAGAGGCACTCAGGACAGCTAAGAGGGAGTCGACATCCTCCCCACCTTCCGCGGTGTGGCTGCATGGCTACCATCTTGCAGTTTCTCAATAGCGCACCACTCATACCCTCAGCTGTACCCCCACTTTCCCGCGGCCTCCTCCTGTAGTACTCTGTTACCTAGACTCTTTCCAGGGCAGCCTCCATACAGATGGGCAAGCTTTTCCTCAATACTCAGTTGGCTCACTGAGCTGACACACAGACTTATTTCTCATGGGTGCCCCCTGAAGGTGCCCACTGCCACCTGGCTCAGGAACACTCACTAGCACTCGAGCTGTGCTTGTGGGCTGGGGAGAAGGCAGAATTGCTGAAACCAGCAGACAGATGTAAAAACCATGGTTTTGGTGTTGAAAGATTGCCAGTGGCCTGGTTCATCCTAAGCTGACCTGGCCTGGCTGGTGACTCACAATCACAAAAATTCATCCTGAGAAAGTCTGGGCATGGCTGCTAACACTTGCGACTATTGATTTTGGTGTTACAAATAAATTTTAGCACCAGGGGAATTCACAAGTACAGAATCCACAAGTCAAGAGGGTGACTAAGGGTTTCGGTCCCTTCTGCACCTTTTGCCTGCTGGTGTGTTCCAGTTTTGTGTTCCGCTGGCTTTGAAGCAGGTTGCTAGGCAACAGTGTGATCTCGTCCACCCCTACCCCCCAAATGCCCTCCTAAATCTCTTCAAATTTGACTTTCCTACTTTGTGGACTCTTACTTTTCCAAAAACCATTTTACAGTTTTGAACCCCTGAAATATGCAGCTGGAGCTCCATTAGGTATCACATCAAGCGGCAGAGGAAGAAAACAACTGACCTTCAAGTATTAAGTTCTCCATCTATGAATATAGTGTGACTCATCACTTCAGGGATTTTGTTTTACATCAGTTAGAAACATGGACATTTTTCCTCTATAGTATTGACTAGGTAAATTTCTAGGTACTTTACAGTTGTTAAAATTATAATTGTCATCAGCTGTATCTCGTTTTTTATTGTATTTCTTCATAAGCAAAGAATAATACTATCAATTTTTGTGAGTTGATATTTCATCTTGGCAATATTGGTGAACTCTCCTTAGTCACAAATGACTCTTTGTAGCGGTTTTCAGTTTTGTATGTGAGGTGAGGTCAGGGCAAGCTTCTGAGAAGTCTTGGAGATGCTGGCTGAGTGGGATGGCCCCTCCCACTGTGAATCTCTAGGGAGCAATGTCCAGCAGCACTGTCCCTACTGGGGACGGGGAGAGTGTGGCCAAAGAGAAGCCGTCTCTTCTTATCCTTCTAGCGCAGGATTTCCTCAGTTTCTTTGTCCATTCAGGTGTCTCAGGAGCATCCTAGTTTGGATTCCCTCTCTGGGGCTATTGTTGTTTTGAGTAAACTAACATTGGTGAAATCAACTAATAGTAAAAGAATGAGTTTACAACATTTACACTGACTTGATTCTTTCTTCAGTACTTTTCCTTTATGAATATTAGTCTCAAACGTCTGAGCTGTATTTATTTTGTCATTAAAAGCCCAACAACTTAATTTTCTTGTTTGCAAGGCAGGCCTACTGGCAGCCAACTTTCATGGCTCTCAACTTTTGTTTAAGGTACAGAT
The DNA here is from genome assembly GCF_049852395.1 of Peromyscus maniculatus bairdii. Lineage (NCBI taxonomy): Eukaryota > Metazoa > Chordata > Mammalia > Rodentia > Cricetidae > Peromyscus > Peromyscus maniculatus. The sequence continues at coordinate 66,870,254 of NC_134856.1, forward strand.
CCTTCGCTGCCCCCCCAATACTTTAAATATTGTATCCCACGCTTTGCTTTTCCTTGGTTTGCTTGGTTTCTGAGGAGAAACTGATGAGTTCTTACTTTTCCTGTTCTGTAGGTGAGCAGTCTGCTCTCTCAGCTTCTTTCCTCCTTTCTCTTTGATATTTTGGGGTTTGAAAATATGTGTACCTGTAGGGATTTTGGTATTTATCCTGCCTGGTGTTCTCTGCACTTCCTGGATCTGTGTTTTGATGTCTGGCATTAATTTGGGGAAAATTCATAGCTGTTATTGTTTCAAATATTTCTTTCTGCTATTCATTTTTCCACATACACACTTTCTGTTAGTTGCTCTGGGAGGCCTTGTCGTGGCTCTTTCTAAGGGTTTCTAGCTCTCTGCTTACACTCCTCATCTAGTCTTTCATACTGAGGACCTTGTTCACTGAACGCCTTTGCATGCCAATCGCAAGTGTTTTAAAGCCCTGTCCTGGCTAACACTCTTCACTCTTCACTCTGTCTGGCTCCGGCATTTGCCTGTCTCCTCATACTGTGAGCTGCTGCTTTTTCTTATTCTTCCTTGTAATTATTTCTTGATAACTGAGCAGGATTTGCTGAGTGAAGAGAAGTTATATAACCTTAGTGCCTTTGGTAACAGTAGATGGGGGAGGGTATTCATAGTAATAGTATCACACACACACACACACACACACACACACACACACACAGAGACATACACACACTTGTTACAACATAAGCATAGGCTACAAACCCAAGATGGAAAAAGTCAAGAAGATAAGGGGTGTGATTTGCTGTTTCAGGCAGGTTGTTGTGAAGTAATGTGCGCCTCTTTATAGAGCTTAAAAAGATGCTTCCCACCACACTTAGTGTAGAGTAGATGTTAAATGAAGAACTGTCTTAGGTAGAAAACTCGAGATTGCTTACTTGGTTTCAGCACATGGAATTCTCCTTGCCGAACCTCTACACATGAGGATGCCTTTCTATTGAAACGGGGATTCCTCTGCCACCATTATGCCACCTTTGCCTAGGTTGGAAACTTCCGGTGCCACAGGATACTGTGTGTCAAGCTGAGTCTGGAACACAGCTCACCGGGACCTTCCTTTCCGGTCTTGCTATCCCTAAGGATCACATGGGAGCCTTGTAGACCAACATCTATATGTTCTCTGCCTGTTTTGTACCTTTCTACCTCTGTCACTCATGATAGACCGCCTTGAGAGTCTCCTTCCTGTCCCCAGCCTTGGCAGTTCTCCATGATGTGCCAACATGAGACGAACCATGCTTCTGAAAGCTCTCCTGGGCTTGCCTAATTAAGGTAACTCAAATACAGTCCCTGCAAACGCCATCCCAGGGGCTGGAGAGACAGCCCAGTGCTTACGAGCATATACTGCTCCTGCAGAGGACCTGAGTTTGGTGCCTAGCACCCATGTCAGGTGGCTCCCAACTGCTTGTGAGTCTAGATCCAGGGGGAACTGGCCATGTCTGGCATCCTCCTGTGCACATACCACATAGAAACATACCCACATGCATAGTTACATACAAATAAATCTGAAAAGCAAAACAAAACACAGCACACCTGTCCTAAGATTCAACAAGACTGCTGCTTGAAGAGTCACAAAGCAGAAGAGCCTGGGCCACTGGGAAACACTGTCACCTGTTCATTTTCGCTTGGTCAGCAGTTCCTAACTGAGCTATCTGGCCACCAATTCCCACTTGACTACACCCACGAACTCCACAGAGGAAGTTTTGAAAGCATCTTTCTCTCTACACTGATCTCTCGTTTCCTCATTTTGTTTTAGTTCATCTGTTTACTTACTAAATAATTGTTGGCTACCTATAAGATGTAAAAAAGGAAACAAAACACTTGACTTCTGTGTTCGAGCTTTGAGAGATGCTTAAAATCCATTGGTAGAATTCTACAGTGACAGCATCCATTATTCTTCCTCCCATGATATCACCAGGAGGTATCTACGTGGGACCAAGATGGCTCAGGGGGAAGAAGGCAGCTTCACTCAAGGGGTGACCCAGAAGCAGAACACAGGACTGAGTGTGCCAGGGCTCAGTTAGGTGCTAGCCCTGGAGAGGCCCATGGAGCCTAACATCGACTGAGGACAGAAAAGGTCCAGTGACAGAATGGGCCACCGAGAGCTGACAATGATTCTTGAGGCTGTTGGGAGTCACTGAAGCCAGTGTCAGAGCTGTCCCCGGCCTCCTGGGATCAACATGTGGAGAGTGTGGTCTCAGGGTCCATAATCAAGGTAGTTCCTACAGGCCTGCTGGAGGCCAAGTGGGTGGTTGTTGCCGTATGAGTTCATTCTGTGGTTCCCTGCCCCGGTGACCATAAATATGTGGTTCCCCACTGCCAAAGCTTAGGTTTGATAAGTGGCTGGAGTAATTCCAGCATGGAAGAAAACACTCTAGGTCTGACTAGTTTATTAGAAAGGGCACAATTCAGGAACAGGCAAGCAGAAGAGGTAATGCAGAGTTAAGATTGGGGTGGCAATGAAAAGCTCCCCACTTTCTCCTGCATGTATGCATATGCACACTATACATGCATACAGAGGCACACACATCCACATACAAGCACACGTGCATGCATACATGCACATACCTCAAGGCTATAGCTCTAGGACCTGCCTCCTTCCCAACTGTCTAGCATGGTGCCATGTCTCTCTCAGAGGTTGACTGGATTAAGGATTTTTGCCCTCATTGGTCAGGGAAAGAATCACTGACCACAAACTACACTAACTTACAACGGTTTGAGCACAATTATTTGTTTTCATTGGGAAACTGCTCACTGGAGGTAATAATTCATGCAGGATTTCTAATGATTTTCTATTGAGCCTCAGCACTTTCTAGTGACTTATTTTGAGGAGCTGGCAATAGTAGCTTCATTAGGTTGAGCAGGACTTCACACTACTATCCCTAAAAGTGACTGGACTCTTGAGGGAAGCATTTTATAAAATGACCTTGACTCTAAAGTCCTGTCTTTTAGTGCATGGCCATCTCAGTCACAGAGAAAGCAGGCTGCTCGTGCCAGGGACTCCCTGGAGCAGCCCTAAAGCAGGATTAGGAACTTAGAATTTGGAGCCGTTCGTTCCCTCTAGAACGTGGCTGGACAGCTGCCTTTGTGTCAACTTGACACAAGCCAGAGTCATCAGAGAGGAAGGAGCTTCAGTTGAGGAAATGTCCCCATGAAATCTAGCAGTAAGGCATTTTTCTCAGTTAGTGATCATTGGGGGTGGTGCCACCCCTGGGCTGGTGGTCCTGGGTTCCATAAGAAAGCAGGCTGAGCAAGCCATGGGAAGCAAGCCGGTAAGCAGCACTCCTCCATGGCCTCTGCATCAGCTCCTGCCTCCAGGCTCCTGCCTTGTTTGAGTTCCTGTCCTGACTTCCTTCAATGAAAGAACAGTGCTGTGGAAGTGTGAGCCAAATAAACCCTTTCCTCCTCCACTTGCTTTTTGGTCATGGTGTTTCAGCACAGCAATGGAAACCATAACTAAGACAATGTTCTAGAATTTGGCTCTGGGCTGGGATGACTGAGGAGGAGCCGGACACACCTCGGCTCTCCATGTTGGTCTCCCATGAGTCAAACAGTCCAGTGTCTCCACGTCATCTCTGGAGTGGGAACATGACTGAGTGCAGCTCAGAGCTTCTCCCGGCCAAATAAAGCCAAGGACTGGGTTTCATTCAGCAACAGGCCAGCATTTTCTGGATATCCAGATGAAAGAAAACGTAGCTTGTAGTCATCCTAGACAACACCTAAATTAGAGATCCTGCTTTTTTCCTCCACCTTCTATGGCTGAAAAAAGATCCCACTAATCTCATGACAGAAACAGTGTTACTGACCAAAAACAGCCCCAACCCCAGCACCCCCCAGTGCAGTAAGGCCCCGGCCTGCTGTGTTCAGAAACCAAGTCTGTTCCTAATTAATGGAGGAAATGAGGCTTATGTGAAACTGACATCCCTAAACACAATCTATTCTCCAACGCACCCCTATTATTCTGACAAAATGCACTCATTCCTGCAGCTGAAATATTAAGTGTTGATCTTTAGTTACCTTAGCTTAAAAACATCTAACGGCAGGTGGGGAGTGCCTATTTAAGTCAAAATCAACCCTCACAAAATTACACTCATAAAGCTTTCAGCAATGATGTATTTCAAAGGGAAACTGAAATGTGCCGCAGCTAAATGAGATAATCATTATGTAAGCCAGCATTACGCTGAGAATGTTTTTTTCTAAGGATTAATTTTAGTATAATTGATTTCTTTCCTTTCAAACCAATAAGAACAGACGGTTTGGGGTGGAATATTCAATGTTGCCTGCACGCAGGAGCGGCTACGTCTTTCATCTGGAGGTGGGGTTTCCCTTGTGTCTATGGTCTCTTACCTACTTCAGAATCGGCTTTATTGAGCTATTGTAATTTGCATATGCTAAAACTCACCCAGTGCAAACATAAATCGTTCAGAGGTTTGGAAAATGTATAGTCCCTGCATCCTGCTCCGCCAGACACTCTGCTTTGCATCTTTATTCACATTGTACATTTAACTCAGTGCATGGGTAGACCTGTCTCTTCCATCATTGGCAATGGACATTTGGACTAAGTCTGGATGGGCTATCCTGACTGCTATGAGCACTCTAATACAATCCTTCAAGAGGACCTGTGTTTTCCTCTATCTTGGCTGGATCTCAAGGAGTGGGGTTGAACTTCATTAGATGGGTAATTTTCCAGAGGGGTTGTGGCATGTTAAATTCCCACCAGTCACATGCAAATGGTTTGGCTGCTTTAGACCCTGGCCAACATTTGGTGTTACCAAGTCTCCAAAGGTTTACCCATTGTTTAGAAGATAGTTTCTAGTCTTCTCCATACTTAGCACACATTCACATACGTTTTAGCAGCTTTATTGGTACAGTTCATGCAGTACAGTGACCCATTTGTAATGCAGTGATATGGGTTAGTACAGAGTTGCTCAAATAGCACCACAATCTAGAACATTTGTTATTCCCCAAGGAAACCTGTACCCACAGGAATTAATCACCATCTTTCCCTGCTTCCAGTCTAAGGCAGCCGCAGATCCTTCTCTCTGCCTAGATTTCCTTCCTTTTAGACCTGTCACTCGTGGAGTCAGTGTGTAGTCTTCTGTTGGTGATGTCATTCACTTAGCACAGGTTCAATCATTTTCAAGGTTCATTCAGCCCATTACACGTGTTACAATCTCATCCCTTCTCATGGTCGATACTTTATTGTATGTAAATAACACATTTTGTTAACTAGTCAACTCAGTTTTACCCCCAATTTTTTAGCTACAATTCTGTTAGCATTCATGTGTAGGTGTATCGTGTGGACATGCTTTGATTTCTTATGGGTATATACTATATACATGTATGTTCTGCTAATATTTTATCTCAGTCTGACTTTTAGTTTTCTCAATAGCATTTAAGGGCAAAAGCTTTTATTCTGCTTTGTTTTTCTTATCTAGGATTCTTTCTAACTCAAGGTCACACAGGAATTCTCATTCAGGCTTATCACCAATTTTCATCAGTTTCTGGACATGCTGTGAGGAGCACATTCATTTCCTGAGGACTTAATGCCAGAGTCACTGTTCTGGTTTTTTTTGTTTTGTTTTGTTTTTGTTTTGTTTTCTGATTGTGGCTTGCTATGTAGCCCAAGCTGGCCTCAAACTCATGTTTCTCCTCCTCCAGCCCCCCAGGTGGGGGTGGGTGCTGGGACTGGAATGGACCACATACAGGCAGGCCCAGCATCACGTTTTGAACAACATTTGACCACTGCATTGTCTTGTCTCCTTTGATAAAACCTGGTTGTCAGTGTATGTGATCCTGGGGGTTAATTCCATTTTCCTCATCTATTGCCTTTCTCATGCTCATAAACTGTTTTGAATATCGTAGCTTTATAAAACTACAAACTCCAAGCCCTCCAAATTTGTTCTTTTCAAAATGATTTTCTGAGTTCTTTGTTCTTCCACAAAATTATAACAGCATTGTGTCAATAGTTTAGTTGGATAAAACTTTTTCCTTAATACGCTTTCATCTTCTAACTGATAAACATAGAATTTCATTTTCTTTGTATTTTTATTTCATCAATATTTTGGAATTTTCAGTGCACAGGTTTTGTATTTGGTTAAATCATTACCAAATATTTTAGTTTTTATGGTACCATGTGTAGGTGTAAATTCCTACATCTAGGACTATTTAGTAGAATATGACTGAATTTCTCATGTCTCTTGCCTTTCCTTTCCAAATTCCTTGTTTCCTACATAGACAACTGGGCTGCCTGGAGACAACAAGCTCCTGCAGTCTGTATGCAAAGAACACCACCCTGCCTGAGGTTCAGCGCAGCAGGAGAGTGTCATTCTGGTCTTGCTCCTCATCCAGAGGAAGGTGTGCTTCTTTCACACTGAGTGTTTTACTTGTGAAGGTTTTGAAGATGCCAATTATTACAGTGGTTACCTCCCATTCTAACTGCTGGTAATTTGTGACTTGGTGTTAAGTTTTGTCTGTTTTTCCTACCCTACTAAGATAATCACATAGCCCTACTCTGTCAATCTTACTGTTAATGGGAGTTACACTACTTGGCTTTTGATGCTTCACGAATCTTGATGTTCTAGGGCAAATCCCACTTACAATATATTTTCCTTTTGATAAAGTGTTCAAGTAACTTTCTAACATTCAGTTATGTCTTTGCATCTTTTTTTTTGAACTTAAGTCTGTAGCTCTTGATTTGAAATACCATTGTTGGTTATCTGAGCTTCACAGGCACTTGAGGAAGGAGATGACCTGTGAAGAATTGTTACAAACTTCTTAAATGTATGAAAGAATTCACCAGTGGCACCATCTGGTCTGAATTTCCTCTGGAGGGAGGTTTTTAGCTGTCAATTTGATTTCTTTAATATCATTTAGGTTATTTATGAATGAGCTCTGGTAATTAGGGCCTTCTAAGAAGGGTGTCACTTTCATCTAAGCGGTCAGATATATAGATATGGAGTTATCACTTCCTTACCTTCCTCTGTAGGATCTGGAGACTGCCTCATTTCTTTCTCAAGATTGGCAATTTATGTCTTGTCTGTCTTCCTTGGTCGGTATGGCTAGAAATCTATCTTTTCAAAAGCTGAGTTGGTTTACACAGCTTTTGTTTATCTCATTGTTTTCTCTTTTCCTTATTATTGGCTCTCTCCTGCTTTGTTCATGGTTTTTCCTTTGATGGTTTGAGGTGGAAGCTTAGATGAGTGAGTCCTTTATTCCTTCCTGTTGTCAGCATTTAACACTGTGCATTTTCTTGCATATATCACTTTAACTTTATGTTACAAGTTTTGACATAAGACATCATCATTTGAGAATCATGTTTCCCATCAGGAAGAACTTGATATGGCTTTGTAATAATTTGGGAGATCTTAAAAATGCATTTATTACTGGTTTACAGTTTAAACATTTATATGATTCTTTGTGTGTGTGTGTGTGTGTGTGTGTGTGTATGTATGTGTGTATGTGTGTGCACATGGCATACATATGGTGTTCAGAGGACATTATTTTTTCCTTCCACTGTTGGTTCTGGGGATGGAACTCAGGTCACCAGGAGTTCTTGGCAAGTGCTTTTGACCCCCTGAGTAGTTAGGGGAACCTTCTGTTCCAATCCTCTCAAATGTGAGAGTTCTGTTGGGCCCTATAATGTTTTTTCCCCATAAATGGCCCAGGTGTTATTGGGGTAAATTTTTTCTTCTCTGAGCAGAGGTGCTTCTGAAGGTCTGCTGTTCTGAGACAGAGTTAATACATGATCGTCCTAATCCAGCTTTCCAGTGATCTCAGGTGAAATCCATGAGATTTCTCTGTCAACTTGACCACTTTCAAAGTACATTCCCCCAAGGCTGTCTTTTAAGTTTGCATTGAGATTGAGAAAAATCCTGTCTCCCTCCACCGTCAACTCTGTCAGGTTGTGTATTGTTTGAGGGGTATTTTTTATTCCTCTTGTCTGGGGCTGGGCCTGTTTCTATGTGGCCAGGAGAATCCATTTCAACATGAAATGTGATGCAGGCTGGGCAGAGGCATGAACCTTGAAGCCAGACAGGCCAGTGCGCAGAGCCTCAGTCTACTTACTGTGCATGTGGTCACGGGCATATGGCTTTTCTGTGGATTTTTAAGGCTCAGTGGAAAATACTCTTGATAAAGGCAGCAAGGCAGATGCATCTGAGGGTGTGGCTGCTGCCTTTTTGCACTGTGAGGGAGCCGTGGGAAGAACGGCTCCTTGATAATGCCTAGTCACGATTTCCTCATTGGCCCTTTAGCCACATGGGTCCTCTCCAAGCTTTACCTTTGTGACTACTGGACACCCCCTCAGAACGGCAACTTCGCATTTAATAACCTTTTACAGTATGTTTGTTTATGGGGTTTGGTGTTAGGGACAGAGGAAATCAGGCAGCCTGATGACAAAGGACATGGGAAGTAGGGCCCTGGCACAGGAAGATGGGGGGCAAATGGGAATGTGCAGCTCTGACATGGGAAGTTACTGTCAGAATTGGGTCTATCAAGTTTGAGGTAGTTCCACCCTCAGCTTCCAACGTCTGTACCATGCACCATGAAACTGAGCACCAGGAAGACACCTAGAAATAAGCTCTCCACAGATCATAACAGAGCAGCCGAAAAGGCAGTAATTTGTTGTATCTCCTATCCTGAGTGCCTAATAACTCAAATAATCCCACTGGCAGCTTATGGGAATCATTTACCATGTGGATTCTCAGATGTGAGTGCGGCCAGGCTCTATCAGCATGCAGCCTCTACACCCTCCAATGAACAGCTGTTGTAGCAACTAGTGAGAGGCAGTCTGCTGGGCAGTGGGCACCTGGGGTGACCGTGACAGAGGGAAGGGACGCAGGGACAGCACAGGAGCTGATGAGAAGGGTACAAAACCAGCAGAGTCAAGCAAAAGGCATCTAAACTCAGATATCCCTGAAGCACCCTAAGGGTAAGGCCTTCTGGGATGTGGGTGGAGGGTTCCGGAAGAAGGGGTGACCCAGGCAGAGGGCTTCCCCGGGGCCATTTCCCCACAGGAAGAGGCAAACTTCATGCTAAATGTCTAACATACTTAGTGTCAACAAACTCAGCTCAAGATGAATGAAGCTCTGGGATGCAAGGCCCATTTCATAGACAATTTTCCAAAGAAAATCTTGACAATGATCCAAAGAATGAGAGCGGGTCAGGCTTGTTGATGCATTTTATTGTGAGCTGGGAAGTCTGGTAAAAAACTAGAAAATGACCATGGTGTAACAAGGAACTTAAAAGGAAGAGTCGGATCGGTAGCTTACATACATGGATACAGGAACAAATTGGCACAACATGTTAAACATTGTTCCCAACACTGTTTACAGAAGGCAATTCTAATTTGGCTTGCTAAGGGAATGAGTTATGGCTGGGCTAACTCTTAACAGAAGAACTGCAGAGCATCATGCTATGAGTCACACAGTGAGTTTCAAAGTGTAAGAGTTTCATATTAAAAACTGGGGAAAGGGAGAATGACTTGATTGTAGTTGTAAAACTAATACATTCCCATTTAAACTCTGCTCGACAGCCCAAGGCGAGTATAAATGTTAACAGAACACTGTTAAATCAAATCCCAATGCACGAGAACCAATTGCATCTCTACTTTAAATCTTATCAACTTTCCAAAATTTCATACTAAAATATATTATTGTATTAATACAAACTACAGTATTATACACTACACTGTGTAATAAATAAAGAAATATAAAAATAAGACACATAAATATAAAAGTTTTCTAAAACTAAAAGTACGTGTCAGTAAGAAGGGTATTAATACTGCCAGGCTTGAAGACGTACAGTACAAAATGTTGCACAGATCTATAAACTAAAAGAAAGAAAATAATACTGATAGGTAAAAATCAGCTAATGTTGTTCATCAACTGGGTCCGTAATAACTAACATTTGGAAACGGTTGTGAGCCAAATTACCAATGGCTTATCCATGTCTGACACGCAAGTACATGGATGAAGTAGTTTAGAGAATTTCCCTTTTGTTTCTGTAGAGATTTCTGAAAGTCAATCAACGTAAAATGAATACTGAGGAACCAAAGTATGAAATGTCCCAGTGCTTCAGTTTCTCTGACAGTCAGTGGTTTTGAGTTTTATTTGGGAATTTTGAAACATCAAACAAATCAACAAATGCTAGTTATTGTAGGCCACACACTGAATGAAGGCAGTTAGAGCCTTGAAATACTGGGAATGGCACTTACAGCACACAGGTCTTGCTTAAGGCCAAAAGAGACCCAACGCTTGCTTCCTAGAGATCCTTCATAGTTGCTCCCACGTACGTACGCAAACACAATCACCAACACTGATTCTGCCGACTCTGCCGTCCTCACCAACACTGTTCGTCCCTGCAGTCAGAACTCAACGACAACCTTTGAACTCCATTTCAAATCACATGAGTAAGAAACTTCAGTTCTTCTCTCGGCTGCTTCCTTAAGGCTAGCAATACATGTTAATGACAACATGGCGTCTAACGTAGAGGTCCTACCTCCTGACTGACTTGGTAACAGGTAGTCAGCACGGCTGGAACTGCTTTCTACTGCTCTGTGAAGGGAATTCTGTAGTGCAGAAGTTCTCACATTTTAAAAAAACATAATAAAATACTGAAGCGGATTTAGCATATGTTTACCAATAAAAAATTATAAAATTTCTCCCATTGTACAGCTTAAGAATGAACCAACGTAAGAGTGATAATACTGATAACATGCCAGATGCTCATCCAGCTTCCTGTAACCTGCTAAGAAACCTCTGTTCTCTGAGTCATTAAAGTTTTCTAATCTGCTTCATGTTACAAACTTGTTCCTAACTTTGAAAACTGCATGAAAAATTACTAGGTCTGAGGTTCAGGCACACCCGGATTTTTTTTTTTTTTTTTTTTTTTTTTTTGTATTTTGTTTTTTTCAGTTCTGACATTACACAGTAGTGAGCAGGAACCACAGCACAGGGGCTGTGTTTCCATGAAAAGCGTGGGTAATATAGAGCAAATTTCATTACCAAGTAGAATTTCCTTCTAGAACTCCTAGGCTTCATTTGTCTTCTCTTCCGACAGCTGCTCGCTCCTCTCGCTCGCCTTCTGTTCTAAGCTGCCTGCCTGCTGGGCAGCTCCGTCCTCCATTGCACCGTCAGTCTTGGCTGCTGCCTCATGCTCAGCTTCATCCACTTCCTCTTCTTCTTCCTCCTCTTCCTCTTCCCCCTCTTCCTCCTCACCCTGTGGGTTTTCACATTCCTTTTCTTCCTGCAATTCTTCCATCTCTTTATCCTCCTCCTCCTCTTCCTCCTCCTTTTCACTGTCTTCATCCTCTTCCCTTGTCAAACTTTCTCTCTCATCTGAGTCAGCCTGGGAGGGAGACGCCCGGGCACCAACACGCTCATTCATCAGGACTTCCGGCCCAGCCTCTTCCTGCTCCTGCTCCGTTCCGTCTCTCTCTTCAGCCTCTCTCTTGCAGTAGGAGTAGCGGTGATTCATGTGCTGAGAATAGGATCCCGAGTGTGAGAAGCGCTTTCCACACTTGTCACATTGGTAGGGCTTTTCTCCAGAATGTAACCGCATGTGTTCAATCAAATGATGCTTGTGTTTAAATGCCTTTTTACAGATTCCACACTCATGAGGTCTTTTACCTGTAAGGTTAGAACACAGAGATGAAACAAAACAGTGGCATAAAGAAATAAAAGAGCTTGTGAGCATTAAGGGACATTCAGGTTGTGGAAAGGGACAATTATAGTTTCGTGCTTAAGAAACTAGCAGGTCTCCAACTGCACTTATAACACTATGGTTTATCTTTAATATGTGAAAATTCAAGGCTACACACTGTAATTTGTAGAGGAGGTCAGTGGGAATTACATAAGGCAGAAATGCCAAAAATACATTCATCAAGACCACACGGCAGGACATTAAGTGAGGCTCTCATGAGCCATGGGTGGCAAGCACCGGAGGCCGGAAATCCCTGTTTCCAACGGTATTTTAATGTCTCATATATTTCTTTACTTATGACCGAAGATTGCTTTGACCCCAGGAAACTGGCTTTTGCCCTAGAGGGCCATCTTGCTCCTGGAGAGTGGGCGTGAGCTTGAGCATCACCGCAGACATGGACAGCAGCAGCTGGACTAACAGGGATTGGCTCTTAACAACTCCAATGTCACGAGGCAGTCAGCCCTTCAAAATGCAGAAATGACTGGCTATCTCTTTGTACAGCTAGGACGTAATTTTAACTTCGCTATTTGCCAGTATTTAACTCTTTTTAAAGAATAAGAACATTTTCTAATTCTCTCAGTGAAAATAACTAGAAGGCTGTGGTCCGAGGCCTTGTTAAAGGCCCAGGTTTTCCTACCTGGTACTACCTTTTAGCTCCAACAACTGCCAAGGTGTCAGTCACACTGCAACATACAGATGGAAAAAGAAAGAACACGTCTCCGTGTTTCTTCTCACCAGAGTGAATGAGCTAACACAATTGATAAGCACATGAGAGGCATGTATGTGGACACTAGCTAAAACAGCTGATAAGGGCCAGGGAAAAGAGGCTGGGGATTAGAGTTTAAGATTAAACCAGTCCTTCATCCAGCCATCTTGGAGAGAAACTGGCTGGCTGTGCAGCTTTTATCAGCTAGGAGTCTGATAGTTTATATCAGAATTCTGTGAGTTTTCTGAAAGCAATTCAAGCTGGAGGTCAGTCATGGAGGGAGTTCTCGGGCCACAGGGGTCTGCACATACGTCCTAACGGGATTCCTGGGCTGCAGATACACGTACTGAAATTGACCAGGGTGGCTCTGGAGAGAGGGAACTGGGAAGGTCAGACTGGCAAGGGTTTTCTGTAAAAGCCCTTTAGGGAAGGGTCTTGGGATTGGCTGGCCTTTGTACCAACTGCAATCACTCAAATTTATCGTTGGCCGGAGCAGAAAAGCATCCTTGGGCAACAAGCAAGTTAGGGTGTGACTGAGAGAGATGAACCATCAGCTAAGATGCTGGCTTTCGATTTTTACCTTTTATCTTCTTTAATCACTAGAAACGAAAAGTCCGTTCTTGGCTCACAGGCATTAGAGAGATGAGTGGAGCCTTGTGTTATCTGTAAGACACTATTTGCCAGTCCCTAGACGAGCCCAGGGCTTGGGTATTTTGTGCAGAATTACAGAATCTCAGAGCTGAAGGGATCTTAAAATCAAGTTCAGCCTCTCATGCAGAAGTTCTTTCTAAAAAGCAAAGGTCTTAATTTAAAAACCTTCAGGTGGTCAGAAGGCAAGCCTTTAGCCAGGATGGCTGGCACTCCCGGAACAGTTGCCTCCTGAAGCTGGGCCCTCTTCCCGTCACCTCAGCCCACTGTCCCCACAGTTACCATGGCAGAAGCTGAACTGAACCTTGTGCTCGTGTCCACTGACATACCTGTGTGTTCATATTTGTGTCTCAACAGTGAGCTGCTCTTCTGAAATATCTTGTCACACAGGTCACATGCATACATTCCGTTCTCTGTCTTCCGAGTTTTCTTTTTGGGTGGTGTAGAGTCAGAGTCGTTCTGGTCCTCCACGGTGGAGACTCCTTCTGAGCTAGTGTCTTGCCTTTCATCCTGAGGGGGAAAAAGATTAAATTTCAAATGAAAAGACACACAAGAGATAGGGTCAGTGAGATGGCTCAGTAGGTAAAGGCACTTGCCACCAAGGCTGAGGACCCAAGTTGGATCCCTGGGATCCACAAGGTGGGAGGAGAGAACTGGCTTCCACAGGTGTCCTCTGACCGCCATGTCTGAGTAGAGGCATGTGAAGCTTCGCCCCCCACTGTCCATAAATAAATAAGTGTAGGAAAATCAGATAATGCACGGGAGGTGAGCCTCATGTTAGAGGGCGGCTTCCCTCACGCTGACCACGAGAAGGACACTATAGTGACAAGACAGATGGGCTCCCGGGTCACTGGGAGACAGAAGTGGGGCTGGGGACAGCACAGGAAAAATCATGGTGAAAACATTTCTTTATTGGTAAGAGGGACGGCAGCCACAGTTACTTGGTTCTGACAAATTATGAATTGACAGCAATTTTGCAGAAAGGTTTAATCACTGAGCTTGCTAATTCATCATTCATTTACAACTTCATCATTTACCACACTTTTCATAAAAGATTCTGGGATTCACTAAGTAAATATTAAGACACAGTGTTTAGAAAATGTCTTTAAACTGTGCCCTCCACTCTGGGGGTTCGCACCAGCTGTCTTGGTCTGACAAAGACAGGTTTCTTTAGTTCACATTTCCTCTGGAATGAGGAGGAGCAGTGTGAGAAGGTCTGTGATTCTTAAACAGTAGTAGCCGCCTGTCAAAAAGAACCCTTACAATTCTCCTAGAATGAACAAAAGACAACATAGTACCACAGACAGTTTCAGGGAAGCCATTTGAGGAGGAAGGCGCTCTTCTCAATGGACTAATCCTGCAGAGAGCCTGTTGCAGACTTAGGTCAGCTAAGATTTGTGTTTTTCCTAGAGTCTCCCAGAGTGCTGCCTCAACCCACTGATGTCCTGAAAACAGCCCTCTGCCTGTCACTGTGGCTGCTGGTGCGGAAGTGAGTCCCCTCCACAGCTCCCTGACATATCAAACAGTCATCTGAAATGGTCAAAGCTCCGTTTCCTTTCGATTCCAACGTGTCAAGAAGGGCTGGAAGACGGCCAAGTGGGAAGATGCTGGCTATACGAGCATAAGGACTTGAGTTCAGATCCCAGCACACATGTAAAAGCCAGGCATGTGTGACGCTCATCTGTAATTCCAGCACTGGGGTACATGTGAATGTGTGTAGACAAGCAGACAGTGGAGACTCACTGCTAGCCAGTCTAGACAAAATGGTAGGCTCCAGGTGCAGTGAGAGAACCTGTCTCAAACATTAGAGTGACTGAGGAAGACAGTCATTGTCAACCCCTGGCCTTTACATGCACACTCATGGGTAGACACACCTGTACATACAGAAGTATACATTACACACACACACACACACACACACACTAGTGTTTTGTACACCAGCAATCTAGTGTCATTGGTCACGTGGACACTTTCTTCAGGAGTTACTACAGTCTGGGGAAGCCCAAGGGCAGCAGCACTGAAGGGCACCGCAGATAGCAGGGCGCATCTGAGCAGGATCTGGAAGTAAGTGCAGCTGTACTTGTAAGATCAAACAGCCACCTCTGGTATCTGATTCAGTTAAAGAAACTGATGAAAAAGTGGTGACATCAAGGTAGTGACATGACTGGACAGACTTCGAGAAACATACAGCCATACAGCAGAGTTCTATCCAAAACCAAAACCAAGCAGGCAAAGCAAAACCCCTCTAAAGAGGGGAATGCACACCCGGGCCTGCAGCCGTACCCCACCATAATTATGACCAAACACTCAATTCACAACCCACAAATGCATGAGCTAAGTTCCCAGCATACTCTGTTTCATTAAAACCTCCTAACAAAGGCGTTGGCACACGCTGCACCAGCAAAGCCTTCCTGGTGTTTTATGGTAGATGGGAACACAATTGTTTACTTAATGATCATAAGCAAAGTAGAAACTTACCAATTTGAGAAGTCAACTAGAAAACCAGAAACCTAATTAATGAGTATTACAACTTTTCTCTTAAGCTTCTAAGTTCAAGTATGTCTCCAGCTGAAGTGTACGCACTATTTTTCAGAGGAGAATACACTTTAAACTGTAGCTGATGCCTCCACCTCAGATTAGTAGGCAAAGGAAGGCATCCTGCCACACAAGGGAAGCAAACTGGTTAAGTTCCTTTTAAACATAACAGTTGTACCAATCTGGTTAACTCTACAGTAGATGGAGGTTACTTCACTAAAAAAAGTTAGCTAGTACTTTACTAACCTGGTTTCCGTTTGGCTGGATTACCTTCACCGGTGGTTCCTGCATTGCAGGGCCGACTGTAGCGGAGTATGTATAAGCCACCTGGGGAATCAGAATAGTCTGCTTGTTGGCAGCGAGTGCACGTAAGCAGGGAACACTGTTCTGGTCGGCAATGGCCACGATTGTGGGTAACTGGGCAGTGACTGTAGGAATAGCAATATTTATGGGATTGGCACTTGGTGGGATTACATTTACAACTGGTTCTGAGTCTGTAACACAGCTGTCCTTTTGTGGCTCCTTTTTTGCACAAGACAAGTTCAAGGGTTCTTCCTGGACAGAATAAACACTGTTCTGGTAAACACTACTGATAGTCGACCTTTCCAGTAACTCTCCCTGTTGCTTTGGTAGTGAGAGGTCGAGAGGTTCTACTTGGGGCTCCTCCTGGGCACCGTCTGCCACGCAAGAGTAACCCTGCAGGTTCCTGGCCGAGGAAAGGTTGAGAGGTGAAGGGGATGATGTGCAACTTCTGGAACCATTAATGGCTGATCCTACTGGCAAAACTGGGGAGCTAGTCATCTTGAGAGGACTCTGTCCACTTGTGCTGTCTTCTTGGGGCTCACTTCCATCTGCAGGTTGAGGCTGTTCATCGTTCTTTGCAGGGATGTTGACCGTGCCTTTTTCTGGAGAAGGTGGTTCAGGAGACTGGCCCGGAATCTGTCCAGCTTGCATCTTTTCAAACCACTTTTTAACTACATCTAGTGGTAAGTTCACAGAATCGGCGATCTTTGAGAGCTCGTCTGCGCTAGGCTGCGCGTTCAGAGCGTAGTAGGCTTTTAAGAGAGACAGGAGGTTCTTTAAAGGTGGCTGGCTGGGAGACAAGTCGCCATCTCTGGCTGATGAAGCAGAGGACTCTGGCTTCTCGGCTTCTGGGGCAGGGGGTGGAGGCTGGGCAGGGTGCTCTGGGTTATAGTGCTTTAGTTCTGGAAGTGCATTGAGGTCTCCTGGGCAATCGTCACACAGAAGGCAAGTGCTATCATCCACAGCCCCATCAAAGCTTTTGTCCTTCTCTGATTTAACAGTAAGATCTTCTGGTAACTTCTCACTTTTGCAGCTGTTTGTTGGGGCTGGGTTTTCTTTCTTTAAATTCTGAGGAACAACCTGAAGTTGGCTAGGCTGCTCAAGACTGTAGTTGATGATAATTTTGGTTGTTCCATCTTGATCAACTAAAGGAAGACTGATGGCAGAAATAACAGAGTGGCCACCCTGTTGGATGGATGAAGCACTGGCTGCTTCTTGCTCTTTGGATGCAAGACTGGCTTGATTATTCTCCAAAACTTGCCGTATTACGTTACCGTCTACCGCCACTTTAAGTACATTCTGAATGTCACTTAGATTGATACTTATGGGAGACACCAGACCAACCGTCGGCAGAACAACAGCTTGCACCACGCCCTGAGGAGAACTGGTTGCCTGCAATTGGCCACCACCGCTGAAAACCCCGTTTTGTAAAGGGGTTGAACAGTTGATTCCTGAAGCAACCACTATGGGTTTGAACTCATAATCCACAGGTTCAGTTTTGATTTGGTTTACAGAAAGCGGTTCTTGAAGGGGTTTATTCTCTATCTTCTGTCGTAGCTGTGGGCGTGTGGGGCTGCCTGGCGATGCCGAAAGAGATGGCGAGGAACACTGCGATGTCTTGAGTCCTGATCTGGGCCTCCCATTCACAGGCATCAAGCTAATACACTTCTTACTGCTTATGTGTGAGCTATAGGAACCAGAATGGGAAAAACGTTTCTTGCAGTTTGGGCATTCATATGGCTTCTCTCCTAAACAACAAAATAGATTCAGTGAGTCGTACATTTCCACACTGCCACACAATAAGACATAGCGATTTTAAAAAAACAGGACTCCCCTGTGTGCCCATGACACTATTTATTTACAGCATTATTTCAAGTTCAAAAGCTACAGAAATGTTAAAAACATGCGAAGTAGAACCTTCCTCTGAATGGTGTGCTAGCCAAGCAGGGGCCCTTCTTAACATGTGCACAGCATTCCTGCCATGCTCTGTAACTTCCAATAATGCTCAAATATCAAAAAGAATCAGTCTACTCTTTTGAGTAACTTTTTCTTATCCTATTTCATCAATCTGTGTAATGTTGAGACTCCACACAAGCATCTGTAGAAAAAAATTAATGTTAGAGGAAAGAAAAATAAATGTAATCTCCTCTCAGACTTAACAAGCATGCGTGTCCTTGATTGATAAAAATTCCCACGTCCTTTCAGCTCCATTGGAAAAATCTTTCCCTTATGAGGAGGAAACCCTTAATAGAAGCATTTGTAACCACCAAATTTCCCCCAGAGACCAGGCTCTCTTGCAGACTGGGGACCAAAGCATCAGCTTAATTTCTCATGCTAGTGGGTATGGTAAAACTTTGTTTTTATGTTCAAACAGATTAATTCAGTTAAATCCAACATTTGTGTGAACTGGCAGGAAAAGCACTATGAAGTCAGAGACGCCCACAATGGTGGAAGCCTCTCCTGAAATGCTGTCTAGAGTAGCCAAAACATAAGACATCCTTTCTCTCTGGCCATCAGATACCCTTTAGGAGAAAATTTTGAGAAGTACTGAGATAAAGGCATTACTGTCACATGAGTCTAATTTAAAATTTTTTATTCCAACTTTGTTACAGTCGATTAGCTGCTTAGTAAGAGGTATTCTCTGGGTCTAACTAGCCATTGTCTCTAATACCTATGGTGTGGGTCACATGGATACTCTTACACCATTGAAGACTCGTGGTTCCTTAGGAAATGTGAGAATGCTGATCTCTAGTGAGTGTTACAGCAGAATGTGTTCTTTCCTTCAGGCTAAAGGAAAGCACTGAGGAAGTCCGTGTAAACGCTGCTGCTGCTGCTGCTGCTGCTGCTGCTTCGGGGTCAAGGCTGAGGAAAGGTGAACCCACCTTCTCAGCAGGGTGCTTCTCTGAAGGAGATGCTAGAATTTTAAGGGATCTAAGAAGCCTCTGCCTAGAACTCCTTCAATAGGGTGTGTCTGCATATTTGATTATCATTTTCTGCTTAAACTGTTTAGCACAAGGCAGGTGACTCCTGCAGGACCCCCCAGGGAAGACAGCCAGGCTCTTTGCCACAGAATGGGTTCAGATTCTGACTCCAGCATATACCACTTCAATTTTTCCAAACCTTGGTGCTTTGGCATGTGAGTAGACACATTCCCACTGGGTTGCTGTGAAGGTCATGAGATTATATACAACACTTTCAGCATGCTCCCTACAAACTGCAGTGTTTCCTTTAAAAAAGCAATTTTACCAAGGGACAGGCTGAGCCAGAGCTGCTGGTTCTCACACCCAGGCCTTCCCTGCTTTCCCTTCTGACACTACACACACACACACAGCAAGGCTAACCTTTTCTTTCTTTCTTTCTTTTTTTTTAAACAAGCAAACCTTCCAATCCACTACATGCTGTCTTCAGCTTCCCTGTAAACTGAGGAAATCAGGACCCTTTACACGCTTTCTCAGGACAGGGTTCTCAGGACCGTTCCCTACTTACTTTCCTGCCTCTGGATGTGCTCCAGTTTATCCAAATGTTGCCAACAGGCTGCTTGGAATAGGAGTCGGCGCTCAGAACGCCTTCAGATGTACAGTGGCCGTGTGATAAAGGGTGTGTGCCAATTCGGCTCTGTTTGACAAGGGTCTGCTCTAGCTCATCTCTGTTCAAATGTCAATGACTGGGTAATAATGAGGCACAGGAATATTTCCTACTAGAGAGACAGGCAGCCAGGAATACTACAGTGGGTAAGGCCATGGCTTGAAGTTGGGAAGCTGCTGACAGAGCTCAGGTATGTCATTATTAGCCAAGTGATCTTGGAGGAGTTAGTCAAGTATTTTGAGCCTATGTGTCTTTATCAGAAAAGGTGGGTGTAATAGAATCTACCTTATGGGGCTATTTGAGACCTACTGGAGTAAGTAGATGTCATCACCCCAACACTTCACTGCTGCCTGGAAGGATGTATACAGAGTAATTATTCTAAAGCCAAAGGTACTATGTCAGAAAACTGGTTTCTAATTTCAGAGCTTTATGTTTACAGCATGACCCAGTTTACCTTGGTTATAAGGTTTGCAACCAGCTTAGCCTGGAGTTCTGTCAGGAAGTGGCACTACTGAACTAGAGATACAAACTGAGGGTTCTTAAGGGCTAAGGAAAGGGGTGGTCGGATCTTACATGAGAATTTGCAGGCTATAATACTGAGTCCAGGTAATGAGTATGCCAGTACTCTGTGGGGGGCTTGTACCCTGGGCAGGGGTGCTTTTGTCTTCCCTGAATGGAGACATGGGAGCCTCAAGGGCACAGCTCAGATCCTAACACAGCATATCTGCCCATTAATGCACACGGCTCTGCCCACTAATGCATACGGCTCTGCCCACTAATGCACACGGCTCTGCCCACTAATGCACACGGCTCTGCCCACTAATGCACACAAATCTGCCCATTAATGCACACGGCTCTGCCCACTAATGCACACAGATCTGCCCACTAATGCACACAGATCTGCCCATTAATGCACATGACTCTGCCCACTAATGCACACAGATCTGCCTATTAATGCACACAGATCTGCCCACTAATGCACATGGATCTGCACACTGCTATACATGATTTGCCCATTAATGCACACGGATCTGCCCACTAATGCATACCCCACTACTGCACATGGATCTGCCCATTGCTATACATGATCTGCCCATTAATGCTCATGGATCTGCCCAGGGTTCATAGCTAAAGCTTTATGGTGGTAAGAACAGAGTAATAATCCAGGTCATTTTAGGGAGTATAATTTTGGACTCTGATCCTCAACAAATTTTAAAAGCTAAAGGAAAAAAAATAACTAAGAAAAAAATCACTATAGATGTTTTCTGAGGAGTGTGCAGTTCACTCATTATTAGGCACTCTGAACAGTGAGTGCTTTTCAAGCCACCTCAGGGAAGAACTTGAGTTTTGGGTTTGTTTGTTTTTAAGTTTCAATCTATTATTGCCTGTAATCTTGTAAAGTCTAAAAAAAAAAAGGGTCCAGTGAGATGATTCAGTGGACATAAGTTCTTCCCACAGGTCAAGCCTGATGACCGGAGTTTGAGTCTTGAGACCCTGTGGTAGAAGGAGATCGCCAACTCCTGCAGACTGTGCTCTGACCCGCACAGGTGTGCACCGTGGCACACACAAGCACACACAAAGCAAATTGTTAGAAATAATGAAACTGTCACAGCAGTGGCCTGAAAGCAGTTGCTCAGTCTCTTTCATAGTCTCAGCTTCTATGTCACCTACTGGAGAGCCCAGGAACAGGAGGCTGGCAGTGTGTGCAGGCCCTGGCTGACACCTGGAGAAGCCCTGCTCCAAAGTCTTCCTTTGTCATAAACCAGACTTTCAAAGTGCTGTAAACTGGGCTGTATCCAAGTGACCACCCTGGGGAAACATGTTCCTAAATCACACTTGGGTGAAATATCAGTAGCCTCTACTGAAGAATCCGATTTAAAAATAGAAACTCTACCAAGTCTTCCTATAGCATTTCAAAATAACTCGGATGATGAAATAAATCATATTTTGTTCTTTTTAGACTTCTTTTAAAGATTTATTTATTTTTATGTGCACTGGAGTTCTGCCTGCAGGTATGTCTGTGTTGAGGGTGTCAGATCCCCTGGAACTGGAGTTACACAGAGTTGCAAGCTGCCATGTAGGTGCTGGGAATTGAACCCAGGTCCTCTGGAGAGCAGGCAGTGCTCTTAACCATTGAGCCATCTCTCTACTCCTCATATTTTGTTCTTTATGATGCTCCAAGGAACACTTTCCATCAACCAAATGTCAGGATGACTAGTCCCATTTTACTCAAGTATTTCCGAATCTGTATCACTTGCTGAGTTAAATGTACGCATTCCTCGTATCAGAGAAGTTGAAAAAAAAAACACACATATAATACATGACGTGTGGAGAGTAGCATGAAGGGAAAATTTTGTGCTTCCTGAACTGGCCTGAACTGAGCTTTTAAGCATCAGCACATCGTCTGATCATCAAGCTCTTGACCATATAAACTCATTTCCTCATTTCTTGATTGTGGTAGTTTGAATATCATCAGCCACCTCTCCAGCATCACGTCTGCCTGCATGCCGCCATGTTCCACCATGA